>NW_027271017.1:4770000-5235000 GCF_040938485.1 Diadema antillarum | reverse complement strand
CCCTATCATATTGCACACCTTGGCACCTTCAAACTGTCAAGGATTGTGAATATGATAGGGTGATTGCGTTACCTCACATTTACAGTAAAATGACATCCATCTGAAATAAAGTTTTATTATCTAAGGGTGAACATATCACAATGATGTATAGAAAGATTTTTCTTTTTTTGTATTTTTGTTTTGTTCATTTTCTATCTGAGAAGATGGCTGGATAGCCCATATTTAGCTACGTTAAGCTTTTCTTCCATGGGGTCCAGTTGGATGTGAGGTGGAACCACTTCACCGGGTTAAATACCCTGCTCTTTGCGATGAATGAATGCAGCGGGATCTTTTACGTGCATGAGTTGTTACTCTCTCATACATGGGACCTCCATTTTATGTCCTATCCGAGGGACAGAGATTTTGCCTCTTGCTAGAGGGGACGGTATGTTTACACACAACATTGCTCAGTCCAGACTCGGGTAGGAACCCGGTCCGCGTGATCATGAAGCAGACGCGCTACCGACTTAGCCAACTCACCGCCCTTTTAATCTCATAGTCTCGTAAAATCGCTCATCTAAGCACCATCCTTTGCATGTCATTCGAAATGCAAATATTATAGTCCCAACAACAAAATTTATAATGATAATAATAATAATAATAATAATTGCATTTATATGGCGCTTCATACTGACGTTTCTAAGCGCACTTTGCTACTCATACAAATAGACTAGAAAATACAATAACATTAACAAAATTAACGTTAACAGTAACAAAAGAAGAAGAAAGAAAAGAAAAGAAAAGAGAAATACATGTGATACAACGGTATTGATAACTGTGTGCGCCTCCAGAAAAAAAAAAAAAAATCTTAACTATAGGTAAATAGATAGTTTAGGGATTTTGAGATTTTCATATAGTGTTAGAATAAAAAGGTGTTCAAGGGTGCACGTTCGGAAAAGATGCTTTCCAGTATTATTAAACAACAGCCGGGTCACGTTTACCTCATGGATGCAACATAAGCTCTGCCGAAACACCACACCATTAAAGTAATCCATACTTAAGGGTTGATTTCGCAACATTAAAACATGATTCGTTCTTACCATTTTGAGTATTGTTAGATTTCACAGTATTTGAATCCATGAACAGAAGACCACAGAGAACAAAGATCCACAGGCGATTTGACAAGTCCATCCTCAACTGAAAAACAAACAACGACTCTTGTCCCAAATCGCGACTTCCGATACATATATTATACTTTCACCGATAGTGGGTAGACCATTATGCGACGTCAGTAAAGAGAGGAAATTCAAAATGGCACGCCACTGAAAATGTAGGAACTGCACAACAAAGTCCGTGTGCGACTGCTGCAGAGAAATAAGGATATGAAATCTGAGACAACGATCTTTTTTTTTTAGATCTTGTCGAAAACCACAAGTTGGGCGGCAGCGAACGAAAAGAAAACAAACTAACTTTTTTTTTGTAGAAAGTAGTGTAGACTTAAATGACGTTATATATATATATATATATATATATATATATATATATGTGTGTGTGTGTGTGCGTGTGTGTGTGTGTGTGTGATTTTTTCGCTGATAAACAACCCTCCGTGCATGAATGGCTTTAATTGAGTGCAATCAGGTATTGGCCATTCCCGTCTTATCATTTCTTTTAATTAGTTAGGGCTTATGTTTTTTTTTCTGTGCATTCTCAAATCATTGGATTGTTTTCCTTAGTAACTTCTCCAAACATCAGAAAGAAAGAAAGGAAAAATCTCTCGACATTCTCCGTATTCTGGAGGTAATCCTGAAGAGTGGATCCCTCTTTCCCGAAAAAAATACAAACAATTGTATTCTAGAATTTCAAAAATCCAGTAAATACACCACCAGGCTTTCAAAATTCTATTCATGAAAAATCTTAATATTTGAATACACTATCATTATTACTAAAACGTTGACTCAAGTAAAAAAAAAAAAAGATAGGGATACATTGTTGCTCAATATGGTCAATTTCAAATCGAAATCAAAATGTCAGTTTATGCAGCATTGCACTGTGTTCAATATCAGAAATTTGTATTCATAGCATTCAGTGCTGTTTTGATGTCCAAGATTACAAAAATTGGAAATAAAAAAAGGTCTCAAACCTACGACTTTTACCCCCCCCCCCCCAAAAAAAAGTATAATAAATGATATGCACCTAATTATGTGTTTATATCATATATAATATGAAACGTGTGTATGTATTACATTTATAAAGGGTGTGTGTGTACGATATGACAGGCCACTACTCTTGAGGGAAGGAGAAGAAGGAAAAAAAAAACACATCATCTGTTGCAGTCGGAAGTCGTGCAGACATCAAATTCGTTTATTTGCGTGAGCCTCATACAAAGCAATAAGATAAATGTTATAACTTAATCGTCCTTATTGTCTCAGCTACACATGACACATACATTACAATATACGTTTCAAATTATACAGCATACATCAATACAACGCACGCAATAATGTTTGTTCAATTGAAGTAAAAGAAAACAATGCAATCGGGTCTTCCTCTGATTTTGTAAACTGAATTGATAAAAGACAAAATGTGTCGCCTATTCTAAATACAGTAATATTAATAGGTAAGTCATTTGGCGTGATGTCACTCTTTTCTGATTACGTAATGTGCAGATTTTCTACATTCACAAAAACTATCACTAATTATATATGGAAGAGTGAACGCAGAATTTAATAGTTGAACACATCATTCGCTGTCAGTGAAGTTATGTTTTTTTCGAAGAAGATAAAAAGGAACTTCCACATTTTGTTTTCAATGAACTGCACATTCCCTCAAATCGCTAATGACATTACGTTTAAGGGATGAGTCAATCTCACATTGATTCATCCGAACCTCCCACGTTTCCTGAAATGGGGGGGGGGGGGAAGGGTTAAGTGTTTTTTTCATTCTGCTAGAAGATTGAAAATATCGTGAAGTTCCTGGAGTTTGTATTTTCATGATAAATATCGTGATCTTATATATCTTGTGATCTTTTCATCCAGCAATCTGGCGAACCTAAGCACTAAATGTTCATTACGTTTAAACGGATTGCCTAATTTCCTTAAACGTCACTTATGTGTTGTACCAATATCACTGCATTCACACAATCCACGTGTTTATTGAAGTCAAATTTTCTTTAATGAATTTAGTTCCTCTTTTTTTAATCGAAAAGAAGAAACACATTGACAGCGTGTCTATGACGCTGAGAGATCAAATATAGGTTTACAATTTGACAACTGCACATAATTATTTAACATTAAAAATGAATCATACACAAAAGTATTTACATATTTATTCTCTCTCCTTATTAATGTAATCTAATGCCTCAACATTTGGCATTTTCTCTTGCGACATACATGGCAACGTGGGTATATAAACTTCAAAAACAACATATTATGTACAAAATTTGTTACATGTAGGCTAAACGTAATGATACTAATTATTCTATCACTAAAGCAACGACAGTTTATGATATTAAACAATGCAAGTATTTACCAGGGCTTTGCTGATGAAGTGTTGAGATAATTATTGAATATTGATTTCGTCAATTTGGTTTTATTGCGTTTTCTTATTATTTCGCCCTTGCTGGCTCATTAGCATACTTTTTAAGAAGTGTTATTGCTTATTTGTGTTTTTGTTTTTCTTCACTTGAGCATTTGAGCTAAAACGAAAAAGAATAGAGCCTTTGAAGTTACTGATTCTTTCATCCACAACTATTTCTTGATCCCTGAAGGCATATCATCAACTTCGATCTACCCTACCAACCAAGCTGCCTGAAATTACATGTATACTCTTTCTCTGTTGATCTGTTGAGCGTAGAAAAGGATGTGCATATGTGTTTCAGCATCCTCTTGATAGGTATGTATTAAAATGAAACTATTTTTTTCTACCAATGTTTGCTACGATTTTTTTTCGACCGTTATCACTTTTAGATTCTCACGTGTAAAAAGTGTTCTAACATGCCGCACTTTTTCATTTTCACGTGGTTAATAGAAAAGAGTTTAGAAGTATGCACTCGGGACTTGTTATTACCATCCTCATCAAATTTATTTGCTTTGTAATTATAAAAAAAAAATAATGTAAACAATGTAGGAATATCGCTAAATGCGTTTAAGTTACATGTCCTGTATCTGTTATGTCTCTATGAAAAAAGGTTTCTGGATAAAGAGACTTTCACCGGTTCAGTAAACCTTGATAAGTACAAGACTCAAAAGATATTGTTATCAGTATTTTTTTTTTTTTGTAATTAATTGAGCTAAAGGGATTTTACTCGAAATACAATTTTCCTTCCAGTGTCGAAAATTGACGATATTATTATTTGTCATTGTCAGCGTCTGGACTGGACTCGGGCAAATCCAGAGTTTGAGAATCATTGAGAGAATTACCGGCAAGATTCGGCCTCTAGTCGTTCCTTTTTCATGAAAGTGGTCCGTTGATTCTAGAGTGGACAATGCGACCTTTGAAGGCGTCTGGCTCTGACGGAGTGTTCCAGGGGTATCCGTGGGTATTGGAGAATTAAGGCTTCAGAAGTGTCCCGTACTCGTTTACATCCGCAGTACCGAAGTCCTCACAAGAAGCAGTAGGTTTCTTGCCAAAAGGTCGCTGCAGATGTTGATAATCTTGTGAGTCATCATCAGCGGCCTCCGGAGCAGAAGCGAGCATTTCCAAAGTTTGGTAGTCATTTGGAGAATTACCGTCTGCAGTGGACAACTCGTCATCGCCACCACTGTCAATCTTAGTGTTTGTAGATTGTGCAACCTTAGATGTTGCGGGCCTTTGCAGCGCATCGTAGGTCTCAGGGTTAGCCATAGATAGTGAATTAATCTGAGTTTCTTCGTATCCATCATCATCTCTATCCAATGATGCTTGAGCCGACCCTTTGGGGGAACAAGATGTTTTCGTCATAGGTTCTTCGTAAGCCGACGCATTTGGTGCCGGAGTTGAAAGTATATCGCAGTCATTCTCTTGTAATGAATCTTGAGTTTGGTCCTGGCCTTTGTCGCTTGACTTTTCTGCTCCTGTAGATATTCCAAAAGTACCAGGAACACCTTGGTTAAGAAGTGAGTACTCATCGTCTTCACCAAAGATACCAGTAGAGCTTAGGTTGGTCGTCGCGGGATGATAACCATAAGATACGCCACCGGGTTCAAGGGTTACGTAGCTGTGGTCATCGTGCCTCGGCTCCAAATACCCATGTTCTCCTATCCTTGGAGAAGCCGTTGCTTGCTTCTTATCCTCAGGACCTTGCTTTGTCATGCCAACTTGTGTCGATGTTACACCCTTCGAGATCGTATTCGATGCGGAATCTGGAGTGAGGCCTTTGTAGGGACTAACAACGATGCCAGCAGTCGGGGCCCTCTCTTGCCGTTCCCCCGGGTTACTGTACTCATGATGCTCCTTTGACCTTAAGTGTAGGTGGATGTCCTGCTCTTGTATCTCGTAGTAGACTCTGGCAGTCAAAGGATCGTTTGATACTGGTAGATTTGTACCTTCGGAGCTTTGAATTATATCTACATTCTCCAGCGTTTTCCTCTCTGCAGTCGCAGGGATATTTACGCCCTCCGGTAGGTTATGTCGTCTGAAAGTAGAATGAAAAAAAAAAGTCTTTCTTTAAGATTACTTTGAACTTCACAGGCACGGAAATTGTTTTATTCTATTTGAAAAAAAAGGGATGATTTTGTTTTTTGACAAACAAAATGGACAAGAGCATTTCTGTGAAATCTTAAAAGAGTGGATGGAAGACTTTACATTCATGGTTATCCTGACTTTAAAAAAAAATCTCACACACAAAACAAAATCAGTATGTGGTAGTGAAAGCGGAGCGAACGCACACTGAAGATTTGGAAACACTATTTTGTTCTTACTTTCGCCACAACATGAAGAACACCAAACTTGAGACGACAGCTAGGACGATCAGACACACTATGACTACCACAAGTGTAGGGTTACCTTGTTTATCTGTAAAAGGAAATTGACAAGATCAACCGATTTTTTAGATCCTGGGCAAATGTAATCGTCCTGTTCAATGTGTCTTCAAAATAAAAGTAATCAAAACGAAGCGATACCGAGTCAGAAAAGGGAAAAGGTCACATGAGCAGCGGCTAAACTAAACAAGGGAAAATGTTTGTTCCAGCATCCATTTGGTGTATGAGTAAAAATACTAGTATTTTATGTTTCTGACCCGATGAACACTTCCAAAGCGGACTAAAAGTACGTAAATGTAGATGACTCAAGGCTGTTATTTTAGAAGAAGGTGTCATAAGATTATACATTACCCTTTTCAACTGTTTGTTTGCATTTCTCATTTTCATTTCATTCCTTTTAATTCATTTGTTTCCTCATCTAAATGATACCAAATGATTCTAAAGTAGCATAATCCATTTGTACACACTGATACAAATGCAAAAAAACAACAAAACAAAACAAAACACGCACAATGGTAATACGAAGGGATAGCACATGTACAGCTGCACAATCCTACAAGCACAAACAAATACACGTGATTTACATAGTTGATCATCATGGATTTACTGTGAGTTTAAATACCCGTAGCTAGTATACAAATATCGACTGCTGCAGAGGGAGATGGTAAAACTATTTGCACCGAGGTGATTTCTCAACAGTGCTATGTCCCGAGACGGAGTCGAGGGACATGGCACTGTTGAGAAATCACCGAGGTCAAATAGTTTTACCATGGCCCGAAATAAAGCAGTCGATATTTGTTTTATATCACTCTCGAGCATTTTACTAGAGTGATGATGGTTCCCTTTTGGAAAATGTGCAGGTTTCCTGACGTTAAATCTAACGTTAGGCCGTAGCACTCTACTAGCAGTGGCAGTGCAGCAGCAGTGCGTGCAGCGCGTAGCGAACGAGACCATTGGTTCCTACACACGAGCTACACTACAGCGTGCAAAACTCCGAAAGATCGAGGAGGTCCAGGACTACGTTAAGCGTTAGAAGTAGGTCTAAAGCGGCTTGGTTACCCACATCATCTTCAAAATCGCTTTTAGTTTATTCCTAATTCGTACCTGATCTGATATGGTGTCCTTCTGCTGCAATCATTCTTCCGTTACTTGAAGCGCAGTCACTTAATTTGTCAATAATGAGCTGAACTGCATTGATCACACTAACGAATGGTCTACACACACTACACACGCCATCGCACGACAGATTTCTGTAATGCCGTCGCGCAATTTCAAAGCGCTGCTAGCGCTAGCTACAAGCCACGCACAGGACTGTCGCTCAAAAGTATCGCTACTACGCGCACTGCATACATTCTTAGGTGAGAAATGTCGATATCGATCACACGATCACGATTGGGTGCAGATCGTGGATTCCCAAAAGTACTATATCCCTCTGGCTGGTAACCAATTGCACCGCATCCAGCTGCTCGTATCTAGCTAATAAAACTACACCATGTTCGTGCTCTGTACAATCCTATGGCTTGAAGCTTTACATGAGGGATATAATAAGGAATATAGGGGAATACGGAGGGAACGTGCACACACACACACACACATACACACACAAAACAGAGCTTGTACAATTAGCAAGTTTCCTGAGTAAAAGAAAAATATTAAAGTCTTTGCCTACGTGCATATACATGAACGAGTGGGCACAAAAAATCAGAAGGGATAAAACGAAGAGGTACAAGTAAAACAATGGTACAATGACAGACACATATTCAAACAAACAAACATACAAACCCGGGGCCCGTTTTATAAAACTTGTCATCAGTCACAAGTTGCCATAGATGTTATATGCTTCTGAAATCCTTGCATCTGAATGGCTGAGAGCAAATTTGTCATAGATAATATGTGGCAGTTGTGACCGATGACAAATTTTATGAAACGGGCCCCCGGTCACACACAAAGAAAATCCGAGCAAACTCCATCAAATAATCACAAAACAAAAAGGTCATGAGAAGAGGAAGTCGACGTACATTCAGGACGTCACAACAGCTTGCCTAATCGCTGTGCGATGCAATTAGTGTTCCAGCATTAAACGACTGAATATTTTTTTAACCTTAATTCAGGAGTGTCAATACTAATTCAATCGAATCATTTCAGCAGGAATGGAGTTCTATTTCTTATAGACCCCTCTATGAATAGCTCTCTTAGGAGCACCAAGTAGGATCATCCTTCCGTTTATAAAGTATCAATTTACATTTAATATATCTTTGCTTGTATACCTTGTAATGTCGAAAAATAAAGTACAATACGGTAGAATACATAATCATATCAATATTGTGTATGCTGGCACAGCATCGTAACAGTCCTCGTATAGGATTTACAATATGCATGATATAGTATACAAATATACTTGGCCTTGAGAGTTTCTTGTTAAAACTATGGGCAGAGGTGACTCCAAACTAGTACTATTCACTGAGGGGCGCAGCCCCGAAGTGAATAGTACTAGTTTGGAGTCACCGAGGCCCATAGTTTTAACAAGAAACTCGAAACTAGGCAAAGTATATTTGTTTTATATTTTGGATCAAAAATTTGAATAAAAAGTGAAAATCATTTTATATAGGCCCTAGGCTTAGCCGCACTGCGGCGGCAGCGCAGCACCTGCAATACGCAACAGTGCGAGAGATCGGAAATTGAAAAACGTAGTAGCCGTGGCACCGCCAGAGTTGCCCGTCGCATGTATCCAAGCGCTCGTATGGCCGCTGCAAACCTGAACACTAGAATTCGGGACCAGACGCGGACGGGTACACTTGATTGTAAAGAAGGGTGATTGTGACATCATTTTGCAAATAGTATACTATTTGCAAAATGTCGTCATAAAAGTGACGTCATTTTGCAAATAGTACTTCATGGAGTGTCAAACACACCAACACTCTAAAATAGTTCAAAATACCTACAATCACGTGAAGCTCTTTTAACCAATCAATGGAAGACAAATTTTGATCCAAAATATATTACATAGTAGTACTTGTATACGAATTGTGTCTACTCAGCGTATTAGTAGAAAACTAATGATAATAATAATGTCAAAGTACAGGAATGCAATATAGAGGAATGCAATATTGTCTTGATTTTAATTTAAATATTTAAATTGAACTGAATCCCTGAGGTAGGGGAGGCGCCCGAAAATTCGGATTTTTAAATAAAGTCAAGGCAATTGGCATTTAGTGCATTCCTCTAATGTGACACTATTATTACTATTCAGTTGTATGATGTGTGTGTATATATATTGTACATAAAAGTATTATGCTGTATCCGTTGTATTTTTTTATATCACGTGGCGTAAACCAATACTTAAGTTATTAAAGGTAAGGTTGAAGAACCATTCCATTTTTTCAATGGCAATGTATAAAAAGAAATCATTTGTAGTCTTAACTATCTCTATCTTGCGTAGTTGGATAATAATGCACCACGCGAAATATCTTGTATTTTTTTTTTTCTACAGGCCCACCACCTAGAATGTAAAACATGCATATTAAAGCATAGCATCGCTTGGTATAAACATTGGTAGCTCCGTTGGAGCAAGATTAAAGTTTATCTTGGTACACAACGACCTTCGGTATATAAACAAATAGTCAATGAAAGCATTCATGCTTAACAACTAAATTATTTTAACTCTGAGGAGTGGAAGAGGTGAATCTTTCACAAAATGCTTCCCAAATTAAATATCCTTTATTTTGTGTTTGACACTGTACAGTGAGTATCAAAAAAGTAATCCAACTTTAGAGGACTACTCTTTCATAAATGCCAACTATTTCGTGGAGAGGGAAACTCCTCCTCTTTTCGTTGGTACCTAATTATCCCCTTTTATTTGACCACTCAGTGACAGGGCTCATCCATGTCAGTGAGACATTTATAGTTCCTTCATGATGACGTTTAAACTTGGAAAAATATTGCATCTTTCAATATTGTCTTCTAGTTCATATGCTCAGTCATGCATGACAGTTGTCAACACATTTAGATATCAATGGTCTCCATAGGTGACAATTAAGAAATGGGCTGCACTCTATGTTGCATTAACTTTTTTATACGCACTGTAGAATCGATTTTGTTTATCACCTTGGGAAGAAAGTTTGTCTCTGACCATTTTAACAAAAGCTAAATAATATTCCATAATGCTTTACAGTTAGGCACATTGGATGCAGGCGAGAAATTGAGATGAAAGAGTGGGTCGGTAACACCAGCAGACTAGAGAGGTTTACTCTACTCCAATTTCCCCTTCTCCTTCTCTCTCTCTATAATTATTTATGTATATATATAGATATATGTATATATTTACATAATGTATGATATATAATTATGTATACATATTATATATATATATATGGGTCAGAATTTTGAACGATGTACAATTGAGCCAAAACAAGGCAAAATTTAAAAAGTAGGAAATTCTCCAAATCATTCATCTTACCTGAAAGAGTATAACTCCCGCTTTAATATGAACCCAATTATACTAGGATTTTCCCAGAGGAACAAGTTTTTATTCACCGCTGAAGTTTACCATGTCCAGAGCAGCGAACGTCCGTGAGGAATAGTACTGCACATACATTTGAATACCATTTAACATAGTTTCCAAAGATCTGATTCAGTTAAAAATCCTAACGAAATATCTTAAGGGACATGTGTACGTGATTGCAGAATATCAAAGCTTGTACTCTTAACCTGTACGTAATGGTAGACAACTGATGATTTAACTAAATTCGTCATTTCTGTTGAAATATTACTCTTCCGCTAAACACTTTCTCCACTTTATGCACATTTTACAGAAACTCAATATTTTGACCTCTTATTTCACTATCCCATACTTTAATCCTCACTCCCAAATAATAATATACCTTTTTAAGATATATCTCATCTGGGCAGTCTCTATAACCCAACAAACATAGCATAGTTTTCATCACGGAGGTTCGCATGTAGCTCACGGACGTTCGGAACAAACAAGATATTGAACAATGCAGCTCTCTTGAGTTGGAAACGCATTCTACTCACAACAAACAGCAATTTCATGTCGAGAACAAACTCCTCTGCAAAATCCTGAATAGATATTACCAATTCTCAATTATATAAGCTTGTTTATCTTCTCATACTGAGGAATCAAAGAAAACAATTTTCCATCTCTCGTAAATGAACGTACAAACGTACGTGTAATCTCAATGACGTAGTCTATCCTTGAGAACGAATATATTTATCAAAATTTCGTTATCATGAAGTAAATATTCAGGTCCTATACTTGTTATATAAAGTCTACAATGCAAAATTTGCTTTTTATATAACGAACATGGTCACAGCTAAAATTATGACAAAGAATTAATATAGAAAAACAACAGAAATGTGCTCCGTTATAGAAATACGAAGTTTAGCTGGGGAGGGCAAACGAATACGTTAGGAAGAAATCCCTCTGTGTTTGCTCCATGTGTTACACACTGTTACCGAGGAGAATTTGTGTTATTATATTAGTCAGAAATGATAATAGGTTCGATACTGCGAAGTTTCCTCATAACAAGACACCATAAATCCATATAACTTGGATGGATGTTTGTCATTTCGGAGGCTCGTTATTCATACAGTTTGTAAATACGAAACTTGATCGAGAGTTCGTATAATTATGAAGCTTTTTTATTCGGTAAATGATAGGAATCTCCGAAGGTTAACCGAAAGGCTTATTAATTGGAAAATGACAAATTATGTTCGCTTATCCAAATGTGGAGAAACAAGTTAACAACTAAAATCCTCCAATTTCAAAACCTCATAATAACCGTTTTCACCTAAACGAATATCAGGCTCATTCCACTTTTAGAAGAACGGGCCTAAAAATAAAGATCCTTAATATCTATTTTTCGAAGAACATTTCTAATAACAAACCTCCTGAATTAACTACAATTTTTTTTTGTTCATTTTGGAATAACAAACCTTTTGACATCGGAGTAACGAATCTTTGGAAGAGCGAACGTATCAAAGTACAACCTTAATCAGTACTTTTTTTTAACATGTGTTTTCAAAGTAAGCACAAAAGCACAAACAAATTGACGATCTCTCTCTCTCTTAAATGTAAAATGAAAAAAAAAATCTTGGAAAAAAGTACAAATGAATATTGCTTTTCATTGATGAGTATAAAACAACACCATGTGATGATAAGCGGAGGATTTGTGTGCTTTCATCAGACAATAATTGTATACTGCATGATTTTTGTTCGCTTGTGACGGCATTTCGATGAATAAAAAACATAAACAAACAAACAAAAACTTCTCCAGAGGAATTTGGTATAACGAGAGTGCACTAACAATTCTTTTCTCTGTGTGTTGGAGCTCGATCCCTTCTCTGTTTCTCAGTCATTTTCATTCAACAGCTTCCACGTCCTTTTGAAACTTTTCCGTTTCTTATTCAACACATGCTCATTACAGATTTCTTCCGTCATTATCCTGAATGTGATTGCGTAGCACTTTTCGGATTTGTTTTGGTTTGTTTTGTTTTGTTTTTGTTTTCTGTTTGGTCGCAGCATGTTCAGGCTATTGAGGGAATAAGAGAAAAATCGTCATGAAGAGAAAAATAAGAATGAATTAAGGCATTTAATATCATGACAATTACAGCGAACGTCCGTTATGGAGACCAAAAACTGAATGTGTTCTGTTTGAGACGGCAGCTACCATAATCAAAAGATAAACACTTAGAGCACCTGTCACTAAAAAGTGGCACTGATCCTCCTTCTCCTACTATGTAATCCATTGACTTATTCAACCAACGAACATCCGTGAAAAAAAACGTTTTCCGTTTGTTATTACAGGTAAATTGAGTGCTGAACGCTATTCACTTTCGGGTATGAGCGGCTCGGTGATTTGGTAATATTTTCAACTAACATTAATCTTATGTGCAGTGATGTATTTGTAATGGTCATAAATTTCCTTTCTCGGACAGAACGTCCGTGAGCGAAACTTTCAGAACCTGTAACAGTACAAATTGTCTCCAGAACATCATTAGAAAGAAATTTAAACGCAAAGAAATTACAGATTACGCAAAATTCCATTTTCCTATAACTTTGTTTTAAGTGTTAATAGCTGTTTTTGTATAATTAGAAGGAAAACAAGTGTAAAATTGCGAGTGAATTTTGAGCTGTTTGTTCATCATAATCATATACCGCCTTAAAAATTCTGAAACTACTGCTCTACACTCATTGTTTACTTTGTAAAACTTTATTTGTCGCTATTCGAGCCAAAAGTTTTAAAGAATACAGGACACTTTCGGGACAAGTTATCCCTATCGGAGGGATTGCATACGTCACGGACGTTCGCTGGAATTGTCACGGACGTTCGTTTTACTACTAGGGTCATGTTCCAGGACGGATAACTAATCGGCAGAGAGTACCTAGCCTTCCTAACTCTTTCAAAAATTTGAAAAGGCATTGTCAATGCAAATTATAAGAAATTTGACATCCTTACAACATATGTATTGCTCAGAGGGGGATCAGGAGGTGAATTTTTTAGAGAAAATATTAATTATTTGCTTGGTTTTTGGTGAATTGCATGGTCCAAAAACTGCGGACGAACCTCAGTCCGCTCCAAAAATGGCATGCAGCTCCTTGGCTAGAGAGCCAAAGGTAAAATGTACCTTCGCCATCAAAGCAAGATGGTGTCCCACTCGAAAACGTTTTAATCATCACGGACGTTCTTTTTTTCTTGGAGGTTCGTCTAAAAATATAATTTCGGTTCCTATTTGACAAAGGATGGACAGAAACTCAAAACAAACATATTATCGTGTTGCTAGATCTTAGTTGATTACGACTCAGAACAATATCGCCAATAACGTTTCATGGGCTACGATCTTTATTAGAAAATAGCGGAAGCACGTCCGTGACGAAAACTGAGTATAATTTTGCATAAAAGAATATTACGTCCCATGTACAGCCAGCAGACGTACAATTTTTGCAGGATATGTTCATTAGGTGGAACACCAAATTTTCGTATACGTTACAGTTGGGACAACAAAGTAGAATTTGCAGCAGCGATAGAAATAAAAGCATCACGGACGTTCGTCTGTTTAGGACTTTGATATTTTAATTGTTCTCTGTAATCTTATACGTGCTTATAAAGTTCTTATAATTTTGTGGTACATACCCATGATGATATGTCAGATCCAGAACATGATCAGATATTAGATGCCACGTACCATTAAAAATGCACATCATTAGTTTGAAAAACAAAAATTATTGTGAAAATAGCGTTTTTACCGTATTTTTGCGCTTTAAGTCCTTGTGAAATGAAAAATATCAGGCAAAAGTCAACCAAACCATATATTTCCTGAAAGGAAATTTACCAATCTTTGAGATAACATTAAAAAATAAATCTGGTTTCTTAGATCATCCTGTCGTGTTCTAAGGGAAAGAATGTCATAAGGTACAAAAATTGGCAATTGTACATCGTTCAAAATTCTCATCCATATATATATATATATATATATATATATATATATATATATAATTATATATACACTGTATATATATAATACACATTATATATATACATATACACATTAATTTTGGCACTGTAAAAACGACATATTTCATCACCTTCGCAAGAAAGTTAAGCTAAGACCATTTAATGAGACATATTTACCTCATAGCACAGATCAAGGAGTATTTGATATTATGGGGTTGATCCGTCCTACCAGCATTGTTATATTCACTCTACTTTCCATATATATGTATATATATATATATATATATATATATAATCTATATACACTTGTATAGTATATATCGTATTATTTCATACTATATAATTATTAGTTATTGTATAATGTAATTACATTGTATGTTATATGCAATACAAAATACTATATATTTAATATGTATATTATATAGATATATATAATATCATTATAAACATTAATATTCTCTTCTTACAGCCGCCAGGAGAGACAGTACTAGGTGTGGTCATTCCCTCGCTGGTAGGAGAAGCATACTGTTCCTCGGTTCCGTCCGTAGCTTGTGAGGTCTTGCTGGTGGCTGTAAGGAGAAGACAGGGGATAAATAAATCCTTATATCAGACTGGTAAATCCACCTAACTAAAGCATTATTAGAAAATAATGCGTCCTCCTGCGTATCATGAAGAGCCCTAGAAAATTGTCTGGTATCTTCTTTTTTTTTCATCTATCGTGAAATGATGGTTACATATTGCATTAATTCCTATGGGTAAAAATCGTGGTTTACTTCTCCTCGATCCCTATCAAATTTGATAAGATCCTTCAATAAAATCCATTTACCTCATGTTTGGCACAGTTCAGGGAAGTTATTGAGATTACGGGGTTGATCCCTCCTACCAGCTGGCTGGCATTATTAATTTCACTCTACTTTCCATTATACAGTACATATATATATATATATATATATACATATATATATATATTTTTTTTTTTTTAACGCCTGTATCTCTTTGACCCTGCATCACAAAAGCAACAAAAAAGTCCCCAGACATGGATTTAAGGTTAAGGGCAAATTTTGAAAGATCACATTGTAAGCTTTAAAATAGTGTATAACTAAATTCAAATGGACTCCCTTAACCTATCTAAATACTGGAAAGAAGGCACACACTCTCGAAGAGTGTGAACTGAGAAAAGAGGTTCTGAAGTGCAGGGTCTGTTCAAGTGGTTAATCTTTACCAAGCCCTGCTAGCTGTGCGATGAAAGGAATAAAACGCAGGATGTAAGTAGCTGGAGCAACAGCAATGAAGAGATTATTAGATTAGGCTGAAATTAAGCATGCTCTCTTAACACATTCTGACCATGATTAGTGCCAACTTTCAAAGCAGTAGCCTTATCCTTTCAAAAGTTATTAGACTTGAGTGTGGAGAGTGTGCAAAGAATATCAAGAAATGGAAAGGGGCTTCTCTAAAGACATACTTGATTATTTTACCCTCCCCCCCCAAAAAAAGGTAGTATACAAACTAGTAAAAACACATTTTCCCATTCATGTTATGATCCCAAACTAAAGAGCAATGTAGAAAAAGGATAACTCTTTAAGAAAATATGAAAAACTCAGGATTGACACGGTTGACCCATTTCACCTGTTTTGAGTCCTCACGTATCGTTTTGTTACTTTTGCGACTTTTTGTTTGTTTTATGAGGTTGTATGTACACTATATATTAGTTATTATATATATGAATATATATATATAATATGATATATTTAATATGTATAATATATAGATATATATCATTATAAACATTAATATCAATATTCTCTTCTTACAGCCGCCAGAAGAGACAGTAGTAGGTGTGGTCATTCCCTCACTGGTAGGAGAGGCAAAATGTTTCTGAGTTCCGTCCGTAGCTTGTGAGGTCTGGCTGGTGGCTGTAAGGAGAAGACACAGGGGATAAATCAATCCTTACATCAGACTGGAAAATCCATAAGCAGTTAGATTGCCCACTAGCACAATTTTGTCCCTTTATATCGATAAGTGCGCCATGTGCTAATCAGAGAAATGTTGTTTGCAGACGATGCAACATCCACAGCTCATACAGAAGAAGCACTCCAAACTACCATGGATAGATTTTCTCAATCATGCAAGGATGCAAGGAGTTCGGACTTACAATCAGCCTGCAGGAGACCAAAGTCGTGTGCCAGGGAGTTGACACTCCACCCTCCATCACTATTGACAACTACTAATCGGATGTTGTCAACAGCTTCACTTACTTGGAATCACGCAAACAATTACTAACATGATGTCTCTAGATGCTGAGCTGGGTAAACGTATTGGTAAGGCATGTACACTGTCATGGCTATGCTCACCTATACCCCGTTTACAGTGCAGGGCTGGGCCGAGCCCGAGCTGAGCCTAGTCTCAATTGCGGTACTCGGCCCCGCAATTCTGTCCGTTTACAGTGGAGGGCTCGGCCCGGGCTTTTAATTCAAACCTTTCAATATTTTGTCGTAGTGGCGCTCTGCTTGTAAACAAACCACTATCATTGGGAGCGCGCCGGTCGCAATTTGGTACCGCATTTTGTCCAGTCTACGTTTACAGTGAGAAAAGGCCAGGCCGGGCCCGGGATGAGCCCCGGCCGAGTTTACATCCAGAGCCTGGCCAAATGCGCGGCCGTTTTTGGTACCGTATTTGGCCTATTGAGTGAAAGGAAGGCCGGGCTGAGCCCAGCGCGGCCTTTTCACACACTGAACCGGGTCCAAGAGAGTATGAAAGAACAGGAAGCTTACAATAAGCACCAAAGTCTGTGTTTATCAAGCTTGCATCCTTAGCACACAGCTGTATGCGACCCAGGAAAGACGTTTGAATAGCTTCCACCTTCGTTACTTTAGACGTATAATACACATAATTTGAAAGGGTAACGTCCCAATCACTGATGTCCTAAAACATCCTAAGATGTCAAGCATGTTTGCCCTACTGAGTCAAAGGCGATAACGGTAGCTAGGACACGTGTGCAGAACGGTTGATGGTCGTATCCCAAAGGGCATCCTATGAATTTGCCACTGTTTACAGAGCTATTGGTCGACCTAACTTTAGGCACAAGGACGTCTGCAAGCGCGATATGAAATCAACTGGTTTGAAAGCGGAGAGGTGGGAAACCACCGCTGCTGCAGATCGCACAATGTGGAGACTTGTCTTACGTGATGGCAACATGCATGAGGAAACGCTGAGAAATGAGGAGACACTGGAATCCAGGAAAGCTCGAAAAAAGAGGACAGCTGCTATGCCCACAACATCTCCACAGCCGACCTCCTTCACTTGCAGCAAGGGTAGCAGATACTGCCCTTCAAGAGTTGGTCTATTCATAGTCATCATGGTCATAGCAGGAAATGGTCCAGCCAGAAATAAATTGGTGTTTTATTCAGGGTTTATGCCATTGTCTCACGAGACGGATAGATGTCAAGATATCACATATCATACACACTATCATCTATCTATCTATATACATATATATACATATACAGTATATATATATATATATATATATATATATTAAGATAATGCTATTTTCAACTTTAAGGGGAAATGCGGAATAGGTGAGAGTTTTGGGGGAATTTTCATAGAAATCATGAAAATATCAAGTGGAAATGTTACCCTTGTTGAAAAATTATGCACCATTTCAACAATAAGGCCACTGTCAGATTAAACTGAAGTTAAGCGTGTATTATAAACGAATCTATCCATGACTACTTATATATAATACCAACTATAAAATCAGTAGCATCATCCTTACAAAAGTTATTACAGTTGAAAGTGAAGGAAAGTAAAGAATTGTAAGAAATGAAGAGATGCCTCTAAGACATACGAGGTGTGTCAGAAAAGTTCCAGGACTGGTGCCATAAAAGATGTATTTCAAACCCAATCTTTAAACTAAGAGGTTTCACATTCAAAGTAATATATCTGGAATATGTAACTTTGATCTTACCTCTCTGCAGTCATCAGATTTGTTTTTTTTTTTGCATCATTTATATATACACAGCAATGAGCACAGAGCAACGAACAAACTTGAAGTTTCTGGTACGGTTGGGAAAACTTTCAGAGGCGCTGAGATTGCTGCAGCAAGTGTACGAAGATGAGACGATGTCACGCAAACATGTTTGTTGGATGGTGCAACAGATTTACAGAAGGACGAGAGGATGTGGAGGATTGCTGCAGCAATCTCAGCACTTCTGACGGAGTTTTCCCCAATCGTACCAGAAACTTCAAGTTGTTCTTTGCTCTGTGTTCATTGTTGAACGACCTGAAACAAAGGATGTGTATAAAATTATGTAGAAAGAAAAATCTTCTAGCTGCAGAGAGCTAAGATTACAGTTACATACTCCAGGTAAATTACTTTTAAGGTAAAAACCTGTCAGTTTGAAGTTTAGGTTTGAAATAAATTTATGACACAAGTCCTGGAACTTTTGTGACACATCTCGTACCTAATCACACTATCCCCTCAAAATGTGTTCTAGAAAAACTGTGAGAACACAAATGCACCTTCGTTTTATAATCCCAAGCTTAAGAATTTTGAAGAAGAAGAATTGTTCTAATATGATAACCTCAAGATTGTCTATAGGTTGTCAAGTTATTATTTTAAGACCTCCCAAAATCGGGGTTTGCGATTTTTTGTCGTATTTTTTTTTTTTTTTTTGTATGCACGGTCTCATATACACATAAATTATCAATATCGTCATTATTATTTGTCGGGAAATACTGAAACACTTCTTACTGCCGCCAGAAGAGAGAGTTAGTATGTCCAAATCATCGTATTCCTCGCTTTCGTCTGTGTCTTGTGCGACTGCAAAGGAGAAGACGATGTGTATGAATCAATCCTTATTAACGCTGAAAATCCACTCAAAATTAAAATATTATTACAATAATTTAATATGCGTTTCCCGCGTATCTTTGATACCCTATTGAGAGATGTGTTTGGTATTTGTTTTCTTTCATGGAGCAAGGAATGATTGTCACTCTCACAGCTTGCATCGATTAGGTGAAAATCATTGTTTACTTCTCCAGCATCCCTATGTAATTCGGGACATCGTGTATCATTACCTTAATAAGTGAAGAATAGTCGGTGGGATTGAATTGTGCAGAAGAAATCATGTTACACTTACTTTCCACTGCTGTATGTCCTAGAATCGTCAGGTTTACATTTATGCAGCACCCCCTCGCAAAAGTAGCCTTGAAGGTAATCTTTTGATAGTGGTGAAATAACATAACACATGAGAAGTTTTTTTGTTGGATGAGTCTATCATTGGAAACACATCCTGGGTTTATTTTGACTGTAACTATGATTCTTCAGTGTCTTCCTGCTAAAAAACAAACAAACAAACAAACAAACAAAAAACAAAATACAGCCCTCTACATTGCGAAACAAATGTGAAACACAGTGTTAACACAGTGTGAACACAGTGTGAAATATTTTCACATTATTAAATTCTAGCATCTTAACTAGCGTGAAGACATCGTGAATCATAAATGCACAGTGTGAAACAATATAACTACAATTGTATGTGAACACGTGGGTGTGGAAACCACACCACAGTGTGAAATTATCTTCTCACTGTTAACCCTTAGTGTGCAATGAGTCGAATATGAACGAATTCCCCACGCATACCTCTGGATAGGGAATTAATGTGGCAGGCAGAGGTTTAAATTTTTAAGCGTTTTCGCATTATATAAAACCATGTGAACACATTGTGAAAACACTGTGGGACACGGTGTTCTTATCAACGGGTGCTGTTCGTTATTCCGAAGGTTCGTTATTCCGAAGGTACGTTAGTCCGAAGGTTCGTTAATCCGAAACACACAAATTCCCTATACCTAGAGGTTCCTTAATCCGAAAATGAAAAAGGGCTCGTTATTCCGAAGGTTCGTTGATCCGAAGTGATATTGGGTTCGTAACGAACCTTCGAAATAACGAGCTTTGTTTCATTTACGGATTAATGAACCTTCGGAATAGCAAACCTCATCACATTTTCGGATTAACGAACCTTCGGACTAAAAGAACCTTCGGAATAACGAACCTTCGGAATAACGAGCTGTAACCCTTATTAACAGGGTATGCATCGTACGTTTTTGGTAGTTTGTGTGTTTTTATGCTGCTGTTTTATTCTATACAGGAATACTTATATTTCATCATTTGAAGTTTTTTTTTTTAATTAATCTGCTACCATGACAAATTTCTGAGACATTTATCTACTGCAAGTTTAAGAGCAATAATAACCAAGATTGGGATAGCAATGACATAGGTAAAAAGGAGCATTTTGTATAATGATTATGGCAGAGAAAAGGGGTTACAATACAAAAGAATTCATGTAACGCTTGCAACATTTATTGACTGGTGAGTCAAGCATAGCTCCTTTAAAAAAAAATCCACCATTGTGACTACTGGCTATCAGAAATTACCTTTACATGGTAAAGATTGTTACGAGTTACTGTCAGAACTTTGTGTCCTTAGTCATTTTTGTACCTAATCGTATGTGGTTTGCTTTGAATTTTCGGGTGCTGTTCGTTATTCCGAAGCTTCGCTATTCCGAAGGTTCGCTATTCCGAAGGTTCGTTCTTCCGAGGGTTCGCTATTCCGAAGGTTCGTTATTCCGAAGGGTCGTTAATCCGAAACACTCAAATTCCCTATGCCTAAAGGTTCGTTAATCCGAAAATATGTGGTGTTATTCCGAAGATTGGTTAATCCGAAAATGAAATTGAACAATGAACCTTCGGAATAACGAACCTTCGGAATAACGAGCTGTAACCGAATTTTCAGCAATTAACAATCTGTAGGGGCCTACAAAGTCATCGACATAGCAACCCCCAGTGACATAGACTTAGCTTGGTCAAACTTTTGGTTAAGAACATGGTTTTAACTAAAAAATAGGTTAAATTTAACGAAATTGAGAACGATAGAATAGAACTCACTTGAATCAAAGTTGCCTGAACTCAACTGAATAGATGGGAATTATAACAGAAGTGAATGTACATTGTAACTGAATTATGAGTGTATCGAAGTGATCAGGATTGAACTGTTTGAATTGATTTAACTGACGGGCTGCAGCAGCAGCTTACCTCAATATTATGAGAGTTGTTGAGTGCGCATTTGGCAGAGAGAGACAAGTCTATGAACCTCCTTAGTTTGAGTTGCCCGCTGTGAGAACATGTGTTTGTCGGGTTGTAGCAGCAGCAATTACATGACATCCGGACATCATTAGAATCACTTTGCGCACGCCGACAAGTTATATGCCGAGAGTCATAGATCCCTGCCAACAAGAAAGCACCTACATCATTGTATACTGGTGCCAATATTGAACAGTTGAACAGTTTAATTAAGTGGGTGCACTGTAGTTGCAAGTGCAGGTAAGAAAGGAATTTAATGATTTAAAAAAAAAATCCTTTTAAGGAAGATTTTCGGTGAAGATTTAAGGGCTTAGGGCTTTGACATACATTGTGTTTATCTAACAAGTGGGAAGCATAGTTACGATTGATAGAAATGCCGTCGAAGAGTACCCTGTAACGAGTAGGTGGTTGAACAAGACTTCATGTTGTCGGGACGATTATTTCATAATTATGTCTGGACCAGAATGGCTTAGAGCTTTGTGTGTTATTAATAATTTCGATTTTCCACTGTATGGAAGTACGCTACAAATAAACCAAAGTGGTATGTAAACATAAAGGTGTTATCAAAAGATGTGGAAGTTGATCATTAATGTTCTTGAACATAATGATTGCTACTTGAATGTTCAAATCAGAGATTTTAATGCTGTTCATGCATAAGAATACGGGATCAGTGTGACCCAAAGGAAATACGATCCTGTAAAAATACATTCTTTTCAGTTTGCCCATAAAATGTCACAATAGTACACACAGGATACCTCCATGACAGATGATAAGTTGAAAAAAAATGCACCACAACAGCCGCTACCAAATTATTTTGCTCTAAACCTTTTCCTGCAAAAGTTAACACCATTTTGCGTGTTTCTTTTTGTTTGTTTGTTTGGTTGGTTGGTTGGTTGGTTGGTTGGTTGTTGTTGTTGTTTTTTTTTTAGGGGGCGGGTGGGTGTTATTGTTTTGTGTGTGCATTGCTGGAGGCAACTTTTTTATAGTATTCGGCTGATTTAGTAGATCAGAAAACGAGCCGATTCCCTCAACGAATGTTCCAGAATACTTCCCGAATTTTCGCCACTTCGGGGAGGGAGAGCAGAATGCTCCCGAACCCATCCGAATATGTGTATCCGGGTGGATTCGCAGCTGATTCGGCTCCGGTGTAACCAAGACTTTACACAAAAAAGGAAAAGTTGAGTGGCGTCATTCTATCAATTGCCATGTAAACTCCAATATGCCATTCTCTACCAAAACATTGAATAACGCTGTATAGCATGTTTATGTAAATAATGTATGCCCGAAATTTCATATAATTACGTTCATATGCATAAATTGTATGAATAAAAAAAAATCATGCATAATAATCTGTGGATATTATGCGTACACATGTAGGCCTACTGTAGAACAACGTGTCAATTTAATTTTGGTTTTATCAAACTCTGTGTGACACCTCTGTTTAATACTGTATTCAAAATTTTGAGTGAGGTATGACCTTCGAACATATAACGCCGGCAATATACTCACTTTTATCAAACTCTGTGTGACACATCTGTTTAATACTGTATTAAAAATTTTGAGTGAGGTGAGTATGACCTTCGAACATATAACGCCGGCAATATACTCACTTGGACATTCGTCGGAATCGCGTATCTCTTGAATCAGCCTATTATGTATCCTTCTGATACATGGTACCTGATGGGTGCTTATTGAACTGGGAGCTCCATCTGTGTTGAGAAATTGAACCAATCACATACATGCACGAACCTTCTGTGAGACAAATTCAGGTTTGAAAGCTTATGTTCTAAGTATCAAAGTCTCGCATGTGTGTGGAAAGAATCTTCTTCCATTACTTAATTCAGTCATTTTTGGTAGATGGTCACCCTCTCCCATGTTATCCGTCCAAATTGATTAACCGCTCTGGGCCCGTTAATTATGAAAATATATAATCGATTACAAATGTCCTTACTATACACAGGCTGCTATAGACTTATGATAGAAATAAACTATAGGTCTCCATATAACAAGGCCCTTGCATTATAAAGTTGTATCGCGCAAACAACAATTTGTATTAGTCAACAACAGCCACACAGGAGATCAGCAATATCGGCCTTTAATACAATAATCATCCACTAGATCCATCAACGCGCCCCATCGACTCATAGAAAGAAATACATATAGAAATATACATGTACACTCAAATTATTGCACATGCACACACAATGTACACATCATTGGAATATTTTCTATTTCTGAAAAGAATATATATATATATATATATATATATATATATATATATATGTGTGTGTGTGTATCCAATAACCAATATTTTTATATTTACCAAAATTATATATATATAATATATGAAGAGTTTGTTCGCAAAAAACCGATAAGTCCATATTTGCCAAATGGAGATATTTGCGATTAAAAGTCAAGAAAAATAAAGAGAATGATAGGAAATTTTTTGCTTCTTTTGACCATAACTTCAAAAATGTACCTTTGTATGTATAGAGCAATATATCATTTAAAAGGTATTATTTTGTACTTTATGACAGAGACCGTACTTCAAAATCTTCAAAAATGGACTTATCGGTTTTTGCGAACAAACTCTTCATATATACATATAGTTGTAATCAATTATGTTAGTCCTTATTACATGACAATTACCCTTCAAAAAGGAAAGAAAGGCACGTTTTATGCATGCATTTTAATAGTGTGACAAGGAACAGGTGTTCGTTGCGTATCCTTATTCAGTTCATAGTCGAACAACAAAGACTACTTTGACAGTATACAGTAACCAGTTGAAAAACAAAGTGCAATCTGTAAAATGATATTAATGGTAAGAATGTAGCTAATGTTCCTATTAGTTTAGTCGGAAAGGGGGGGGGGGGGGTTCCCATGCACCCTATACATATATTTTTTAATCTACTTCATCTAGACCAATTTTGTGCGTAGATTTCAAAAATGCAATGTTAACAGGTCAAAGCGTGTCCCATAGCGGTCAAAAATCCGTTTCCATGGTAACGCATTGTGAAAATGTCAGTATCTCATAAAAATACATGTAACCTTTGATAAAATTGTTCAATTATAATGGCTTTGGTCTCAAATCAAAGAAAAGGAAATTATCTATATGATAATACCAATTATGTAGGGGGTTATACTAATCTTCATATTAATTTTGAGGCCAGAATTTAATTTTTTCATATTTTTTAGCAAAATGCAAATTTTTACCATAATACTAATCTATCTCTAAATCATACCAAAACCAAATCAATTTGTTTGAATATTCTTCAAAATTATACCAAATATATATGTAATAAAATGTGGAAATTTCGTAGATATTGCTCAAATAACAAGAAAGTTACGGCCATCCAAAGTTGACATTGACACCTGTCAAGAATTGGTCAAGAATTTCCAGATGGATGATGATTACGCCCTCTATTGTGGAGAAATAAGCAAGCTTGCTTGTGATAGGACAAAAGTTTTGGTGAGAAGCTTTATTGTTTGGATCAGACCGAGATCAGTCAAAGAAATCAGCCATAAGTCAAACCTCTAGTATGTATCTGATTGCATTTTATGTCATATTATTGTTTTTAAAACCATTCTGCAACATACATTCATTTTTGCCTGAAAGCAAAGTACCAAAAAAAACCAAAAAAACCTTCATTTATTGAAGCTTTTTCACTATAAATTTATGTTCAGTGAACTTCAGTCTCACATGTTTAAAAATGTGTTATGATTTAGGTATGACATGAAATCAGAACTTGTTGATGTGCTGTGTTGAACTGAGTTGAATTTACTAATATTTAAAGAGAACATCTATGAATAGATTGTTATTTGTATAGTTACTTTGCTGAGTGTGAAAGTAACAGATTACAAGATTAGTTTGATGGAATGATATTGTCTGTAACATAATACTAGTTTTGGTGTAGACCTTAGTTCTGTAGACTCTACATAATTTTGTATTCATTAGAATAGATCTGTAATGGTAGCGTCTAGTACTATGTAATTAATTGATGGTGAAAACTAAAAGTAAACAGAAGCACCCAAATTTTATCTAAATTTGCAATATTTCATGAGGTATATTTTCCTGCCTCTGCGCTAAAAGTGGCGGATCGGGGGGGGGGGGTTGAGGCACATCCCACAGGATTGGCATTTACTGTGCATCCTCCCACTAAATAGATATTTTGAAGCAATGCTTCTCCTATCATTTCCACGACATTCATTGATATAAAAGTGTGTAGCTGTGTTGCTGGAGCTACTTCTAAAAAACCATGCACGAAAGAACGTCGGTATTTGCGTTCATAGTATCCGTGTGATGTAATTACGGGGCTTGAGCGGCGATGTAATTTTGGACACTTCCCAAGGGATTGCTTTTGAATGTTCACCCTTTCGACAATATAGTTAATGTAGAACATTTTTTTTTCTTTTTGTAATTATATTGCATTTCTTACAAACAAAAGGGCCATTGCTGTACAACCGTAACGACAACGTGAAGGCATGGTAAATTGAAACATATTTGTGCTATATGCTAGTGCATGTTTCCTATATTGCCTTGGGGATGGATGATTTTGAACAAATCCCACTCGGTTGCCTTTGAATGTGCACCCCTTTGACTATATGGTGATTGTAAAGCAGTGTCTCTATACCATTTAAAAATCATGAAAAGTATATTGTCTTTATTACCACTCGGCAAAACGACTTTACATGCATGTACAAGTGAGTTTGCTTTGGCATATAATGTATGTTTTGTTAATCTGTTTTGGGACCACGACGGTCAGGGCAGGGGTGATCTGGGCACTTCCCAAGGGCTTGACAAAATAGATATTGTAAAGCAACGTCTCCTATATCACCTTAATTGCATTTTACGAAAATAAAAGCGTATGTGCTACACAGGCGGAAGAGCTTTTCAGCGGCATGTAACCATGGAACATTTTTCGCGGTTGTATACTGCATGTTTTTTATTACCTTTAGGATGCATGGGGTTACTTTGAGCACCTCCAACAAGGTGGTCTCTGCAAGTGAACCCTTTGGACTGCATAGATATTGTGGATCAATGTTGTTATTTTATCTCTACCCCGGCAATTTTTATAGAAAAAAAAAATGTCTTGATATGGCAGGAATCCAATTCAATAGAATTCAATTCAATTTTTATTTCATTTTTCGACAAGAACAGGTAGACATCACTTTCTTTGTGACAGAAAATGAGGTGCGTAAAATTATGTCGAATGAGAAGAATGTACAATGATTATGGCAACATACGATAATTATACATAATCACAAAACTCAAGTGATAGTCCTAAAACTCAAGGAACGACTTTTTTTTTTTGAGACATGCACTTTTGGAACGACTGTAATTGCGTTGATATTTGCGTTACAAAGGTCATGTATAGAGGCAATTAATGTGGGCACTTCCCATATATAGTAGGCTCCCTTCGAATGATAACCACTTTAGCTATGTCAGTGTAAGTAAAAATTGCAGAGCAATATATCGTCTGTTGACTCCACTGAATTTCATTAAATAAACGTTTCTTTGCTAGAGGACCAGAAGGACTGTTTAAAGGCATGTAACAATAGAACATAATCATGTATTTGCGTTGGTACATGATTATTGCATGTCTTAGACTGTCTTTGGGTGGGGTAATTTTGGGCACCCTCCACGTGGTTGTCTTCGTATGTGAACCATTTTCACCTTGTAGATATTGTAGAACAACAATTCTTCTAGAACTTCCACTGAATTTTCATGGAAATGAGGTTTTTTTCGCTTCAAACAGCTGTATTCACGTGTGTATAATTATGTTTTGTACCGGGCCGTGAGGGTATAGGGATAAATTCGGGTACCTCCCTGCATGCGTGCCGCTTTGACTGTGCACCACTTTTTAAAGATGTACACATTGTAGAAAAATGTCTCCGCTGTCAATGCCAATTGTATTTCATGGAAATAAAAAAGTCTTTGCTAGACGGCCAAACGACTTTAGAATAAATTCTTGTACGCTTAGATCAACGGAAATCGTGTTGGTTGATGCATGTTTTGCAAACGGTCGTGGGGATAATAATTATGATCGACTGGGGTAACTTTGGGCACTACCCACAGGGTTTCCTTTGACTGTACCATCTTCAATATCTCAAAACCCGCAAGGATGCAAGAGCTGAATCATCAAGATTCGAACAAACCACCCTCCAAATAGAGTTCATTCATTACAAAATTACCGTAGACAAATTATAGATGTTGACACTTGTTTAATTTCGTACTTTGATTCTACGTAATATTAATGGATAAGCTATCATTATCTGTCTGATAACAAACTCTAATCTTATAATATTATTCATGCTAGTTTACTAATGCTGTAAAGTTTGTTTTAGAAGCCTAGTTTTCATGGAAACACTGTATTATTATCATAATGGGAGCTAATTTGCATATTATGGAAATTTAGCCACTTTGCCTCACTGGATTTCTTGGGACTTTTAGTATGGTGTTTAGGAGCACTGCAGTGGAATTCCTACTGTTGCAATTAGTGTTGGGTGAAACCCTATTTTGACTGGACTAATGTGATCTATGACAAAATGTGTATCCAGTTTCTGTTAACAGTGCTTCATTTCTTTCAGAAGTACAGTATTTGTTGTAGTTATAGTCCATCGAGTATAATGAGCTTGCTTTGGTATCGTACAGAAGTCCATGCAAGACCCTTTTCACCAACATTGATTTCAGTGAGATCAGTGCAACTTAGTGTTTTCAGTTTCACTTAGCAAGTCCTCGTGACTGAAAAATACCAATCAGAAAAGTGAGATAGCGAGACTGAAACCAGTGAAGTGAAACTGAAACCAATGAAAAGTTTGTTGAAACACCCTACAGGACTGCAAGAAAGGAATAGGCATGAACTAACCATTTTTATTAGGACTGGGGGCGGAGGTGGAGGAGGGTCTCATTTTATGAAAAATTGACTTATCTATGTTCAATGCCTAATTGACTTGAACAAGTGTCAGCTTGTCTTATGATTGTGCCAAATGCAAAACAAAAAACAAAAAATCCAGCTACTGAGATGGAATATACATAATACACCACTAATAATGAAAATTATGATTTCTTGACAGCTGTGTTATAATGGCTACATGCAAGTTTGAGTGTAACCATGGTAGCTATGGTCTCTAACAGGTTAAGTCTCAACTCCAGTCAATTAAATAGCTATGAATTTGCATACTTATGTAAATTTAAAATGGTGTTTATCGTTGAGAAGGTGTTACATTTTTTTGTTTGAGAAAAACATTCTTTTTAGCATAAAGTTGCCAGATGGGCCCAATTTTGCTTGAAGAAAGGCAGGAAATAAGAAATACATACACTAGAAACTTATCTCATGATTAATGTCAGTTGTATAATGAACACTTGAGGTATCCTAAAATTCCCATTCATTTTTCTGGTTTGTGGGGTGGCCATGTTGATGACGGCATTTCGGCATGTTCCGAAGCAGAACTTCTGGGTAAATTTTACTGGTAAGTTTGTTAAGACATATACTTTCAAAAAATTACAAAATTTGTTTGTTACACGATAGTTGCCAGTTGACCCCCAAATTCAGCCTCAATCCGCTGGCCTATAGACTTACAGTTGAAATCAGCTACTACAGTGTAGTATATAATAAATTTTAAACAGGGCCCCATACGAAATCCTATTGTTCGATTCAAGGTATTCGCGTGCCCTCGATCGAAAACGTGCACCGTATACCCGAATAGTATACTAGTACTGTACTGTACTCCTACGTGAACCAATGATTTTTTGTCTACTCGCCCCCCCCCCCCCCAGTAGTGCGCTGCAAAAACTACTACCCTGACCTCAAAATTGATATGAAGATTAGTATAAATTCCGTGTGATGATTGGTATTATCATTCAGAGAATTTAATACTGTTTATTTAAATTTGACATTTAAATCATGATAAGTGAACAATCTTTGTATCAAATATTACATACATTTTAAGGTGATTCTGACATTTCCATCATGCGTTGCCATGGTAACAGATTTTTTTACCACCATGGGAAACTCTTTGGCCTGTTAATGCATTTTTTAAATTCTACACACAAAACTGGTCTAGATGACCCACTTTATCACATCCAACTTCATTCTCATGCATTTGGAACCAAATTATGATGAATGGAATGTTTAAATGAGATTATTCAAAAATAGAGGGCGTACATCACACTCCCAACTGCAAATTCTTGACATGCGTGAATGTCAACTTTGGATAGCCGTAACTTTCTTATTATTTGAGCAATATCTATGAAATTTTCACATTGTTTTGCATACATATTTAGTATAATGTTGAAGAATATTCAAACAAATTGAATTTGTTTTGGTATGATGTAGTGATAGATAAGTTTTATGGTAAAATTACATTTTTACTAAAAAAATTTGAAAAAATTGTATTCTGGCCTCAAAATTAATATGAAGATTGGTATAACCCTCTACATAATTGGTATCATCGTATAGATAATTTAAGTTTAATTTGAGACCAAAGCCATGACAATTGAACAATGTTATCAAAGGTTACATACATTTTTATGAGATACTGACATTTTCACTATGCGTTGCCATGGAAACGGATTTTTGACCACTATGGGACACGCTTTGACCTGTTAACAATGCATTTTTGAAATCTCCGCACGAAACTGGTCTAGATGAAGCAGATTAAAAAATATATGTAAAGGGTGCATGGGAACCCCTTTCTCCTACTAGACTATATAGGGCAGTTGTTAACTCTCGTGTACTGCACTAGGAGACTTCTGTCTGTTTGATTTCTTGTAGATATTAAGTAAAAAAAAAAAAATGTTCAATTATTGAAATATATACGTTCTTACAAATAGAATGCAGTATAGATATAAAAGAAACAGGAAACTCCAGCTAAATTATTTTGAACACATGATTTTTACTATTAAGAAAAAAAAATCGGGCCTCCACCAAGGAATTCAACCAAGCTGTGTATTGAATGCAGGCAAAAAAAAAATAAATAAATAAATAAAGAAGAAAGCAAATGAGATATTCGCATCCCAGGGTTTGCAATATAAGTCCCTTCTACTTTGTTTATTTGTTTGCATTGTTCGATGAAACTGATGAATGTCGTTTTAAGTGCTGATATAGCCTCCATCTCGACTAAAGTGGAAATAGACATTCAATCAATTGATCAATCAACCAAACAATATCTGCATCGAACTTTTTATCCAAGAGGGGTCTACACTCAACAAGCTTTGTCAATTTATTTTTTTTTCACGCAGCGCACGTTGACAGTAATTATTTCACTCAGGAACCATTACAATGTATCCCTATTGAAAGTTCAATGAAGATTATTGTTTTCTCTGTTAAAAAAAAAATTATATGAATTATTTCTATCACTGAAAAGGTGGGATTCACGTTTATAGATTATTTGAAGGTGGAGAAGCGGAATAAGGAATTGAACTTGAACTTGAACAGCGAGACAATTCGTTGAGGAACACAAACGGACAGAGCAAATATCTTTGTTGGCAACTTCACATCACATATCTTCAATTCAAGCAATACATGTCGGATCTGTCCCACGTTTATAAACGGAAACCTTAGAAGTGTAAATATTGTGTCTTCTTTTTCTTTCCCAATTACGAATATTAATGCAGCCTGCAAGCACCAGCTCCTTTCCATGGCCAACACAGTGTCAACGGATCCAATGTTGACAACAGAACAAAACAATACGGCACATGTACGATTGGTTTTAGCACGTCACACAAACTTCATTTAGCCAAACTGGTGTAGATTCAAATTATGGTTGAGAAAATAGACATTGTCTTTTCTTCTAGTAATCTTGCAAGCTCGGAGACACTTTCAAGAAAAAAATGTCGCATGTAATCATACATTTTGGTCAATTCAGCGTATTTGAAAATGAACACTGTTTAAATGGATATCGGGAAAATATTTGCTAAATCTATGACCCGTTATGATAATATTCATCGAAATCAATCATGAAAAACATTTTGAGATCTTCTCAAAAGAAGATAAAGACTTCTTCAGTAGGTCCACTATAAGGAAGGAAAAAATTAAAGATTTACAAGATCAACAAGTGCGGAATGATATCTAACGACTTTCAGGAAGAATGTAAGAATATATGAATATCAACTCCGGATAAACGTAAGATTATATGTTTGTGATAATTCAAGACTACAGTTTCTCTTAATCAAATATAAGAGAACTTCAGCTGTGGATAGTCTCAGATCCCAGAACAATTACCGGTCAGCATGTGAGATTATAAAGGCTTGGAAATATTTGCAGCTCAAATGATCAATTCGTTGTCATGAAAATGGCAACTTAACTTCATATTTTGATTGAGAGAATGCTTACAGGTCAGGTCAATTAAATACGGGCACAAAAAAGAAACACAAACAACAACTTAGTCTTCTGAAATGTGTTTCGAAATCAAAGATCAATTGCAAACTCAGCAATAAAGAGGTTTTTAGAAAACTGTGCAACAGAGTGAAATAATATTGTTTATGAAAGGTAAAGGTTCACAAGGATGAGATTTTCTTTCTCTTCAATTTGCAACGTAAAGTAGGAATGATTACAGTTTAAAATAGATACAGCACCAGAACACGGCAATGTGGATTCTGGTAATTGATAGGTGAAATTCAATCTTATACTATGAAGACAACGACCATCAATATGTGCAAGAGTCACACTGTTGATATTTCTTCTAGTATTATATATATATATATATATATATATATATATATATATTTTTTTTTTTTTTTTTTTTTTTTTTTTTGCAGCTTGCCTTAGAGACTATTATACGACCTAGAAGTCCATTCACCACGAGGAAGTAGTCCAGGAGATTTTTTTTTTCAGACCCGGAAAAGTTGTGAGCAAGTTTTTGATTTGTGCATTTCATTCGTAACTGACTGTTTATTTTATTCTCCATAAGTGCTAGTGCTGTAGACTTCAAAGAAATATAGTGGGCTGTTCTCTCGAACGCATGCAGGCACATATGTAAACACATGTTCGAAGAAATATATGCAGTTAACTTGTAGTCTAGTGTAGTAGAATTTTTTTTCAGACTTGGAAAAGTTGTTGAGTGTGAGATTTTGTTATTTATTATTGTTGTTTTTGTTGTTATCATTGATTTGTACATTTCAGTTATAACCCAAATATAATCGTATTTTTTCCTGTCACTCGGGACTTGATGGAAATACATGTTTTATAGATTATGCTCTTGAACACGTGAAGACACATGTAAGCACACATTCGTAAAGATAGATGCATGGATATCTATTACTATTAATATGTACCGAGTTAGCTAAGCACTTCGTGCAAGACCTTCATACCCACTTTACCTATCTCGACCTTGGGAAGGATTTTGGTGATCACCATTCGGCTGCAGCACAATCATCTGCTGCGTGTGGAAAGTTAAGAGCAATATTAATAACCGTTGCAACGAGATAGTAATCTATATTTCTTATTTTGCTTTCGTAAGTTATACAGTCAGGCAAGTCGAATTGAATATTAGACAAGGAGGTGATTAGACAATGTGGTAGAATAAATAAATGGTAATCCAAATGATATTAGAATCCAAATGATATTAGAAAAATCAATATTAAGCGTTATATTTTATTATATTAGGCGAAACGCTTTCTCGTCTTGAACAAGGCGTATTGGTGTGTTCGTTCAATTCGTCCTAACGCCTAATCTCGTCTTAGCCTTGACATCTCGCTTTCTCATTTTAAGCAAGGCGCCTTGGCGACCTTGTAAAAGTCGCCTTCTCATCTTGTCGTCGAAGCAAGGCGCCTTATTGAGTGTGTAAAAGTCGCCTTGTCGAATTTTTGCCGAAACAAGGCGCCTTGAGGATTTAAACAACTCGCCTTGGCGCTGAACGTAAGCTTCAGTGAGCTCGCCTTGAACATTTCTAAACCGATTGAAAGTGCCAGATCTTTTTGTGGACAGTTGTTTCCGCTTTGTCTGTTGTTTTTTTTTTCCTTGTTCTTTTGTACCTTCCACTCTGAAAAAAAAAATATGATTCTGGGGTCGGCTAAGAACCTAAATTGTATTTTTCATATTGTTATATCTTTATCAAAGTTTTGATAAAACGTCTGTATCTAATTCCACTTCAATGAACATTCATTTAAAATCAACGAAAAAAGTCATGAGCTTCAGATAATAGCTAGTAAGTAGGTCCTATATAATGGCCTACTAAAAAAAACAAAAAAAAACCAGAAATTTGAAATTCCTGGAAACAAAGTTAAATTGGGCAAGGAGGTATCTCTCCATACAGTGAAACTTAGAAGTGATCTTTCGTTCGGTATATTATATTCGGTCTTATGAAATCATGTATACCACTCCGAAATACATTAGTTGTGTACATTATGATATTATGAGGTCATTTCATTGCGTAGGCTTTGTAGATATCTCCAATATTTATGTCACGTTACCTCATGATGTTGAATACCGTATATATTGGTAAAGTAAAGAGAAAGCCAGGGTTGAAAGTCACAGTATGAAAACATTGTTGCAGTCTTACCCCCGGAAATCTGGGAAGATCTCACAGTATTTAAATCCGTAAGTAGAAGACCACAACAGATGAGAAAGCTCCATACTCGATCAGACAAATCCATCCCAAATTGAAAAAAAAAACAAGAAGGAACGATTCTAATGACAACTCGTAATCTCCGACTAGTATACACTGTACTTTCACCGACTATGAGTAAACCTTATATCACGCAACGTCAGGAAAAAGGACAGGTAGTAAATAGTATATAGCATAATGTGGAAACTGCAACTCTATTTGTCCTATACCAAGAGTATGCGACAGTAGTAGAGAAACAAGGATATGTGAAACCTGCGAGGAAGATGTTTCCTTAACAGCTCTTGTCATAACCACAAACTGGCCAGCAGCGAGCGAAAAGGAAATGAAATAACTGTGAACGACTCGGGCACTTTCGGATCGTGTAGAAAGTGTAATGGCGTGACGGTTTATCTACAATTACCATGATGATATGAAAGTAATTCAGATGGACTCCGCCCATAATTTGCGCTGACTCTTTGGAAGTACATCCTGCAGATCCTGCAAGGAAATTCTTACTAAAGTATACCCGGGGAGGTTTATTACTTCCGGAAATGAGATAGTGAAGTTGTGGGAGTTTTTATGTGTAGTCCTGAAACACATGCGTCATGACACCAAAGATATGACTTTTGCATACCATAAAACTATTGTTCTTTCAACATAATTTTTTATCATCGCTCTCCTATCAGATCTTAAAAGTGATTTGAGTCGGATATCCTTTCTTGGCTTTGTAGTCACTTAAGGGGATTAACAGAATGATAAGAAAACAGAGAGCCTTGTGAGATGAAGTAGGCTAATTATCGCCTTTGCTAATTTGCATATTATAAGGGTTTTTTCAAAAATATTTACCACCTTGTGAGAAGATATAATAAAGTGACAGGAATAGGGCTTTTAGTCCCTTTAAAGATTTAATGATTTGAATAAGTTTTCTTATCAGGAACTTTTAATGGGCACAGCTTGCATTCTCGAAAAAAAACCACGTAAATAAACAAACAGTAAGCATTGTATGCAAAAATGTTACATGTATATTTTGTATCTCCTTGTAGATTTGTTAAGACTAAGATACATCTATCAAATCGTGGATTTTTAACGTTTTAGTTAAATTCATGTGCAGTTGCCACCTCCAATTGAGAAGGCTGCAACAATTCGTGACGTCACAGACTTGGAACATCGCATAGGGGAACTGAACAGAGAGCCTAAAAAAGAATACAATATATCTATGCAAGGGCGAATGTACGTCTGAAAACGAGGTGTCTTAAGCGGATATCGCTCCAAAGGCATTTTTTTTTCTTCCCCTTTTGACAATATTTTTAAAATGCCTTATCTGTGATCTGGGGCCTCAGGACTACTCCACAGTAGGACACAGATGGCGTAGTGTGTGCTGAGGACTGCCCCATCATTACAATTTATTGGAGATTGTCAGCGATGCAAAAAAGAAAAAGAAAAATATGTATATATTGGATGTGCATAGAAAACGGGACATTTGGGGAATGTAGGTAAGCTTCTTTTTCTAAAAAATAAAAGCTGTATTTTCTCATAAACATACAGAATTCAGTGGTATTGAGCCCATAATTAACGCATAATTTTTCAAAAAAAGGCAATAATGGCAAATTGTTATGAATATAATAAAGTGTTTTTTTTTTCACAGTTCCCCCAAAGTATCATTTATTCGGCATTTCCCCTTATGGTTAAAAATAACAATGATAGATAATATATATATGCCTCGAGTTTTCAGAGGCATCGATTACTTTTTGTTAGGCGTAACTTTATTCTGAGGAAAGTACGTGAAAAACTCTTTTGTTATGTACAACGTTTAAGTACATGAAATTTTCTCATATCATGGCTTGCTGCTTTCTTCCACATAGCTTCCAGCAATATGGGCACATTTACTTTAATCATATCCGTTTATCTCTCAGAACATTGTAACATGATATTATCGTTCAGGGCTAATGAAGACCACATTAATAAATCATTGACGGCTAAACAAACATATCATATTTGACACCAGCAAGAAAGAGAAACCCCCCCCCCCCCAAAAAAAAAATCCTAATAAGAGCTGCGCTTACGCTGTTATAATACGTAAAGAACTGAATAGAAACTGAGAATAAAAAGTAAACTTAAGCTATCACAGCTGCTAGCTGTAAAAGCTAGCTGTATAAACCTAATAAGGAAAGTGCTTTTTGTCCATCAAGAACGTGCAATAAGAATTGTCTCGAAATCTCAACCCTTAACTCACGCACAGCCAATATATCTAAAAAGGTCAAGTCAGTGATATACGTGATATCCACAAATTTGCCATCTACACAGAACACTAGGTAATTTCCCAACTTGTAGATTCCAAAATTCCATATAATCATCATGATATGCTGGTTCATATTTTCTTATGGAATGCTTTACCAAATGATAAAAATTGTACTAATTGTCTGTATTTAATCAAGAAAAGACATAAAATATATCTCCTTAGTCAACAGTTTTTTTCTGCTTCATATATTTTTTATGAAATTATTATTCTTCTCCTTATTATGACTATCATTATTGTTATTGTCGTCATTATTTTCATTATTATTATTAAGTTCAAGCACTGTCACATTATGTTAGCTTTGCTTGTCTTTTGCCTTTTCTATTGTCTTCTGTTTAAGTTTCTGTGATGTTTATTTAGTTATGTCCGTTGTTAAACTGAATGTTTTTCGGGGGAATTAACCTTAAAGGTTGCTTTAAGCCTAAGTTGATTCGTCCATTTCTTTAGATATAAAGGCTATGCTTTGTACATTTTTATGTGCCTTTATGCTGCAACGTACAATGTAGATGGTTTTTATTACATGTCGAGGAAATGAAACGAATTGAATTACTATATTAGATAGATACGAGACACTTCACCAAGAAAATATCACCAGGAAGTCACCAGACATTAATTTGTTTAGTTAAGGACGGATTCTTAGCTTAAGATTACAATAACGTAATTCAATACATACAAAGTTTAATCGACTTTTCAAAGCCTTCTAAGAAATGAAAAGAGAGTGTACTCCTTTATTCTAGAAAACTTGAAAATTTTTCCTTTTTTTTCTGAGAAAAGAGTCTTTAGAGTTAAGTGTCTGGTCAAGTGAGTGATTTCACACAACCGTGCTCTCCGCTGCAATGAATGGGAAAATGAACGGGATATAAAGCTCCGTGGCAATCACTTTAAAGAGATTATCAAACTAAAACTGAAAATTTGCTCATCATTATGAACATCTATTCATGACCGACAGCTTCCAACCCAATAACATCATCCTCGCAAAAGTTAATAGAGTTGAAAGTGAAAATGGTTTAAAGGGTCCGAGTCTCGTGCTCTGAATTCGTAAATGTGATAAAGCCTTCATCAAGCAGGTAACAATGTTTGAGTACAAAAAAAAAAATGCACAAGAGTGAGTTTGCTCTTCGCTTCATGATCCTAAACCTTATGTTGAAGAGGATTAATCCTCACAGTTTACTTTAAAAAAATGACTAGGTTTTCCACTTTCATTTGTTTTGAGTCTTAACACTGCTTAACGAAAATATAGGTCATGCGACTTTCTGTTAGTGTAATGCACGTTCGCATGCTTGGCTGTGGGTTTGCGCGCGTGTTTGTTTTTGCGTGTGCGATTGTATTAGATATACAAGATAGCCACCACTGCTGAGTTGATAATACACACAATCCATTGCTGTTGGAAGTCATTCCGACACCAAGTTCGTTTATTCTCGTGAATTGCATACAAAGCAATGAAATGTTGTTTTGACATTCAGCTACACACTACATGTGGTCACCTTACAATGCAACTTATAATGTACAGCATATCAAATTTTATTTTCCCTTGGTTGAAGTAAGATAAGACGGAATCTTAATCTGATTTTAACGGATTGCCAAGAAGAGTAAAATATAAGATATTGCGGGGCCTGTAACACATTCTGAGTAGCGTTAAGAATACAATGTGAGAACATTTCTTCTTTGTTCGAATGAAAAGTCCACATTCCCTCCTATTGTTACTCACATACATGTATAATAAGGGAATTATAATTCACTCTGTTTCCTGAAGGAGGTAAGCAATGTGTCATTCATTATGCCAGAAAACGAAAAATATGTTCACTAATGTGTTCTTTTAATTCCCAAGTATATTTAAGGTTCTCTCTCCTTCAATGAATTTAGTTCCTTTCTATTTAATCAAAGAAAAGAAACGCGTGAATTTCAAATACAAATAAAACGACTACTCTGTTAAGCAGAGAGGTGAGAAGTAAAAGTGAATCACAGACGAGAATTAGTGTTTACCAGGTACATGCTTTTCTGTTCAAGTTGCGTTCTTTACCAACTTTACATGGAATTTCATCTTTATACTGCGATGTGCATGACAATGTGGCCTATGTACACTTCAAACATTAGTATACGCAAAATAGATTTACACGTAATCTATACGTCATGTTCTTGAATCTTCAGTTACCTGTATTGATAAGAGCAACAGTAATTCATAGTGACAATGCAAGTATTTATTCTAGCTATCTAAATGACATGCTTAATCAAGTATCGATTACTGATTCATCAATCTTAACTGTGTTTTATTATTATTCGCGTCTGTTGGTTAATCAACATACTTTTTCCAAGACTTTTTATTAGCATAAAACATACACGCAAACACACACACACGGAGTGGAGTTGGAGTTGATGATTCGTTCACCACCAACAAATCTTTCTTCAGTCGCATCAAATTCTACAGAAGAAGATCAACTGCAAGCTCGTCTTATACCGCAAGCTGCAGAACACATCCCTGATATTAGTTGATCTGCTAGTGGGATGGGCGTGTGCTTGAGGGTAAACATCAATTTGTCCATAGTTTAGGTATACATGGAAATGATATTAATATCTTTTTTCAAACAACGTTTATTTCTTACTTTGATATTCTCATCACGACTCATAGACAAGGTGACGTAACTTGTCGCACTGCAGTCTCTCCCCCCCCCCCCCCATATCTGTCGTGTATCTGTATGACAAAGAGTTTCTGGGAGAATAGACTTTTACAGGCTCTGTAATATAGTTCATGTTTCTCTCGTGAAAACTAGTCCAGTCGAGACGGACTAGTTTTAAGCTAATCCAGCAGGACAGACTAGTTTTATATTTGCGTATTTCTGCTGTAAAAACTAGTCCGTCATCCTGGACTAGCATTTATGCTACTTCAGCAGACAAACAGACTAGTTTAAGTTTTCAGTGTGGGTAAATACAAGACCAAAGAACTATTTTCAGTACTATTATCATTATTTCTGTTTAAGGGGTTTTACTAAAAAGTAAGAGTTTTCCCTTGAGTGAAAAAAAAAAGAAATGGCTTTACTATCATTTGTCATTGTCAGCGTCTGGACTGGACTCGGGTAAATCCAGAGTTTGAGAGTCATTGAGAGAATTAACGGCAAGATTAGGCCTCTCGCAGTCAGCACATATGGCCTGCTGATTCAGGACTTGACGATGCGACCGTCAGAGGCTTTTGGTACTGATAAATTGTGGGGCAATCCATGTGTATTGTAGAATTAAGGCTTCTCATAGCCATCGTTATCCTCATCATTAAGTTGCTGACTTAGCCGTTCCGTTGGTTTGAGAAGTGTCCCGTACTCGGTTCCACCAGCTTTACCGAAGTCCTTACGAGAAGCAGCAGGTTTCTTGCCAAGAGGTCGCTGCAGATGTTGATAATCTTGTGAGTCATCATCAGCGGCCTCCGGAGAAGGGAGCATGTCCAAAGTTTGGTAGTCGTTTGGAGAATCACCGTCTGCAGTAGATAATTCGCCATCACCATCGTCAATGATCTTGTTGTTTGCAGATTGTGCAACCTTAGATATTGTGGGCCTTTGGAGCGTGTCATAGGTCTCAGGGTTAGTCATGGATAGTGAACTGATCTGAGTTTCTTCGTATCCATCATCATCCCCATCCACTGATGCTGGAGCCGGCGCTTCGGGGGGCCGATATGTCTTCGCCATAGGCTCTTCGTAAGCCGACGCATTTGGTGCTGGAGTTGAACGAGTATCGTAGTCAGCTTCTCGTAGTGAACTGTTAGTTTGTCTGTGGCCCTTGTTGTTTGATTCCCCTGTTTCTGTTGGCGTTCCAAGAGCATTTGGAGCATCCTGGTTCAGAAGCGAGTACTCATTGTCTTCACCAAAGATAGTAGTAGAGGTTTTGTTGTTCGTGGTGGGATGATAATGGTGCGATATGGTGCCGGGTTCGAGGGTCACGTAGCTGTGGTCCTCTTGCCTCAGATCCTGATACCCATATTCATCTATCTGTGTAGCATTAGTTGCTTGTTTCTCGGCATCTGCCGCTTGCTTCGTCATACCAGAAGGAGTAGACCTGGCAGCCTTAGTGATTGTATTGGGTTCGGAATTTGGAACGAATTCCTTGTTGCTACTATCCCGGGTAGCGGCAGTTGTGGGAGACTCCTCCCATTCCTCTGGGTTGCTGTACTCGTGGTACTCGCTTGACACTCCGTCCCTGAAAAGTGCATGCGTGTCCTGCTTTTGTAGCTCATGATAGACGTTTGCATTCAAAGGATCCTTTGATGGTTGTAGATCTGTGCAGAAGTGCTGCTGCATACTGTTGCCCTCCGCGCTTCGATTGAAAACATCATTCTTCTTTACGGCGTCATCGTGTCGCTTATGTCGCCTGAGAGCAGAATGAAAAAAATCAATATTTGTTCATTAGGAGTACCTTCAGTTCTGTTCAGTTTAAATTGATGGTACAGTATTGGTGGAGATGAGAATTGGGCTTTTAACTTTTTGCGAGATACCAAGAAAATACTTATGATATAGTAAAGAGCATACCATTTTAAGAGGAATTCAAAGTTTATTTAATGAAAATCAGGTTTGGAGTAACTAAAACATCGAAAAAGTAAAACAAAGCGATCGTCATAAAGTGTGGGTCACACACTTTATTAGAATTGCTGGTTTGTTTGCTTTAAGAGTCTTTTTGGATATCTCAGTCATTTCAAAACCAATTTTCATCAAATAAACGTTGAATTCCTCATGGAATTACATGCTCCTTCATATTTCATAAGAGGTTTCTCATTATCTCATCCAAACATTTTAGAAACCAGAAATTAATCCCTTTAATTCATCACTATTTCAGGAGTATATCATAAAAAGACACACAATGACACATAGTCATATGCACAAAAAAAAAATCTTTAAATAAAAATAATTGAACTTGATGGTGAGAATCTCAGGAGAAACGGCGCTTATATAGACAGGGGCCCCAGTAACACTCAGATATTAATGTTTGATAAACACGTATAAAAAAAAAACGAAAAAAAAGTTTACATTTCAAAGTTTGTACATGATATTTATACATGTAGCATTGTCTTGGTACATCCCATGCAGTTCATGGTACTCAAAAACTTTGCGATTCCATTTGAATAGATTGTAATATAATTTTTCACAAAACAATTGCCAAGAGTCTTATGAGAGTGGATAGCAGACTTCACATCAATGGCAATCTTGAGATTCAAATTGAAATAATGATAATCCCAATGATGATAATAACAATAATCATCATCATCATCATCATCGTAATCTTAACAATAATAATAGTAGCTCAGTAAAGATGCATGTATTAACTGGGGAACAGAAGGATGATGATATGGGAACACTACGTCTTTCTAACCTTCGCCAGCATATGATAATAACCAAACACGCGACGACAGCAAGGATGATCAGACACACTGAGACTGCCACGGCTGTGAGAGTTTCTTGCCTTCCTGCGAAGAAAAATAGATATGTGCTCCAGAAATGGCTTTATGTGCTTGAACAAATCATCCAGGCAAGGCCAAAATACGACGTTACAATGGGAAATAGCTCACCTGAAAGCATCATGTTTGTACGTTTTATGTGGGTGTCTTTGTATGTGTCTGTGTTTGACCTAGTGTGGATTTCCAAAGTTTGTTATACGTATTTACGTGAATGCAGATAATCAAAAAGAAGATGCGCATTAAGTTGTTTTATTGAATATATGAGTTGAATAGTGTAGTGCACATTTTCTAGACTTTCGGGAAAAAGCCCGCCCGAGCTAGATGGTGCTGACTAAAAAATCAAAATAAGAATTCATTCATCAATGAACGCATTCATGTTTGTCAACTTAATTACTCAAACTTGCAAGAGTGAAGAAGGTCAATCATTCATACAAAATAACCAGAATTGTAGCATTCTGATATAGGTGATCCTTCATCATGATTGTATTTCTCTTTGTAAGAAATTGGTATGAAAGTTAAACTGAGACCTTTGCCTTGGGTGTTGAATTTTGCGATGCTCGTAGGTAAAGTGTATAAGCGATTACATAATAATGAGATGAGTCCGTCTCTTCGAAGAATACGTACAGGGTTCATTATTCCACTCTCCTCCCTAAAAAACGGCATGATTAAACAACATAATTATGACAAATATGTTATAATGCTATATCTGTAGAAATCTACTGAAAGGTACATCTTACTGTCGGTAGAAAGGACATCGGAAGTGGTCAATTCATCGCTGGTAGGAGAAGCATACTGTCCCTCGGTTCTGTCCGTAGGTTGTGAGGACTGGATGGTGGCTGTTAAAGGGAAAAAACACAAACACGGAGTGAATGGGTGCTTAGGCCTATTAGGCAATGGCGGGTGGAATATCTACGCATATGAAACCTTTATTCTACAAAATCGTGACGTTTGTCGTACCTTCATGACCTTTAGAAAGTTGTCTGGTATGGGATTTCAATCATGGATTAATGTATCAGAGTTTCTGGCTTGTGTTGATTCTACAATAGGCCTATATTGTGGTTTATTCCGCCAGCATTTCTATTTGATTTAGTGCATCGTATTGTTTTGATCGTTAGGAAATATATTTGAAACGATAATTGATGCGGGTTTGGAATAAGCAGACTCCACGTTACACTTACATGTACTTTCAACGGTTGTATTTCGTAGAACCGTCATGGTAACATTTCCTATGGTGAGCCCAAGTACCCCAGTGGCCTTGAATGCAATCTATTGAGAGGCGTGAAATAAGATTACATTAGAGAGATTGCGAACTTATTGGTTGATTTCATCATGGTAACCCATCCAGCACTCTATCGCACACCCCTCCCCCAACTCACACACAGGATCCCTAAAAGCTCCCACTTCTTTACATGGAACAGAAGACATCGGGAGGAATGTGAACAGGAAAGGTGCGTTTCCCGGCAATTACCCCTCCCCCCCCCCCCCACCCCCCGACAACCCCGCGGAAATACTGCACAGTTTATAGCATGGTTAGTGATAAGGTTAGAGTAAATATCAGGGTTAGGGTTAGATTTTGTTTAGTGTAAGGGTTAGGTTCAGGACTAGGGTTAGGGTCAGGGGAAAGGTGTGGGGTAACTGTCCAGGGGGTAATTACTCTAGAACCTAAAGGTGAATATGCAACTTCTCCTGTAGAGTTAACTAACAAATTCAAGTTTGTCAGCATTTCCATCCATTTTTAATTCATTTGAAATTATCACATAAGTTGCCCAATTCGCATTATGATGGCGACCAACCTCATTTGCGTGCAAATTTTTGTCTGATTAATAAGATTATAGAAACTTGTAACATTTCATTATTTTGTTTTGAATTTAGTTGTGAGACAACTTGTTACATGGAATTGAATTGCGCTTTGATTAAAATTGGCGATTAATTTGACCAAACCATGGATATAACGGGCGATTTTTATCAAGTCGCTTTCTCGTCTTGGGTCAGGCGCCTCGACGAGAGTTGTAGCTAAGGACGTCACCTTTTCGTTGATTCGTCCTATACACATTGCAACAAGTTGCCTTTCCTCATCACTCAAGTCGAAGGGTTAGAATAGTAGCAGCATTCATCTCGTGATTCCAAGCACCACTAAGATATAATCATGGACCTACAAACTTCCTCGCTCTTAACAATTTTAACCTATACTTTGTTCATGCCTATACATAAAAATTCATACACAGACGACACGAGCCCACACACACTACACACATTCAAGAACAAACTTTAAATGCAGGGCATGCCCTCTTACATGTATTAACTATCATGAAGGATTATATGAAATGATATGTTATATAATATATTAATATATTACATGTTATATATATCATATATATTGTATATCATATAATAATTATGATATTGTATTATATATCATACATTGTATATCTTATATCGTATATTGTACCTGACACAATTTCCTTTCGTGGTTTTTGACATAATGGTGTTTATTGTCATTATCGTACAGATATGCTACTTTTTGCTTATGGCTGTCTGTCGTAATAGTACCCTGTAGACTATGTTAGAATTCGACTGGTGAAATTGTGAATCATACCAAGAACCCGTAGCATCAACTCATACAATATGCCTATACGGGAACCTGGTATAACATGTTCCAAAATGTAGGCAAGAGTGTCTGCCACTCGTGGCCTTCGTGGATTTGGGATTAATTTAACGCGATGCTCTTACCTCAGTATGAGAGTTGTTAAATGTGCAAGAGACGGAGAGATGTAAGACCATATCTCGTTGGAGCAAAGAGTGACGTAACCTTTCGCAGATGAGACTGAATCGCCCCATCCGCTGAGTTGAGTAAGTGTTGTCTCCCAGCATCCACAACGTGTAATCAAATGACAGGAGGACAGAGGGGATATGCGGCACACTCTGGCAGACTATAACCATAGAGCCGCTCTTCCCATCGTCTTTTTTATCATACCCTGCCATCAAGAAGATATGACAAACATCATTACTGCATGTAGTTACATTTTTACAGTAAATTTATTGTTGACAGTTTATTTCATTTCGTATCTTTCATTTCCAACAAACATTACATACGAATACACATAGAAACCCAACAATGTACTGAAGCAATCTGTGAACTGATGTTGAAAAGTTTTATTGGAAATACCGAAAGAAAGTTGTTGGAATGGATATGGAGGGGACTACTAAAAAGCATGGCTTGTAGTTTGCAGTCCCGTCATCATAAAAAGAAAGAATATAATTACAAAACTTACAATTAGGCAAATTGATTGGGGAACAAATAACTTTTCAGTTTGCACCAGGTGAAGGAATGCATAAATCAGACAGGAAGAGAATAAAACAGTGAATGTGCAATCCATCCTTTGGTCTTGTTTACCTTCGAGAGTCCATTCTCCATCTAGGGTAGATTCGCATATTTCCCGATCCCACGAGTCGATAGACTCTGCAATGATTCCAACATTTCAGGAACACAAAAAAAAATGATCTCGGGATTCACTACGTGTGGTATGGAAATTCCTCATTTTCCTTCACATTGGAACAAAAGACCATTCTCTTTTTCGTCAGTCGGTTTTCAGAGCGACATAATGCATAAGCTTTAAGTAACAATATGTGGGATTCATCAATCTTGTTGAAACAAAGAATAAACATGCGTAGACCAGATGATCAGAATGATACGTCAATTAACACTTGGAAAAGCATCAATTATATTATTTTGCATGAATGTATCGACAACCTTTTTTTTTCTATTGACATTGCCAAATCCACTTTTGCTGACAGGTGGATGTGCTGGCAAGCACTCTTTAGAAGGATTACATGAATAATCATGGCATCACAGATACTTATCCCAGTGAATTTAAGTGCCAACATGCCAGTTGGTTGATGTCCTTTTTATTCTGCTTATGTACAAATCGGAACTGCGAACTGGCCAATTAATTGTATAGTATCTTGGGAAAGAATTGACACTGATCCAGAACACTTTTGTTTTCCATAAGGGCCGGGCGTATGATGATGAGTGATGTATCTAGAGCTTTCTTTAATTACTTTGTTAACTCTAAAAGAAAAACACAAAATATAATGTTTAAGCTATCATTGTCCGGTAAAAAGATAGTTTTGTACTTGCAAGGAGGTATCACACACCTATTAAAGTGCGTTATCGAAGCTGGAGGTTTCTAGTTACATCCTATCCAATGTACTAAGTAATCATTGCAGTACGCGCACATATACAATTTTATATTGAAGCACGCGGCAGCTCTATTCATGACATAATCTGTCGCAAATGATGGAAAACGCAATTCCAAAGATCTCTATATACTAAGAGTGCATGTAGTAATATCTCAAAGGAATGTTTCTTATTTTTGTTGTTGTGCGGGGTCCTTCCAGAACGGGCTTCCCAAATGCACTGACGTTTGTATATTACCCTTTAAGCATGTGCTATATCTATCGATAAAGAACATTAAAAAAGTTAAAGATTGATTTATGATCTCACCTACAACTTGAACTGGAGTAGCGTAAACTGAGAAATTCCCGTGTTCACCCATCATGATTTCTGTTTTCAGCTCAACAGAAAAGAGAGGCGATAGAAAACGTCCCGAGCCCCTGAAAGGTCGGTTTCCATTGGATTCGTATATGGCTTCCTTTACTCCGTTAGCATCATCATCGTTTTCAATTACGATTTCGGACTCTCCTGGATTGTCGCTGACTCGAATGAGCACTTGCCAATCCTTGGGCGCATTGATAAACCAAATGTACTCTGCGGAGTCCTGGTTGTTCCAAGAGCAGCTGATCGTTGAGGTGACTCCAAGGGTTAGGTTGATGGCTGAATGAAATATTGGAGAGTTAGTTGGTTTCCCTTGTCTTTGTAATTAATTACAGCCCCGTGCACATCACTTCACCGATATCTTGTTTGTACACAAGTTAAAAGCATCATAATGTTAATTTCTTTGCAAATTAATCATTATAACGATGATTACATTAACGTTAACCTATATGAAGTATTCAGATGTTTGCAAATATACAACATTCTGTACATTTCATATCTTTATCATATTGTTATATTCTCTCATCTATAATCATTAGTTACACCATAGCCCTTGCAAGCTAGTGCTATTTCAACTCAAAGTGATTTCATAAACATCAATAAAATATGTAATTTCTAATCATATATTCCTACATGTTTGTTAGGTGCAGCTATTAGACATTTTATACTATATTGCTTGTATCAAGACTAGTATGTGCTTTAAGACATTTCACCTTCGAGTACAGATCGTTAATGCTATACTTTGCAATAATTTTGTATTATGTTGATATGGAAATAAATGAAATGAAATGAAATGAAAAATAATACATGATATTATCTTACATCACTTTATTTTATTCCTGCCATTGTATTGTATCAATTGTGACCGTGCACCTCAAAACGAACATAAAGTCGCACACACTGATTTTGCGTGAGGACTGAAAATAAAGTGAAATGGGTCAACCTAGCAGAACTTGACTTTTTCATATTTTCTGAAAGAGCGGGTCTTCTTTTACATTATGCTAAAATGTTGTATCATAAAACGGGCAGGAAAGTGTGTGTTTTTAGTAGTTTATCTCGAACATTTTTGGTAGAATAGTGTGATTAGGTGTGTCTTTAGAATCCCTTTTTCATTTCTGAAAAACCTTGTCCACATTCTTCACTTTCCACTCTAATAACTTTTGAAAGGATAGCGCTTCTGCTTTGAAAGGTGGCATTAATTATGGACAGAATAAGTTGATGAGGCATGCTTAATTTCAGTTTAATCTAATAATCCCTTCATTATTGTTACTCTGGTGGTTTACTTCCTGTTCTTTGTCCCATTCATCGCACTGCCAGCACGGTTTGGTAAAGATTAAGCGCTTGAATATAATTATAGACACTGTACTTCAGAGCCTCTTTTCTCAGTTCACACTTTTCCTGAGTTTGTGCTTTCCTTCCAATATTTAGATAGGTTAGGAGAGTCCATTTGATTTGAGTTATACATCATTCTAAAGCTTCAAGTCTACTCTTTCAGAATGTGGTCTTAACTAAAAATTCATGTCTGGCGACTTTTTGTTTGTTTTCAGGTGCAGGGTCACATTTATTATCATATTGCATCATTTATTACGAATTTTATTGATTGCGCCATCGGAATAACGAACTTTGAACCATATACCAACTCTTTTGCAAAGGCAGCTCGCAGTGGACTCGCACACAGCGACACTCGCCACTGCGCGCTGTGCACGTCCACAAATTATTGCGAGCTGCATTTGCAAAATGTTAACCCGTCAAATACACGGTGTACTAGTAACTGGCAATACTCACTTGGACTACAGTCGTCGGAGAGGTATATCACCTGAATCAGCTGATCATTCATAGTTTCATTGCAGCATATCTGATAGTTGCAAGCGGACACTGGAGACTTGATCTATGTAGAACGATTGAAGATGGACATACAGGTCTTAATGAGTGTCACATATAAAGTCGACCTTTTGTAATACTCAGTAACAAGACCCCAAGTTAACGCCTAGAAGGTGTAAAGAAAAGAGTCTGGCCTTCGTAAATGTGCATGTGTGGTTGATTTTGGTTTCTACCAACACTTCTCACAACACAACTATTCTTATTTTTGTTTTTGTCTTTACATATATGTATATATACATATATATTATGTATATAATTTATGTAATTTATATATATTATTTTATATATATGTAGTCATATATATATATAGCAACTCGTGCTAGAATGACAATTGTCACAGTAACGAAAAGAATCCAGCTTCCTGAATGGCTGCTGCTATCGTGAGTTGCCATTCCAGCAAGAGTCGCTATCCTAACATCGTTTATGAAATGGGACCCAGCAATATCGAATTACGATCATGTAATAAGTACATTGATCACCCCACACCCACGGACTCCTACAGAGAAACGCAACACACGCACACACACAACACACACACACACACACACACACATGCACTCACACTGATGAATCTGATTGTAATTTTGATAAACAGTCTTGCTATAAACCCTACGAACGATCTGAGTAAGATTTGTTTGTTTTCGAACCAGAATTTCTACTGTTAAGAAAAGAAAATTGCATAGGGGTTCCTCCAAGGAGTCCAATCAAACTCTCTAAATCTTATCTCAAACAAATGAATTAGAACATTATTTGAGATTTTCATGTATCGAGGTTTCCAACTGAAGAACAACATGTCCATTTTCTTTATGTATCGTTCGATGACAATGATGATTAATTATGAATGTAAAGAATAATGATAGTATAGGTATACCATCCCAATTCAGTGGAGATATCCTCAGCGAGACTGCTCTTTGAGAAAATATGACAGGGACAGGGAAAAAATATATAGGAGCTTATTATAGTTTGAAAACTGCTTGCATACAAACACTGATTTTTACACTATAGACTGTCGGACTACGGCTAGCATGCCGTTTCCTACAGACTGATGTAAAACTTCATACGAGTGCAAACATTGTGTCTACATATTTGATTGTTGACATCAATTCATCCTATAGCTACATTCAGGCACTAGCTCCTTTCATTGGTATACTGTGTCAATAGATCCAATGTTGGATCACTCAAAAAGAGGGAGAGAGAGAGAGAAAAAAAAGGAATGTAATTTCATACATGTACTATACAAGTTTAGTGGTCCACATTCATTTTTATTCACCAACACTTGTGTAGATTCTTATTATATGGCTGAGGAAATGCTGGCAACATCAACTTTTTCCTGTCATTGGAATACAGCCAGACGGGTATCCCAGAGGGTTCAATGTCGCATTATAAGTTCTGCCTCTTTGAAGTATAGGACATGGGCGAGCACATGGGGTCATCACACTAGACCGACACCCACAAGTCATACAGTCCACGAGTTCGACATTCAGAAAATAGCTCCATGAGTAATACAGCTCACGAGCCATGCAGCCCACGAGTTCGACACTAGGCAAATAAAGCCCATGAGCTTGACACGAATAGGTAAAAACAGCCTCGAGTTCGACAGATACAACACGGGGCTTGGTGTGTTGGTCTCGTGGGCCTTGTTAGCTTGGTGTCAAACTAATGGGCCGCATGACTTGTTTGCAGCTGTATATTTTAAACTCACAACTACGTTTGACATCAGATTCAGCTAATTTATCCCTTCGCGACAACTGTTTCAAGAGGGTTTTTTTTTGTTTGTTTGTTTGTTTGTTTGTTTATCCTTGAACTTAATAGCGTCAACGCAGAAAAGACAATTCATATTTTTCGGCTAAATAATTACATCTGGAAGAGACCCTTCTGGGATATTACATACTCCTACCAGGGAACAATACCGATGGCTTACTTTTGGCCATATATCAATATCATAGGACCATAAAATCTGTTGTATATAGGAACTATCCAATGGCGGATCCAGAGGGATTCACACCGGGCGAGCGCCCCCTCTTTATTTTTGGTTAGAACAAAAGAAATAAAAAGAAAAAATGGGGGGGGGGGGCTGCGTGCGATCCCTTTAATTCTGCAAAGGCGCCTCCCCTTTACGGAATTCCTGGATCCGTCCCTGCCTACCCATTCATTAAATAAGGTGATCACTTGTTTATTGTTTTTAACAGACGTACAATACATGTAAGTCATAGATGAGAAATAATACAGGCACCTGCTTTCCATCTGCGTTCATCTTTCAAGATTCAGCGATCGTGAAACAGGGGCGGATCCAGGAATTCCGTAAAGAGGGGGCGCGTTTACAAAAATTAAAGGGGGCGCACGCACCCCTCCCCCCATTTTTTCCTTTTATTGCTTTTGTTTCAACAAAAAATAAGGGGGGGGGGGCGTGCGCCGGTTGCGGTCCTCCCTGGATCCGCCCCTGGTGAAAAGCTACATGATGGGAGATAGCAAGATGACTACACCTGATCAGTTTTCTGCACTTTCGGATAAAAACACAATTTATTTTGCCGCTGATCAAACCAAATTTTAAACTTTTAATGACAAGATCTGTCGACAGAAGTGAGCGACTTCCCAAAGACTGCTTGGGCAAATTTGTATTAAGACTTCGTAATAATCCAAAACGATGAAAAGGATTTCACCATTTGAACCCGGAAATATGTAATAAAATTTAGCAGACTGACGCACAAGCATGGGGAAAAGGTACAAACATTCGCCTGGTCGCAATTCAATATTCTATGATGTGATATGATGTGTGTAGCGTCAAAATCCTCAGTTAAGAGTTTTGAGAAACGCGAAAAAACAAACACACACACATTTCATGGTCGTTGAAGAACTACATTGCAAGTCGAGTCTCCACGTTCCAATACCGTTTGATTACAACTTATTTTCATGTAACTACCTTTACAACTCTGCTCTTGGTAACTGCTCTTATAATTATGATAGGGTCTCTTATCTAAGGGTCCAGGCAATGAGTATTAGTTGATATCTTTATAAATACCGGGTGATATTCTAAACACACGTTTATCATACATTTCGATTTTCCCTCCCTAGGGTTTTCAATGACTACAATATTGAAAGTCTCCCGTAGAAGGTAGAGAATCATTAGTTTTCATGATTCCAGCGGGGAAAATCACCAAACTCATTTTGCGTGGTGATCTGCTTGCAGCAAATGGCATATCAACAATGGACATGTGTAAGAAAATTAGAGGTACTTCTTTGACAATGATAACCTCTTACCACTACATTGGTCAGCCTTTACGATGAACAGCAAACACATCAGCAAAAACTCCCCAACGCAAACGACCCACAGGGTGTACGGAAAAGGCATCGTGAAATCTGCCGATGCACGTCCACCTCAGAAGCCTGCACACCAGGTAACTTACCCCCTAAGCACTCTTATGTCTGTTCACCTGAGTGGGACAATCAATACAATCGCACTCGTTCAACTTCTGAAAAGGGTGAAAAAGAGATGCACAACAAACTTGTCGTGCGACAAAAATGTCCCCCTTTCTTGTGTAACTTCTTTGTGCGTTGAGGTCGTGTGCAGCCGACGGTATTAAGACAGTTGTATACCGGCCACTGTTATGAGCTCTGTGTACTTAACAAACCCTTCATACCTGCGACTTATTATGCCTCGTTTAAATGCGAAAGCGGAACTTCTACTGAAAAAAGATTCGATCTGTGGTTCAGGGCGCTCTGCGCACTGATATTTCATAGAATTGGATTTTAGAAAAGAAAAAAAAAACATCAATGTTAGTGTTATTGCAGGCAAAAGAACTGACGGCATAATTAGGGTAAGTTGAGTCAATGAAGCCATACAATTCCCAAGCGGAATGCTTGGTGCAAGGCCATATAGTTGCTTACCATGACAATCAATATGATCTTCACGTTTTGAATAATATCCCTTCTTCTAAATCTTCCACATACATGGCAAGTTAACATTGACTTGTTGTCTAAGTTTATCATGCCAAACGGACTGTGAAGAGGTTTTTATGGAGATAAGCTGAATGTATGTGATGACGAATGTCATGTTTGTTGTGAACGTTCAATTCAGGCCCTTTCTTGAATGATAGAAGTGAATTAAAGGCGTTTGATTTTGGAGAACCAAAACATGATATGCACGGACTTGCAGAAAAACAGCCAATGGCTGAGCAAGTTTCCTTTTATCACCATGTTGAAGTAAAATGAAAATGAAGTGAAATGAAATGAAGTGGTTGTGGTTGTGGTTGTGTGTGTGTGTGTGTGTGTGTGTGTGTGTGTGTGTGTATGTGTGTGTGTGTGTGTATGTGTTGCCATAAATGTCTGGTAGATATAAGATATATTTTATGGTTGTTTAAAATGTGTATACATGTATACAACTTGACCAGATTAGTGGAGAACCTTCTATTTGGTATAGCTACAGTACATGCATGTGAAAGGATAGCTCACCCAATCTAGAATGTTGTAGGAAGTGCCTGTAATACATATTACACTTTTGGTTGAGTGGTGCATTATCACACGCATTTTTCTTGTAGCCCAACATGATTGGTGATGTAATGGATGATGTAATGCAATCTATACGCTGTCCCTGTAGCCAGATGTGATCGGTAATTATTTTACATTTTTTTTTTCACTTTTCTATTAATTTTTCACTTAATCTGTTTGACGTGTTTTGAAATCTTACTTAGAGTTATTGATATTAACGACCACGCTTATAATGGAGAGTTAGTGTAGAAGTTCGATTTTGAATGCAAATTTTATCATCAAACTAGGAATGACGTTATGGTCAATAGTAAAGTATGTATCTTGATTTGAACAGTAACAGCATTGGCAGAGATTTATTTCTTAGGAATGATTATGAAATGTATCATTTTGCAGGTGCAAGTGGTGAATTAAGTATAATAGAGATGGGATTTTCCTTAAATGGGATTTAATCAAGAAACAGTAAAATTCATGAAATATTTTTTTTTGTAATATGATAAAAGCAGACATTAAGAATAGAACTGAATATACGGAAGATAACAAAATAAAATTCATGAAATAACGGAAGGAAACATTAAGAATAGCCCTATAACCTATGCACAGTAGAATAATGATACAAATCATGTTTACTTTAATCTTGGGAAGACATCTCAGCCAACTTGATGGGAGTAATGATATAAACATTTAATACATACTGTCAAAACATGTATATCATAAACACTCATTAGGAAAAAGACTGCGTGTACAACTCAATAGAAATGGATATCAAATTGATATTTCTTACTCTTTGGAAGTTTACTTTATGTCGATAGTAAGTTACATGCGTTTTCTTTGATGTAATGCACATTTATACGAAGGATAACTTTTTGGTTTTATGCAGGAGACAATCGATGTATAGATTTTGTCACTCGCATGCTGAGACCTGTTCACCTTTGTGTTTTGATAGTGGAAAAGTTAATCATCTGTTCAAGTTATGCAGTCAAGGTTTTCCTTAAGCCTCAGACCTGAATAATAAATTGGCATTTCATTCACGTGGGCATAATGCAGGAACCTGAAAGTTGGCAACTCATAACCACATGATGTCGCTAATCGGCGTTTACCAAACGACAATACTATAATTATTTTAAAAAAAGTATAAAGGGTTTTGCCAAATCAGAAAAACTTGAGGAAAGCGTCGACATTAAAACAGAATCCAAGGTCTGGTAAATCAAACAATTTCCTCAACTCTTACTGAGTACAATAAACATGATAGAATGAGAATGAAAATGCAAGATAATCCGATGATTCAACTTAAGTCGATATCTGTAAAAGCTGGGTTTTCAAAGGTCTGCGAAGTAGCGCCAACTACGTCGCATGTCGTGCTAGTGGACACTTCGGCATTCCCATCGCCAGGAGTAGTTCCGTCAGGGTTCTCGGGATCTTCCTTCCTTGCCCGCGGCGCGGTGGTACTCTCCCCGTTGTCCTGCTTTGAGGCGGGTTTCTTGCGTTGAATCCTGCCTCGATCTGAAGAGTCTGCATCGGGCTGGACCCCTTCCCCGTGAGCGCTGCTGACTGCAGACGATCCATCGTTGGTGTCTTGGTTGTGCTTCGCACCCCCGTCAATGCAGGACTCTCCTTTCGAACCGGTGTCGGCTCCACTCGACCCCTGCTCGTGGCGTTTTTTCTCTCCAGCTACTTTCTCCTTATCGTTCTGAGGGTCGATGCTCACCGTGTACAAGCTCTCCGCCATCGTACAGTTGATGTAGCATAAGATGATGACGATGATGAGTAGGACTCCAACCACGACCGAAGCGGCGATGACTGCCACTTCGATGTCGGAGAATCCCCCCGGAGAATCAAGAGGAGGAACCGTTGTCCATAACGTGGCTTCCTGCGCCATATTGATGACTCTGTATTCCTTTTAATACACGACTCTAAAATAAAGACAACAGATAAAGGCATATAAATGTTAAACAAGCCAAATTACGGTCACTTATCATGAGTTGTTGTTATCTGAGTGCTATATCGATGAGAGAATTAAAGACAGAAACTCAACTTAAACTCAAAACAAACAACGGATAGTCATTCATATCTTCTTTCTTGAACACTTTCGAACTACAGAAAATGATATGACAACAGCTATATAGGTCCAGACAACGAGGAACAGCAATGGAAGGTAGGACGCACACAGAAAGGAGCTTGAAAAAAAAAATGAAACCCTATTTATGAGCAATGATAAAAAAAGGTACGAAATATAGGATGTGATGACTACGCATAGGAAAAGAGGAATAGAATGTAGAACGGCTTCAATAACAAAACTGACATCATAATTAATACAAATGAAAGAAGGGAAAGAAAACATGCAAAGATTAAGAAAAAATATTGCGAAAGATGTTCCAAAAAAAAAAACCATATCTGGTAATACTTGAGTCTATCCATACAAAATCTTGTATTTGCTATACTTATTTCTGTTTAACATTTTTGCATGTCCATGCTGATTGTATAGTTGTCTTACACTTGCTGCACGAGAAATGGTTCCATTCTGTTAAAGCACTTAAATCAACGTCTTTAACATGATGATCTTTCATCATCGTATTATCATCGTCATAATCATGATACTTAGTGTTATTACAATGATTACAATTATAGTTATCATTACAATAATAACTGTAATGAACATCATAATTTTTATCACTATCATTATCTTTACTACATGCATATGATATAACATTATGCATGTAGTAATCTTTATAATTGAGTTTGATGAGATAAACTATATACGTATAGACTTACCTTCACAAGCTGGGAAAACAGTAATACTTTGGTGTTGAAAACGACATCGATTGATGCAGTACCCGGCGGACAGAGTGAAGAAAATTCTTCCTGCGGATAACTACGATAATCCTTTAGTCTTATCTGGATTCCATCCCTTTTTTGATGCGGTAAAAGGATAAAGTATTTTCACAATTCTTGTGAGCAAAGCAAAAATATTTCGGATGGCAGTCAACACGACGGAGACCTGACCTTCTATTACATGAATGCTTGTATTAGTATTTCCGAGTGAATTTTGAGCACTTGTGCTTCATGAACATGCAATGACTTGTTTGGAGACCGTTAGCATTTCTGCTCGTTTCTTATATCCGTCATAAACCATCGCGTACACAGCGTTAACTACACTTAAAAATCGAAATATTTAGAGGACGTCAGATTTATGGTATGTTTGTTTTTATTGTTAAGAGAAGTCAAAGTGCACATTTAATGTTCGGTGCAGGAACATGACGGTATACCAGGGATTTCTGATTATAATATGGTGAAATGAATATTGTAATCTGAGAGTTTAGACAAATGAACCATGGAATTAGGTGGCAAATATACCTTATGCATTATCATATTGGTACAGCATCAATGTCGGAAAGATGGTGCATTGTACTATCCGGTCTCTCCCGCTTCCCTCTCTCTCTCTCTCTCTTTCGCTATCTCTTTTCTTTCCCTGTGACTCCTTCTCTTCCTCATTCTCTAATCTCATCCATCCACCCTACGATTTATGGAATTTGTTTCGAAATTGAAGAAATCGCAGAACAGGTGCACCTTTCTATTTTTTTCCTTGATATTAATTTTTTTGTAGAATTTTGGCGATTTCCTTTTCTTTTTGAGACAACTAAACATTCAGCAGATGTCATGATTTAATTAGTTGGTGTTGCTGTCATCGTGACATGTGTATTAAAACAGATTCATGAACTTACACGAAGCCTCACCACTGCACAAAATGCCTCGCTTAATCGGGAATGTTTGAAATATTACTAATGTTTCGATAGGCATAATCGACTGGTTATTCAAACATTACTGTTTTTCGTTCACCATCAATAGGCCTATATACTGTACCTTGTACAACGGCTGCAAAAGTAGATTTGAAATTTAATACGCGTCTTTAAAACGGATAAAGATTGTGTCGAGTGTACAAATGTTTGAGAATCGTGGGTTTGATTGGAATCATTAAAAATGATAATAAATATTATAGGGGTGTAAGGAATGCACACGTTGAAACGAAAGTAGCATTTTGTATAATGACCCAACATCACTATATTGGTTGATACGTGTACAACGACCTCGTTAAGCAGTGTATGTATACGGTGAGCACTACGTGTACACGTGATAATAATGTTGCAGATGCGTCATTATGTAGTAAACTGTAAGAATGGCAATCTGACGATGAAAAATAATAGACCTACATTTCGGCATTGTTAATTTTCTAATTGATGCTATGGTTTTGATAAATAGAACGCAATCAAATAAGTCGGTATACCCAGGGCTGCTAACTCTCACTTATTGAGAGTGATACTAACTCATTTTGGTCCTTTCTCACTCTAAAACTTTATTGCATTTGCATGCATTTCTACTGATCTCACTCATTTTGACTCCTAAATTATAGCATTGGCCTATGGGAGTCTCACCTTCAACTAGTTTCCAATGTTGGCAGCCCTGCGGTACCACAGTTGAATCTTGTTGAGTTAGGGCGTTCAGTAATTATTAGTTACCCATGTCATAGTGTCTGTACTCACGCTTTTAGTAGAACATAGCAATCATTTTCAAGAAGTAGCCTGCAACAATGAAAATGGTACACGTCATATACCCCTTGGAAGAAAAAAAAAGTTTATTTTCACACCCGGCATTTCCGACTTTAAAAAAGAAGACACATTAATTTTTATACATAAACAAATTGCAGCAACATGCACATCTGTAAAAATTTATTTGACACGGGATACTTAAAATAAGTATACACGGAGAGACTTGCATTTCTCCTTTAGAGCGACAAAAATAAACTCACACACACACACAGATACACACACACTCACACTCACCATTTACCTTGAGTTTGCCCAGGCAAATATGATACTATCAGGGTGAGTGCATCAGTATTATATTCAATTCGTTCATTCATTCATTCAATTCATTTATTCTTCATTTGCATTTTTCTTCCAAAAAAAAAAAATAACACAGAATAAATCAGGAATCATATCAGATGGAAAGGGGCATATGGTTATAACTCACCATCCCAACTTTGAATCTATCTGTCTGTCTCTTTCTATTTCTCCCTTTCTCCCTCATTAAAGCACATACCAGTTAACTATCTTTGGCATAATACATTCGCTTTTGTTTTTCAATAATATTTTATTGATTTCATTCAAATCAATCATAAATCAACCCATTCTGGGTGTAACATGAACATAAAAACGGTATAAATGCCATTCAAAAGACAAATCCATTACCAACTTATATGTATACTGCCAATCATCTCCCTTCAACATAACAACTCGATTATAAATCAATCCTTGATCTACTCGATTATAAATCAATCACACACACGCGCGCACACACATACGCACACACACACAACACATACGCACACACACACACAACACACATAATGCAAAGTGCATCGACAGGTGCGTACTTTACGTTCTCTTTAGATGTTCATATAATCATTCACCTTGTAAGAATAAAAGGCGTATAATATTCTTTTATATCAATGATGCCTGTCGGATCAAATGAACTATAAACCTTTTGACAGCCAGCCCTTATAGTACTACGGATGTATTTCAGTTCTCTGTGGGAAAGAATGAAATAAATATTCCTTGAATTATGATGTAACCTGAATACGGATGTCACTAATATTAACGGAAAAAGGCATATATATTTTTTTTTTCAAAAGAACAGAGTAATATCTCTCTTCAGCCTGAAGCAGTGAATTCACAAAAATTTGAGAATAAATGTTTGAATTTGTCTCATCATCCAGTAAAGGAGACCTCCGGATGACTTTCAGATTTTTACATCTGAACAACGATAAATTACTTATACTTAGTACAGAGGTTCAGAATTTATGGTGATTGGGATGAGGGATAAGAATGTTTTCAAAATTCATAACATTTTGCAATGAACAATGATGATGACATGCAGCTCACCGTAAGAATGCATGAGTTGGGGCTTAAGGAAACAGAACAAAATAAGAAGGAATGCATACATTCTACACACCTGGTGAACTTGTCAATCAAGCAGTATTGTGATGGAATTACACGGCTACATTTCTGAAATAATTGTGTGAGGCTCCTATGTCATCAACACTGTTCAGTGTAATATGCTTAAGATTTTTTTTTTTTTTTTGAGGGGGGTGGGGGGTATTGGTTTCTGTGCTCAAAAACCAGGAACAATATATTCCAAATCCAAATATATACCTGGAGCTGTTGATTTATGTGCTACATGATGTGAAAATGTGAAAATTGTCTGGAATGCTCCTTTTATGGTTGGGACGTATAAAACATGAACGAAGGAGTGCAGGCAGACTATTAACCTCACTCTCTAGATTTTAGATTTAATCTAAAATCGAGAGGGTGAGGTTATTTGTGTTTGTGTGTCTTAAATTCTCTTTCCTCTGGGTGCATGATTTAAAATAACATGCATAACTTCAAATTGGTGATCTAGCAGCAGTGTAATTATACATGTATTTATTTTGTATCATGTATACTTTCTTATACTAGCCACTCTCTTGACGAACACATTTGATTTCATTCATTGTTTATAGCAAAGGATTCACGAATGACCTACATGCCACTGTATTAGTTCTCCTGTGTATTTTGGCCACAAATTTTGGGTGTTTGTAAAATTAATTAACTTGGTAAATCGGAAGAGATCAAGGTACAATGTATATAGCCACACATCATACTGCTTTTCCAAAGTATCGACTCGGGAGGAAACATTCTCCATACCATGCATACAATTTTTACCTCGCTCGACATCAGCTATCGCAGCATAATCGCAAGAAGACAATAGTCAAGAGTGGGATGTGTCGATGAGAAAAGCACGCCACCTATTGAGCATTGCAGTGCCATGGAACTAATCGATGCATTTTCGTTGATGTTGATAACATATTTCTTGTGATGGGATCGAATTGCATTGCATGTTTTTCTACCGCTCTTCTTTTGAGAAAAAAAAAGTGTAGATCGTGTAAGATGTCAGTCCATCTTTCACTTGAGGGAGCACTTTTATCACAAGCAAGAAATTGGAACAGACTTCATGTCTGTTCTATCAGCTTGTCTGTGATGTTTCCCCTTGATCAAATAACCCAAAATGCAGTTTCATGACACGCTGTTCTCAGGGTCTCTTCACAAATGAAGCTTTGTCGGATGGATGTTAAATTTTGATCAGTTGGCGCCACACCGAGAGAGGGCGTATATTCTCAACTTGCCCAGCGGAGCAAAATTCTGACATCCTTTGTTTTGGCAAAGCGCGTTGGAGTATAGTAATAGTGATGAGTTAAAAATGAAGATGAATAGAATGATCATTGCCTGCATGGTGTCACCCGACTGCAGTTTCCCTGTCTTTGGCGTCCATGCACATATTGCTTGCGCGTTCTGATCGTCCACTGCTTGGCTCGTGGGTGGATGGCAGATTCACTGCTCCCTGCGTAATCGCAAAGAGCTCGCCTCCCAGCACGTTGGAGGGATAATTCTGCGAATTCCCCTTCATCAGTCTCCGTCGATGGTTCTCCATCTCAAACCTCCTCCTCTCCCTCTCTTTCTCCAGCTCCTTGCGCAAACGCTCCGTATGTCTGTGCGACGACCGACGGATGTAGAACAATACGAGGCCGAGTACGACGAGGCAAACGACGGCGATCGACGTGAAGATGATGGCGATTTTGTCGTCTCTTGTGAGACCACCCGTAGGGTCGTCCGGAGCGGAAGGGGTGGTCATGATGCTATTGTGAAGAGCACCGTTTTATTGTTCCTCCTGGGAAATCAAGATAAGATAGCAAGAATGTGACGGAAAAGTGCGCTGATAAAAAAAAAAATAATAATAATAATCGCATTTAGATGTATTAATACTTATTCCTTGGTTGCTCAAGCGTCCTTGCATGGTATCTATTTTTTTTTGTAGCTTACATGGTGATAAATCATACTCCCTTTTGGAATTCTTTGCAATATTTATTTCAAAAATATTTGTTATGATTCTTTTGTCATGTCCCTGTGTAAATTCATAAATATTCATTCACCTCTACCTTGCATAACACTGGTTTTGCAGCACGAACTACAGTGCACTCCCGTTATAACGAGCACGGTTTTAACGGATTTTTGGATACAACGAAGTAGAATCCATGACCCGAAATTTTCAATTACATAATAATGAAGAGTTTGTTCGCAAAAACTGATAAGTCCACATTTGCCAAATGGAGATATTTGCGATTAAAGGTCAAGAAAAATAAAGAGAATAATAAGAAAATGTTCGCTTCTTTTGACCATAACTTCAAAAATGTACCTTTATAATTATGTAGTGACCAATATATCATTTAAAAGGTATTATTTCGTACTTTATGACAGAGACCATACTTCAAAATCTTTAAAAATGGACTTATCGGTTTTTGCGAACAAACTCTTCATTATGTTTTTACATTTTATTTGTTCGGATATAACGCAATTTCGATAGTATAACGAAAGAAAACCATCGGTCCTTAGGACTTCGTTATAACGCAAGTTTGCCTTTAACCTTTAAACGGCCATTGGGTGACGTTCGTAGAACAACGATATAAAGTGAATGATTGAATTATTAATGAAGTAAATCACCAATCACTCTGCTCCCAGGTCATCTCTCTTTTTGTTCTATCTCTCTCTCCCTCTTCTTCTTTTTCTCCTTCTCCTCCTGCAAGATCATTCCTTCTTCTTTTAGGGCACGGATATCTCCCATTCTCTCGTTGCTCCTATTATACATTTTCATGGCAATGATAGAAAGGCAGGCAAGCTGTTATTATTTGATATGAACGACTATCAATCTTACCCTCTCAATTTCTACCAATCTTACCTAAGTCAGGGAGATGTTTTCGTGTCACCTCCCTGCCTAAACTTACGTAATGTATACTTTTAATATTGCTATGTTCACCGAATCCACATATTTATTCGTGGTCATATCAAATACAAGATAATGATTGGAACAGGTCTAGCCTATTCCGTCTGCAATGCAGTCATTTGCTGTTGTATTACTCTGCCCTATAATCTTGCGTTTGTCTTGATAACGTATCCTTATCCAGTTGTAGATTTATATTGTGCTGATTCTTTTTTTTTTAACCAGCATTGACAGGTACCCATGACCTGGTCCAAAGGAGCATCATCGGGGACCAGGATGACTTCAGATTCGGTTGCAGGGTCTTTAGCTTAAAATCTAAATCGTTCAATTCTTCACAGTGACATTAAAAAAAAAACAAAAACAAAAACAAAACACGATGCTCCCACGCCATCATTTTGAATACGGCATACTGTAGCTTTTTGTTGTTAGCATTACCATTATCTTCCTCACAAGCTAAATGTTAGCGTACATGTTGTATCACTGGCGTTTTGTGTTCATTATCAGTATCAGCCTAAATTCTATGATTCATATCATCATCACCATCATCATCATGCATAGTCATCATCAGTATACACTCCGCATGGGAGACGATACGATCCTTCGAATACATTGTAACTACACTCTATAATACCACACCACTAGACTACATAACTCTCAACGCATTCTCAAGTTCAACCCCTCTCAAACCAACACTTTGTTGAACAAATCAAAATCAGAATCATTCACATAATTTAGGCCTAAAGAAGATTATAATTCATGTACTGTACAAACACTGTACAAACAAACATGCAGTAATCATGGTTATGATGATTAAAACAAAAACAACATCGATTGTCGTGTAACTTCAGGTCACTGTGCCTGTTGTGGTGTTTAAATTTGTATTGTGTAAACTGTGTTTGGCGTACAAAATGCATATTAAGCTACTTATACAGCGCTTTATAAGCATGAAAATAATGGATATAAGCTAGATTATACCACATACATTTCCCTGCTAACATTGTGTCTGCATCCAATAACAGTGTGACGCCATCAGCTGGTCTTATGCTTACTTCGACTGATAAAATATATAAGAGTCTCTTATGTATATAGGTCCCGATATAATGCGCCTTGCCATTGTACCCCATGGCTAAACGTACCAGGGAGGTGTACCTCCTGCAAGGACTATCTCTAGTATAGAACTCTTACCTCTTTGGTGCAATACTGATGCATGAACGTTGTTGTATACATACCTGTCATCTCACTTGTGTTCCGCGGCCTTGGCACGATGTGACACGTCGTCCACTTTTTATGTTCCTCTCATTCCAATGAACATTCGTATAAAGGAGAAATTAAGCATTGCCATTATCCCTGTGAGCAATCACATCCAGGATTTGCAAGTCTACCTCTATGGGTATTATCTCTCAGATCCATACCGCCATTTAGGGCCTACAGCATTGCACTTTAAACCCTGGCTCTATTTGTACGGCTGAGGTGTGTGTTAATGTGCAAAAGACATGCAGCATTCCGTGCGTTGCAGCTGTAGCGAGCTACTATTGTCTTCTATCTATTGTTGCGAGTTCGCTCAACCTTTGCACTCTCCTCAAATCTCATTCAGAAATAATAAGCTGGTGCAGTTAACACGAGGAGATTTAGTGTGTTGTTGGTTTAGGATACAGTATTATGCCACTGAAACCACAGAACTCTTGCAAGAGTTCTGTGACTGAAACAGGTGCTACAAAACAACATCCTTCTGACGACGAATGATTTCCCTATATTATTGGCGCGGCATTCTATACAATGGCCCCTCACGTTGACGACTATAATAATAATAATAATAATGATAATAATAATAATAATAATAATAATAATAATAATAATAATAATAATAATAATAATTATTATTATTATTATTATTATTATGATATATAATAATTCATCATTATCATTATTATTATTATTATCATCATCATCATCATCACCACCACCATCATTATCATCGTTATCATAAGAATATGACGAGTAGAAAAAGATACGCACTAAACACTCGGCTTTCAGCACTCCAAGTTCAAGTTGTCATCATGTATATATGCGTAATGTCAATCAAGTAAATAACTTGGTAGATAAATGAAAGAATTTGTAGAGGGAGACAGACTGAAGAATCTCACACCTAAAGTTGGTATACTTTGACAAAATCATGCACAATACTACTTTAAAATAAAATTTTGACCTGTTCAATAACACTGTCTTCCTTTGGAGTCGTTCTGAACACAACATCAATTCATAGTTATTTTCCTATTCTTAAAAAAAAAAAACCCACACAACATAGCAAGAGTTAGCAACGCACCAGTGAGAATTACAGCATAATACAATTGCTTTCAAATTCAAGTTTAAAGTGACCGGCCTATACCTCAGTTTGGAGCTAGAAATGCTTGTAAGTTTGCTTGTATGAAAGAATAAAGAGGAATATATGAGATCTATACGATCTCGGTATTATTCTGATTCTCCGGGTGAAGGGGGGGGGGGGATATGCCATCTTCTGTCACATGATACGCATTATTTTTTTTGTATTGTTTTTTTTTTCCTGTGCCCTATTAATGCAGGAGTGCAAAGCAGACCCCTGGAGCCCCTACCCTATGTAACTCCAATCATCCCCCTAAACAGCATTCCACAAAGCCTCAAAGAGTCCATCAATCGTTACAAGTCGAGTTTCAAACATTGCATACTCCCTCCCTTTTTTTCTTTACTTAAATTCCGACGTCTTTCTTCGTAATTCAGTCCAGTAAAATTCAAACTTCATTTTCACCTTTTTTAACAGTATGCTCAGAGAAATGTGAAATCTGACATGCATGGACTTCGAATGATACACAGGCAGCTCACAAAGAATAACAACTATGTGAGGAATACGGTATGTACAAGAAGAAGCATAATAATTAACATATCATATTACTTGTATAACATTCTGCCCTTCTAGCAGTCTATAGGCCTCTAATGATCACAAAATCGTGTCTAAAAAAGCCAGTAGGTAATCACCGAATTGATCAATAAGAGTTTAGAAATATCACTTTTGTAAGTAGACAATTTATTTGTCGATGAAAGGAATAGGTCTATTCCGTCACAATATCCATTGGTGCTTGCCTTTTCCTACTTATTATAGGCCTGAGCAATATACAGTCATCGTCATTATCGTCGTTTTTTCTTATTATGGCCATTATTATAATACTTGTTGCTATAGTATACTGTAATTTTCATCGATATAAGTATTTAGTTATAATCATGTTTAAACAGTCCCTTAGCTCTTCATAACAACATTTTTATGATCAATATCGGTACAAGAAGAAGCATGCTAATTATACAAACATTATATATATATATGAAGAGTTTGTTTGCAAAAACCGATAAGTTCATATTTGCCAAATGGAGATATTTGCGATTAAAGGTCAGGAAAAATAAAGAGAATAATAAGAAAATTTTTGCTTCTTTTGACCATAACTTAAAAAAATAATATACCTTTATATGTAGTGACCAATATATCATTTAAAAGGTATTATTTTGTACTTTATGACAGAGATCGTACTTCAAAATCTTCAAAAATGGACTTATCGGTTTTTGCAAACAAACCCTTCATATGAGTATATGAATATAAGAACGACCCAAGTCCAATTTTTGGCTAAATTTAGTTTGACATGGGAAATTGTAGCTTATGCATGGACTCATCTTGTGTGTAAATGATAAATCCTAGTTACCCCCGGAAGTGCCTGAAATGAATGAGTTAAATCTTATAATGTAAGAATGAAGGACTTGGGTCATTCGTACATTCATATAATAGCGCCCTCTCTCATCCTTCTCCCATCTCTATAGCAGAATATCATGTATAATTATGAATCAAAGAACGACCCAAGTCCACCACACAAAATGGCCTCTCCACAATTAATGTAAATGTTAATTGTCATAATAATATATGTTCTAATTTGTATATACAATGTTGCCTTCCCATCACAGTTAAATAGAATATTATTGGACAAATAAAAAAGATATGAAGTTTTTTTTTTTAGTTTACTCGAAATGATCTTCCATGGACTTGGGTCGTTCTTATATTCATATACTCATATCTTTCTGCCCTTCTAGGCGTCTAATACAATGTATCACAAAAATTAATCGAGTTTATAAAAGGCCGTTTATTAGGTAGGGCCTACCTATGACCGAAATGAGAGCTAGAAATCACTTTTGTGAGTAGACGAGTGTTCGATGAAAGGATTGGGCCTATTACTCCACAAATTCCATTCTTGCAGCGGCTGCCCTATCTCCAGCTTATCAGCAATACGCAGTCAGTCATTTTTTCTAATCATAGTAATTATTGTTACAATCAGTTGCTTCTGTTATTTTCATTGATATCATGTGAAGACCTTAGAAGGATTTAGGCCCAATTATATCACATACAGTCCCAACTCTTGATAATTGTCATCGTCGTCCTTGTCAGCTAATCAGATGCAAGGATTTCAGTAGCTTTTAACAGTTTGTCAAACAAAAACAAAAAATATCTGACAAAACACTTCATGATGCCCCCTGATCGTTCACGAAACCATCATTGAGGAGCCGTTGTGCAGCTGGTGAAGATTTAGTGATACTCTTTGGTGTGAAAAAAAAAATTTAAAAAAAAATGTATTTTGTACGTCTGGCTGGTTGTACCAAAAAGTGATGAGCTCACACCTGTAAATAAAATGCAATGTCCCAGATAACACTAATGAAGAAAAAAATAACTAAAAAACAATAATGCAACTTGGCATAAAACTGAATAGCTGCAGATATTGAGTATGAATTCCTCTACAAACTGCACTTTGGTTTGAAGATGAAAGCTTTTCTCATGGAATTTGAAGGGACTATATTTTCATGGGTGCATGTACAGAAAATAGGCGATTTTTTGAGTGAAAAGAACTCGTAGTCTGGCTTTGCGGACCCTTGGACTGAGTTTGAGTTGAAGAAGCAAACCGCCTTGGAAATTTGATGGATGACAGTGTACAGCTCACTTATCCAGGTTAGTGAAGATGAAACACCTCATTTCTCCCAGCTATTTTAGAGATTTTTTTTTTTTAAATTTTGAATTAGTTTAACACACGTCCCTGTGGGGAATTTCACCCGTGTGAGCCCCAATACCTGCGGCTCTGATGTGATCTGCATGCTGCCCTCTATCGATTTAGGCCGCGTAAATATATCACACAGCAAAACACACTCCACCTGCCTTTAGAAAAAGTTCTTCGAACTTCTGTGCGTACACCATTCCGAATACCGCTGTAAGTTACCATTGTTTTAATTAACCTTCGCATTCTCTATGTCCAGATACTTCACAGAATTCAGAGCGCCAAAGTTTATGAGTTGTTGATGTTAGCAATCCGAACAGTTGATTCCTAACTCCAAGATCCTATTACAGATTCTTCCACGTAGTGTACGTGTAGTGATACATGGTGTAGTATGGTAGTAAGCCTACACTACAGTATGAACGATAGGGCTGTGTATGTGTTAATTGTATTCTCATCGTCATACCCGTGTACTTTTACCGAAACCGCAATGCCAATGGCCTATAAAAATAGAATTCACTAAAAACCAAAGGACTTGTCACTTAGGAATGGTGGGGTTCGTGCGCTAACATACTTCCGCACGAAGCATCTGTAATATTGCGCCGACACCAACGGGACCGTTATACTTCAGCATATTCAGTACAGTGCAGTGGTCAGTGGCAGTGCCTGCCAGTCCATCACGAACTGCTAGGCACCTGCTACTTATTTGTACTACAACGTACAACTATGTCCTAACAGTAACACGGGTTACGTTACTCAGTTAGATTTAACACTGCAACACACAGTTAGGCCTAGGTCCTACTGGTATTAAAAAGTGCTACTGCTCTGTGTCGACACCTTGCAAAACTTGTATTTGGCCATATTGAGTTTTAGGGGTGTCAGCCCAATTAATTGCACAGTGCAAAAGGAAATTCAATTTTGTGGAACTTTATTCTCAACGTACCGGTAGAACTCTAACCTTGGAGTCTAGTGAATTTTATTTAAAATTATCATTATTAATATTATTATTATTTTTTTTTAAAGCCAAGGACGAGGAGTGTATTTTTCATTCATTCATTCCTTTTTTTTCCTGCATAAGGTAGGGTGCAGATTGATCTCGATCTGTAAGTTCAAATCTTATTGTACAGACAATGTTTAACTTTAAAGTTGTGTGTCCTGTCTGCAAACCTGTGGCTGTAACTGTAAAATGACAGATTGCTTTCATACAATCATAAGCCGATATTTTAGAGATTGTAATTTGGACCTTTCCTCTTGAATTATAAAATGGGGAGGGGGGGGGGGGTATATTTCCAGCAAATATTTGTTTAATGCTCACTAAGCAAACCTTCGTAACTTCCATGCTTTGCAGACTATACATTTTTCAAAAGTCCTTATAATTTGCTTGTTAAACCACCATTGTTATTTTTAAAGGTGAAATTTCTTCAAGCTATGTTTTTATCTTCATATTATGATACTGTAGAACTTATTGTGTTGTATACTCCAGTTTCCTAGAGTATTACAGTTTGCTAATTAAAATTTTGTTTGAATTTTCTAAGAACTTAAGTTTTACCTTGCTTATACCTGTATGTAACTAACTTTAAATTGTCACTAAGCACATCTTTCCAATTTCAAAATCGATCGCAGGGTGGTCCTATGTTGTTATTATGATGATGATGATGATGATGATGATGATTATTATCATCATTATTCATTCGACCAAGAGAAGAATTACGTATTGTAGTCTACATGTCTTAAGCATTATAAACATGAAACATGAAACAAAAAACAATAAACATTATATACAGTATCTGTCACAATAAAGTTTCACCTAACGTTTCACCTAACGTTGGTGTCGTGAAAATTGTCCTGGCTAACGTTAGCTAACGAAAGCTAACGTTAGCGATCGATACCTAACGTTAGCTATCGATACTGTAGCTAACGTTAGCTGCCAAGCTGGCAGCTAACGTTAGATGCCAGCTAACGTTAGCTAGCTGGCAGCTAACTCGTTTGTGTGTTGGCTCGATGGAAACTCGTGCACCGGACTCGAGTACTAACGTTAGAGTTTTCTCGGTTCCGAAAAGCGAATTCGCGATCGTGATTTTTTTCTTCTTTGCTTTCGGAACGGAAAACTCGGAAGCGCGGCGGCGGTGCCGCACGCTTCCACCACCTGCAGGTCGCGTCACAGAGGTAACTTCTTCCAGATACTGCACTAGATCTAGGTCTCGTAAAATCTCAGACCTACGTTGCATCATGCATAACTATAAGAAATACAATTAATCTTCGATAAGCTCACTCGATATCTCGGTCCTGAAGGCATCGGGAATTCGTAGTGCTCACTCGATTGAGCGTAACTTTGCTAGTGGACAGTTTATCATGTAAATTAACGCTCCTGTGGTGCATGGATCGAGCTGCGAGCATGATCGTGCCTCGTATCATTCCTAACGTTACAGGCAATACAGCGTACACTGTTACAGGCAGTCTGATTGATGCCTTCTCATTCACGTTCTTACTGTTACTATGTCACTGCATTCGACTGTGTAGCTGTAACTGTTAGTACATTCGGCCTTCCTAACATTAACGTTAGACTTCTTCGTTGGATAGCTGTGTACCGTGCGTTTTATATAGCGAGCTCGCGAGTTGAGTATGGACACAATACCACGCCACAGCACATTAATGTCTCTGCATACAATAACTGGTAGCGAACACGTGTTGATGTCGATCAGTCTGTGAGCTGAGATTTCATTGCGCAATTGAGTAGCACGCGGCGCATGGCACTGCTGGGCCCGCGTGGCAACCTGTAGTGCAGGTGTGTGTACCTTGACCCAGGGAGGTGAGAGCAATAGAGTAAAAAGATAAATAAAATAATAATTATAATAAATGAAAAAAATAGAAAGAATTAATGGATAAATAAAGAAAAGAAGACTCCGGACAGACGGATCTTTTTATTCCTATGATGCAATTATTTGGGCTGACGTTAGCTTTAGTCCTATTCAACTACAGCCTTACAAACGTTATTTGGTTTTTTTTTTTTTAATATACATTACATATTTTAACCACGCTCAAACACACACACACACACACATACACACACACATCCATCCACAAATCTCATTTGGTGTGCATTGCAGAGAAATATCTTTCCTTTCTCCCGTCCCTACCTTTTGTCAGATAACAATGAATATTAAATTACTAGCTAACGGCAGAATTGAGGAGACAGTATTGAACAGGACAGACCAACCCTCTCTTTTCAGTCCAATAATTAGTGTCAGTAAACGCATAAGTGATGAAAGCTAGGCCTATATTCAGTCAAAAATATTTTTTTTTAATGAATTCGCAAAGAATTGTGTCTTGTGTAACTACAATGGAGCGTGAGTCGTAACGTTAGCTAACGTTAGCTATCGTTAGTCTGTATAATTCTTTACAGACACGCTCTCTCTCTCTCTCACATTATGTACAGCCACCTAAAGCTCATTAGATGTACACTCTGAGAAATTTCTATCCCTCTCCTGCATCTAACGTTAGCTAACGGAAGTTTGTTGGTTACCCTGTGTCAGATATCAGCGAGCTCGCAGAAACGTTTTTTTTTTTTTTTTTTTAATGAGTATATTGGACAGAGCACTTCTTTTTATCATTGTTCATTAAGTATTGTCAATAAAACGCTTTAGCGATGAAGACTAGGCCTATGTTTAGTCAAAAAAGGGGAACTTCTAATATGCATTCGCAAAGAAAAAAATAAGTAAAAAAAAAGGATTTTCCGATTTCACGTTGAATATTCAAGATCATGAATAATCGGAAAGAAAAAAAATCGGCAATATCTCGCTAAATCAGTTCACGATCCTCGGTGTTACACTATCATAAATACTGTAATTATAAATTCACAAACCTATAAATATAACCCTATTATTATGTAACATAATAATAGTAGCGTAGTACAATCACTCGGGTTAACGTTAGCTCAGACTAGTCCTCAGAATACGTTTGTGTATACAGTGGATCGTTAGCCCTAACAAAATACTTTGAACGAAGTTTTATCCAGCTTGATCTTTGTAGCGTTTGTGTTGTTGTCGGGAAGGTTCTTGGTACTTTGTTATGTGATTTGTTTGCTTCGGTGTGTTTCTCGAGTGATGATGGTGGTCGTGTTTCTGAATGAAAAAAGGCTAAGGATCGAAGTGATGGTGATGATTGTGATGCTGGTGTACAACATACGTGGCATACTTATTTCATTTCTCCCTCTTTTACTCTTCTTTCCCCTCCCATGAATGATTAAAAGAAAATACAAACAACCCAACAAAAAGAAGCACACAAACACAACACAAAGAACCAAAGAATAAGGGGAAAACGCAAAGAGATTGTATGCGGTCTCTTCAGATAGAAGAAACTTGACACCCCTCCCCCAACCCTTGTGAATTTTTTTTTTTTTTCACAAAAGCAGGTGCCGGACCATCAGGTGCCAGACGAAAGAATGCACGCACTGGAGTTCTGGTAATATACAGCGTGTAATTAGCCTGGAAATGTCGATCCAAGAATTAGCTAAGCGAGTTGAGTTAAAAGAATCATTGCAAAAATCACAATTTTAAGCAACATAATGATTTTACTTTTAGAGCCTTTCTTTTGGCTCATAGTCGAAATATCAGTCGATTATTATAGTGTACTTAATCGAGTATGCCATAACCGTGATCTGCCATAACCATGTTCGCTAAATGCCACGTTGTATTTATCGATCAGATTTATGGTAGACTTTCTGATTTCAGTGAGGTGGAGGGCGGGGGAGAGAACTGGAATACTTAAAGAAAACGATGTTTAAAATCCATGAAATTGAAAAATGAAACAGCCTGAAAATAACGCATGACTATAGCAAACAATTGAAAACAACCCCGCCCCAAAAAGTTTTGCATTCGCTTACACAAAAGCTCTCGTGAAAGATGAAAGCGTACTTTGGCATAAATTATGTCGTAATGTGTTTAGAGCATCTACGCCTTATACGTGGGTGAGTTTACTTAAAGTTTTGAAATGGTAAATATAAAGAAGATTGAAAGTAAGACAGTTAAAAGTAAGTTTCCGCGTCGACAGTAAACCTTTCTAACTTATACAGAATATACCTCAATGTACATGTTGTATACTTTTTTTAAGTGGAGACGTAGCAAATAATCAGATGGTGAATGGATATTTCGTATCTGTTAAATCACGCGAGCGTTGGTAAACGAATTGCAGTTACTTGAGCTAGTATAATTTCTGTCTCTTCATAATCCAGAAATGAGCTATCAAGTCATGTAACTCATGCCTTACTTTCGAAGCAAAATCTAGTTGTCAACGACCTGTGTGAGGATGTCTCTTTCAGTCCGACTTCTGCTGTCTTTTGTCTATGCTGGACCATTGTCCGATGTTGAAGCGATGCGTGAAAATTCTCCTTTGAAATCGGCAGACCTTTTTTGTGCAAGGGCTTTTGTTTTGTTTCTTTTAACGTCCGAACGTAATTAGCTGGCCCAGTTAATGCAGGTAGTTATGACTCTTTCGACTCTGAAATGTCTTTTTGGAGCGCAGAAAATTCTTTTTGTTCAGACAATAACTACTTTTGCGGATGTGCATCATCCGTCGTTCGTACGATGATTATTTTTTTTTCCACACGTTGCGCCTGTGTAATACTAGTAAACTCAACGAGAAGTGGCCTATAGGCGGAGGATGCAGCTATTATTTGCTGCTACGCTATGTACATCTAATACGGCGAGACTTATCTTTGCTGAGCCACACGTCTGATGCGGCGAGACTACGAAGTACGAACAGTGAAAGTGGATCAGGATGCTTCGCTCGCGTCTACTGTTCGTAGTCTCGCCGCATCAGAATTATTGCTCTGCAAAGACAGTCTCGCCACATCAGCTGGTCAGAGTTATAAACAGCATAGACAATATAGCAGAGGTGGCCATGTCTTTAAAATGTAAAACGTTATATTTTGGGGTAACGTGTAAACAATGTGGACGTGTGAGTGTGTGTGTGGGGGGGGGGGGTGGGTCAATAAATAACAGTGCAATCTTCTTTCTTCATCATGATAGGTATAACAAAAATATGCAGTGTAATGTACATTATGACTGTGATAACGCATTTCTTCGCTTCATCTCCGCAACGCTTGCAACAACACGAGATTGAACCATCAATGTTGTGCGTGTGATAAACGATGAAACTCTAAATCTTTTCGTGATATTCAAGGGGGGGGGGGGGACGACGCTTTTAGACATGTTCATCAGCGAGAATATAAGGCGCGCGGAATGTCAAAACAGGGAGGTAGTTTCTATATTAGTTTGGCAAAGTTGTATTGTCTTCATGTCTTTTCTTAAATTCATAAACATTTACATGTAGTTTGTCGTGATGTTCAATTACTTTTTAAATGAACAAGCACAGCAGAAATCAAACTTAAATGTACAATGTATTTCCGTATTGCCTTTCTTGTAATTCATTTAATTACTGCATGTAATGGCATGATTTGGCGAGATTCAAAGGTGTCTTTCCTTGTCAATCAACGCTGATATCGCGTACCAAGATCATCCAAAGTCAAAAATCTTAGTTGCGAGCCGTGATAAAGGCCTACCTCCTTAATTGGATTTCCATTAAAAGAAGACGCTAAATCTTGCACATTGATTAAAGGTCTGCCGATTTCAAAAGAGTCACATATAGCTGGTAACTCCCTGCATCAACTGGGCCAGCTAATTACGTTCGGACTTTAACAGAAACAAAACCAAAGTCCTTGTATACAAGAAACAAAAACAACAACAAAAGCCTGCCGGTTTCAAAGGAGAATTTTCTCGCATCGCCCGATCAACGATAATGGTTTAGCATTTTCGACAAAAACACACGACAAAAGACGGATTGAAAGCACATTCCTCACACAGGTCCTTGACAACTACTGTATACGAACTAGATTTTGCTTCGAAAGTACAATTGTATAGGTATGGGTTACAGGACTTGATACCTCATTTCTGGAAATGAACTATGGACAGACAGAAATTATACTCGTTGTAAATTGTAATCTGTTCGCTCACGCTCGCGTTATTCAACAGATAAAGATGAAAATCCATCTCCGTATATTTTATTAGGCCTACTGTTATCATTAATTCCCATGAAATATCTTAGACTAATCCAATCAAAATTCTACCTACAAACATTATATAACCCTAACCCAAGTCCAAATCATCATATCAAAATTAAATCTAAAGCCCTATAGTCTTAACATAATCCGGCGCAACTGTTGCAGGAGCAAATGTTGTGTCACCAACATCTAGAATAAGCTGAAAAGGTTTACGTGTCGATGCGCCAACTTACTTATGACTGTCTTAATACATTGTAACTTTCTCTTGGTTTTCTAAACTGAAGAGTATTCATATTAGACCACGCAAGATTAATTATGAATATATATATATAAAACATCCGAGTGAAAATATTTGCTCATTATATATATATATATATATCTAACCCTCTACTCCCGACCCAACACACCGCCCTGGGCTGGGGCTACCAGCGGCAGGGGATGGCTGGGCTCGCGCCCGGTCTGTAAGACGCGAGGGGATTTGGTTAGTGCACTCTTATAAATAGACACACCTGCCACATCATCAGCAATTCATTAAATTAACTTACGGACAAAAATTAAGAAAACGTTACATCTAATTCATAAAATTAATTGCCTTTTATTCAAGGGGAAAATCTCCTCTTGTTCAATCAATTTCTATCAATGATTACTTGACACTGGCGATTCAAACACTATTACACAATTTAACTGGGCATGCACATTACAATCTCATCTCGGTTATTGTACTTACATACAGCTTCGGGTGCAAGTGCAAAAAGGGGGGGGGGGGGGTTAATTGGGAGGGGAAATTGTCCGTGGATTACTGCAGTCATTTACGGAAGTCCTTCCTTCGCTCAGTCCTTTTCGCTGGCGCTACATGTAACTCTGCTGATGGCTGCCTTCGTCGCCTTCGACCCGTACCGCTTCCGTCGCACCGGCGGCTCGTCGCAGCATCTCCCTGACGGCTGGTGTGCGGCTGCGTCGATCTGGCTGTCTGGGCTTCGCTTCACTTGCTCCTCGGCCTCATCGGGATATTAGTGGGCATCAGGGGTGGGGGTTGTGCACAATTCACAATCACTTTTTACACGGCAACTCGTCGGACAGTGGTACGGACAGGCGTTCCAATTCGAATCAGATTCCGATTGTTCCGCTAATTATATTGTCATTCGGAATTGCAAGCCGTTCCCCACATCAGAAATTAAAGTTCGGCCCACGGCACTACATCTTCTACGTTCAGAAAGAAATTATGCCAACGGGCTACATCTTCAAATCTGCTGCTCTGAGGACTTCATCTTTGCTAAACTTAAATATCTGACAGAGTTCTCTCTCGAGCCGGGCAAAAGTTCTCGCAAGAATTTGCTCGCAGAAGTCTCTCCCAAAATGTGTGCGGAAATCCGGGCGAAATTTCCCCCAAAAGTGGGGTGCCGGAAATTGTCTTGAAATGTCTGCAGAAATCTATCTCGAAATGTGCAAAATTCTCCTGAAAATCTAAAATTCTTCTGAAATCTCCCTACAATGCATGCCCTTTTAAACTAACCCTTAAATCCCTCCTACAATTCCATTATCCAATCATTTTAATTAATTTCCCACACCTGAATTATTGACATCCCTCTTTCGACCAATCCGCTTACCTGTCCCCAACTTGACCCTCTCCTCTCACCTGCGTAACCTACCTGCGTTTCGAACCCAACCTGACACTCTCCCTTCCTCCTAATATTTATAAAACAAAACCTAGCTTCGCTACGAGCCCTTTAACTTACTCCTCCAGTAAAATTCCAAATTTAACTCGCACTACCACAATATTCTCGTTAAACACCTCAACTCCTCGTCAAACATCTACTCCTAACATCCTGCCGGTCCTATCTATTTCTTTATTCCCTTAAAAATCACCTGATGTCTATCAAATGTCCTTCTTCTTTATTCCCTTTGTCTGATTCCCTACACTGTCCTACCATGCCCTAAGCCCGCTGTCTGAACCTTATTCCCTTCCCTTTTATTCTCTTTACTCCTTCACCCTGTGCTTTGCCCTATCTTCTTCCTGACCTTCTAAATTTTTCTTATTCTCTTTATAATACCCATCCTATTCGGAAGCCCCCTATTTTCTGCTCGTTACATCTTCCCCCTGTTCACAAAATGATGTCCTCATCATTTCCCTTCAGCCCGGTCTTGCTTTCCCTACCTTTTAACCAGGAATGCTTGTGGGGAACCTACACTGTCATGTCGCCAGCCACTGTCCGCGAAAATATTTACAACATATATGCATAACATCAAACCCTAACCACATGCCACATAAATTTCAACAACACAATGACTCCTAAACTGAACACTCATGACATTATACACTATTCAAACGGAGGCACAGCGTTCTGGCTAACGAAACCTCCCATAAAGAGGCAACCACATGCTTAACCAAAGCATTTTCCGAATTTCTTACTGCTACGACTATTTACATGCACTGGTTGATGCTCGCGAATACAATCAAATAAGCATATAATCATCGTAATATCATTCACAACATTAGATAACGTCAACCAAAACGAGGAATGGTAGGCTAAATTCTGGCCCTCCTTCCTATATAATAACATCACATCAATTTTCCGAAGCACATCTCCTTAATTGTTGCTTCATTACAAAAAACTATCCTCCTTCACTACACCGTCAACTCGATGACCAATCGATTATGTGATATGGAACATTGGTGACCGCCCCTAAGGCACATATCCATTAACAAATTAACAATATTCCCTATGCGAACGTAAGGGCAGCAAACTGGTAGGCTAAAATTGGCCAATTTCCTATTCAGAATTGCCACATTGACTTGTCAGCACAAATCTCCTTAGTCCTTGCAAAGGTACAAAAAAATATATCCCTAATTCCAACTCCGTCAGCTTGATTACTAAATCGATTAAAAGAGATAGCACATCAACCGACCGCTCCGTAACACAAAACACAACATTATCCAAACATTACATTATAAAACACAAAGCATAAAACAGCAAAGCCAGCAGGCTGAATTTGGGCCATTCGCCTATTTTGAAATTACTGTATTGATTTATGAAAATCACAAATCTGCTTATTCTGAACTAGGGCGTCCCCTATGTGGAGACTCCGCATCTTCCTCCAATTGGAGCATAATGAAACGTAAACACTCTGCAATATAGCGCTTTGCAACTCTTCTCACATTATCATTACAAAGCAACACTAAAACCAATACAACAATACTTTCTGTTACAGATAAGAAAGCAAAAATACACTTCACTAGCAAGACTTTACACAAAACATGAACAATAGTGGACCTAATCAATGTCTCTACAGCTGGCTGTGCAATACCTCTCTTTAATTTGGAATATGCCAGCCTCTCGGGAGTGCGGGCGCACCTTTGTGATCTCCTTCAAAGGAGGATCTTCCTCTAACGAGGCGGCTTCTGGCTCGTCCCGAGGGGCAGGCACGTCCCCTGGGCTTCTACTTATTCCTCAACGTCTTCATTACACATTATATCTACTACCTCTTCATATTCCATAACGCACTCTTCCTTATCATCGCTATCTCCTTGGTATCTGCATCGTACCTCTTATTTTTTTCTTAAACCTACTGGTTGGTTTCCGACACCAGTGTTTGCGTAGCTTCAAGCCTCCTCTTGGGCGGGCAACATACTTATTGGAAAAAATCGCCTCCTCATATGAACCCATCCCCAATAATGCACCTAGGCCTACTGGTAATCTTGGGTGCTGCCCAAGCGTCATAAAAAAGGGGAAATACCCTATGGTGCCATGCTTAGCGCAGACATAAGCGTGAATGAAAATAATCCACCAATATTTGGCAATAAATTCTTTCCAAACTTCATTACCCATACTGCACAAGCGTCAGCCCACTCATCGTATCCCAAAATTCTTGATCATAACCCTACCTATATATGAATGCTGTGCCTCCTAACAATTTGCTTTCGCTATCCTAACCACTGTATATAAGCTGAAATTGAACAATCACTTCAACATCGCAATTCTCAACAATAAACAAATTGCAAACTACTATTAGACCAAGAGGAGATTTTTTTCTAATGCATCATTTTGCATTATTTATAATTAATTAAAATTAATTCAAAACATCGTGCTGATAACGCGAAGGTCGTGAGTTCTGTCTAACCCTCTACTCCCGACCCAACACACCGCCCTGGGCTGGGGCTACCAGCGGCAGGGGATGGCTGGGCTCGCGCCCGGTCTGTAAGACGCGAGGGGATTTGGTTAGTGCACTCTTATAAATAGACACACCTGCCACATCATCAGCAATTCATTAAATTAACTTACGGACAAAAATTAAGAAAACGTTACATCTAATTCATAAAATTAATTGCCTTTTATTCAAGGGGAAAATCTCCTCTTGTTCAATCAATTTCTATCAATGATTACTTGACACTGGCGATTCAAACACTATTACACAATTTAACTGGGCATGCACATTACAATCTCATCTCGGTTATTGTACTTACATACAGCTTCGGGTGCAAGTGCAAAAAGGGGGGGGGGGGGGTTAATTGGGAGGGGAAATTGTCCGTGGATTACTGCAGTCATTTACGGAAGTCCTTCCTTCGCTCAGTCCTTTTCGCTGGCGCTACATGTAACTCTGCTGATGGCTGCCTTCGTCGCCTTCGACCCGTACCGCTTCCGTCGCACCGGCGGCTCGTCGCAGCATCTCCCTGACGGCTGGTGTGCGGCTGCGTCGATCTGGCTGTCTGGGCTTCGCTTCACTTGCTCCTCGGCCTCATCGGGATATTAGTGGGCATCAGGGGTGGGGGTTGTGCACAATTCACAATCACTTTTTACACGGCAACTCGTCGGACAGTGGTACGGACAGGCGTTCCAATTCGAATCAGATTCCGATTGTTCCGCTAATTATATTGTCATTCGGAATTGCAAGCCGTTCCCCACATCAGAAATTAAAGTTCGGCCCACGGCACTACATCTTCTACGTTCAGAAAGAAATTATGCCAACGGGCTACATCTTCAAATCTGCTGCTCTGAGGACTTCATCTTTGCTAAACTTAAATATCTGACAGAGTTCTCTCTCGAGCCGGGCAAAAGTTCTCGCAAGAATTTGCTCGCAGAAGTCTCTCCCAAAATGTGTGCGGAAATCCGGGCGAAATTTCCCCCAAAAGTGGGTGCCGGAAATTGTCTTGAAATGTCTGCAGAAATCTATCTCGAAATGTGCAAAATTCTCCTGAAAATCTAAAATTCTTCTGAAATCTCCCTACAATGCATGCCCTTTTAAACTAACCCTTAAATCCCTCCTACAATTCCATTATCCAATCATTTTAATTAATTTCCCACACCTGAATTATTGACATCCCTCTTTCGACCAATCCGCTTACCTGTCCCCAACTTGACCCTCTCCTCTCACCTGCGTAACCTACCTGCGTTTCGAACCCAACCTGACACTCTCCCTTCCTCCTAATATTTATAAAACAAAACCTAGCTTCGCTACGAGCCCTTTAACTTACTCCTCCAGTAAAATTCCAAATTTAACTCGCACTACCACAATATTCTCGTTAAACACCTCAACTCCTCGTCAAACATCTACTCCTAACATCCTGCCGGTCCTATCTATTTCTTTATTCCCTTAAAAATCACCTGATGTCTATCAAATGTCCTTCTTCTTTATTCCCTTTGTCTGATTCCCTACACTGTCCTACCATGCCCTAAGCCCGCTGTCTGAACCTTATTCCCTTCCCTTTTATTCTCTTTACTCCTTCACCCTGTGCTTTGCCCTATCTTCTTCCTGACCTTCTAAATTTTTCTTATTCTCTTTATAATACCCATCCTATTCGGAAGCCCCCTATTTTCTGCTCGTTACATATATATATATATATATATATATATATATACTGTTATATATCAACATGACTGTAGTCTCAATGATGTCTATCATTACCGATTACCGATAAAAACGGTAACGTTTCATTCTCTCTATAATGTGTATCTCACTTTGCTATATACTATAAGCATATATACGTTCTAAAAACTTACATCCCATGTTCATCATCCCTGGATCGTAACAGGTGGCATCCATTGTCACACTCTCTTCCTGCCATTGAGAAGCTCTATAGCAAGTCATTAAGACAATCCTTTGTTCGTTGCCCCTCCCGCTTGCCGAGGTTTTTATTGTTCGTCAACAAACGATCGCCGCGATTCAAATTGTCTTCATCGTGCATCTCGAAGTGGCATCATCATTGCGTGATCGGAGACAATGAGGTCTTAATCTTTTACAGGCGGATGGTTTCAAGGGACGCCTTGAATTCTTTCGTGGATAGGAGATTGGTCCTGAATAGAACCTTCTCTATCTCAACGTTTCGGTAAGCATGTCCTTATTAACCTTCTTTTAAATTTGCCGAAACAACCTGTAACCGGGACAGACACTCAGTTCTGTCTCTCTACTTTAACGTTAGCTACAAACGTTATCTATTGTGGTTTTTGTTTTCCATACATGTCATTATGCTTAAGAAAAAAAAAAGGCGTAATGAAATGAAAGTGATGCTAATATATAATTCTGTTAGTGTGAATGAACTTTTGAACGTGTCTAAGTTGTTTTTTTTTTTATATGGTATATTCCAGACCAAAAATTCACAATGTTTACTCTTCATCTTCGTAACCAGCATGATACAGCGTATTCACGAGACCTCGCAAAAATTATAACGGCAACAGACCCCGTATTCTCTCATGTCATATCCCTATAACATTGAAGCGTGTCAACTTCTTCTGAGCATGCACAGTAACAAAATGATTTTTACAAGTATCATCGTTGGCATTTTGCGATTTTGTCTACTTTTATGCCTTAAACCAAAACCTCGTAAAGCGAATGTAATTGCAGAATAAAACCAATATAACAACAAGACTCGCTGTATACCCGGTACAGACAATGCAGTTCTGTCTCTTTAACGTTAGCTAACGTTAGCTAATGTTGTTTTTTTTTTATACATGCCATTAACTATAAAAGGCCAAAGGAAATGAAAGTGATGCTAAATGTGTGTTGGTTACATGTGCACACAAAAATCAGACCAAAGTTCACAATCTTTACGCTTCATCTCGTATTTAACACGATATTCACGAAATCTTGTTTTGTCTACTTTTATGCATGATACCAAAATCTTGTGAAGCGAATGTAGTTACAGAATACAGACCATTGATAACACAGAGAAAATTCGCTGGGTACCCGGTAGACGTGCATGCAGTTCTGTCTCACTAATCTAACGTTTATAGCTATAACGTTAGCTATTGTGGTTTTTGTTTATCATACGTTTTTCTATGTTTAGGAGAAAAGGCAATATGAAATTAAAAGGGATGCTGATTATGTGTGTACAAATATAAGACCAAAGTTCACAATCTTTACGCTTCATTTTCGTGTCCAACACGATATTCATGGAACCTCGCAAAAATAATGGCAACTCACCTCGTATACTCTCTACTCTCAAGCACTAACGTTAGCTAATGTTAATACTGATGCGTGTCAACTTGTTCTATAACAGCATGCATAAAAGTAAACAAAAATCGCAAAATGCCAATTTTGGTACTTGTAAAAATATTTCATTTTGCGTGCTCTCATAGAACAAGTTGGCACGATTCAGTATAACGTTAACATTAGCTAACGTTAGTGCTTGAGAGTAGAGAATACGGCTTGAGTTGCCATAATTTTTGCGAGGTTCCGTGAATATCGTGTTGGACACGAAGATGAAGCGTAAAGATTGTGAACTTTGGTCTTATATTAATTTTGTACACAAATATAAATTACTCACGTTCAAACGTTCATTAAGAGAATATTACGATCCCTTTAATTTCATTTTGTCTTTTCTCTTAAACATAGTTAATTGCATGTATGAAAAACAAAAACCACAATGGCTAACGTTAGTTAGCTAACGTCAGATTAGTGGGACCAGAACTGCACGTCTCTACCGGATACCCAGCGAATTTTCTCTTTGGTATCAATGGTCTGTATTCTGCAATTACATTTGCTTCAAAATGTTTTGGTATCATGCATAGAAGTAGACAAAATCGCAAAATGCGAATGTTGATACTTGTAAGAATATTTCATTATGTATATGCTCTAGAACGAATTGACATGCTTCAGTATCAAAATTAACGTTTGCTAACGTTAGTGCAGAACTGCCTGAGAGTAGAGAATAACGTTAGCTAACGTTAGCTAACGTTAGTTTTTGCTTTTCTTACATGGCATTGCCATTAACTGAGTTTAAGAGAAGAAGACAAAATGAAATTAAAGTGATGCTATAATGAATCATTATGTCGATGAAGGTTTGAACGTGTGGAGTTATAAGTAAGTACAAATATCAATCTAAGACCAATGTTCACAATCTTTGCACTTCATCCGCGTATCGAACGCGATGTGCACGGAACTTATAGAATCGAAAATAATGGCAACACAACCGTATTCTCCAGTCTCAAGCACGATGAAGCGTGTCAATTGCATGTAGCATGCATAATGAAATATTTTACAACTATCAACATTTGAATTTTGTTATTTTTCTACTTTAATGTCTGATACCAAAACCTCGTAGCGAATGCAATTGCAGAATAAAACCCACTGAATTCGGCCTACACAGAGAAAAACTCGCTGGCTACCCGGTAGACATGTAGTTTTGTCTCTCTAACGTTAGCTGATTTGGTTTTTGTATTTCATACATGCCGTTTACTGTTTAATAGAAAAAGGAAAATGAAAGTTTTTTTTTTTCTCGGTATAGGTATAAACATAACTATTTGCAATTAAAAGTGAGTCTTTATAATATTCAGTCATTCTACCGTAGCATATAAATAAACTGCAAGATTAACAGCGTATTGAACATGCTAGGCACGTTTACTGTCAAGTTACACCCGGTACCCGCGCGCATAAATAAATGTCATACTGTTATAATTATATTTCTTCGGAAAACCTGCAAATAATGTCCTGTAAATACTCAGTATAAACACTTTTAATAGCTTGGCGATCGTAAAGAGAGAAAAAAATAAAGTGTTGGTGCACATTGAGAGGTATAGAATTCATTTCAAAATTACGGGACCGACGCTCATCCACGCTTCGATATCTTCTCAGCAGAGAGAGAGAGAAAAAATGCCTTAGCTAAACATAAATACTTGCCGATCTCACAATGAAGATCGGAAACGACATCGAAATAAAAAAAAGACAGGGAAATGTCCAAAAAAAAAAATTAAATACTCGGATCACCTAATAAAATGGCGATACACTCGATCGGTCTGCCCGGCGAACCGCCGCTTTTCACCCCAAGTATCGGTTAGGCCTCACATTAGTTCTAACATTAGGCCTAACATTGTACTGTCATGCTGAAAGTACAGTTCGATTTGATTTTAACGAAAGTAAGTAAGCAGTGTATGATGTTTTCTTTCTCTGGTGCATTGTACATTCTTTACGAATGTACTGTTTCTGCTGAAAGTACAGCTTGGTTTGATTTCATTATAATTATGTCATGCTAAATCGTGGATTTTGTAATACATGTGATTTGATTTGTTGTGAAATTGTTTTGAATATGGAATCAATAACAGATTATGGGAAAAAAATTAGTCATATACAAACGTTGATAATGTTTTTCAGTACACGGAACGCTACTTTATATCACGGAGGTCGCTGGGCTACCGAAATACATTGACATTGTATCAGTATTATTATCGTTGGGGATATTTTCCGTGGGCATCACTGGTACGTCTGGCTTCACGGAACCCCCTCCAAATTACATAATGATACAAACTGAAGGCTAAGTACATTGTACAACAGGTGGGATGCTCTAGCACGGAAACCGATTCGCCCGTAATCAGTTACTAGTTCAGAAGCGCCGCACGTGCGCGTGACTACACGACACACACATGCTGTTGGCAGAGCTAGTACTTGGTACAGGTAGGTGGAAGTATGTGGGAAGGGGATTTCCTGCACTCAACACGTTATACATTATGAACATTTCACTGTCAAGATAGATCGTTGAGTGTACGATTTATTGTACTGTATCTGTATGCATCGTGAGTTTGCAAACAGTGTCGACGAGCGCGAGCTGGTAGCTGTGTTTTCCATGAAAACTACACCCAAATCTTCGCTTTTTCGAACAGTCGATGAGCGTGACTGCCGATGTGTTTATGAGATAATACATACAATGTAATAAGATTAATTTTGCCGATCTATCACGTCCGTATAGTCAGTGTAGGGACAGTGGTGCATCCCGCTACGCAGCGTTGTAAATTATGTCGGCCTTCCGTGTGTCTCGATCTCCGGAGCTCGGAGGAGGACCGTAATATTGAACAGTAAAATAAAACTCCAAACAGACGAAATTCTCCGTCTAACGTTAGCCCTCACTACTCCTACATTATGAGCAAACGTTAGTTGATATCGATAGCTAACGTTAGCTATCGATAGCTAACGTTAGTCAGCTAACGTTAGTTATCGATAGCTAACGTTAGCTGACTTCCCGGCGGCTCCGTTAGCTAACGTTAGCTAACGATAATCTCCGTTAGCTAACGTTAGAAGTGAAACTTATTGTGACGGATACTGTACAAGGGATACAGCATGTACTTTTCTGAAAACTGCAGATTCTCACATTTCATATTATGATATAAAAAAAAAAATACACCATGAAATATGTGTCAATAGGAAGATTTAGTCCTTGGAGTGAACACTGTTCTTGGCTCAGACCCTACACTGTACTGTACATGTATACACAAAATGAGTATTAATTAGAAAAAAAAAAATAAAAAAATGTTACATCCTTGTTTTTTATAGGTCACAACAGATGGTCCTTCCCTCGTGATATCAGCTGGTTTAACCCACCTCTCTTAGCCCACACATACATGTAACTGTGCTGAAAGCAGCACAGATCAACAGTGCCCCCATGTGTTCATGAGCTGCTGCGCTGGGTGCTCTATGTTCAAGAGGCGGCGCGACGGCGGCGTGACCAATCACCCGGTGGCGTCAGTAGACCAGAATGTGCTCCATCCCCGCCCTTCCTCGCTGCTCCAAGAGGATCCACATCTCAGCTACCCCAGCAGCAACAATTCAGCACAAGTGAGGGTGAGACTCGCCTCAACAAATAGTTTCCTTTTTTTTTCATAGACATCTTTTAGAACACTCGCACCTCTAATATCAGAATTGGTTTCTCTTTCTTACTGTAATCCACAAACTGCATCAATGGTTCAGACTGTGTTTCTTTGAAAGATATTGAACGAAAAGAAAAACAGGGGTTCATTTCAGTTGCTCCAAAACTACATTAGCTCGATGTTACAGTGTATGTTACAAGATTTCAGTTGCCTGTTTCTTGTTACATTGCAGTTGCTCTAAGATTTCAAATACATGACAGACATAACTTATTTTACGGTGGCACATGGAAAAACAGATGGACACTAAACAAACATGCAAACACACCAAACAAAGTTTACAGTGTTTTCTCAGACATTAATGTGCATAATTTGTATTCAATTGATGACAAACATTACAATGTAGAACGAGTAGAGCGTGTGACAAAATTGCAAACAAAAAGAAACGATGGAGAGAGAAAAATAAATACCAGAGAAAGCAAACAAAACATAAAATACTGAACATTTTTGTGACTGCTTCAATTTTACAAATACATGTACAAAAATGGGTGTAGCAACAGATGCATGCAATGGGCAGTGGAGACTGCTATCTCATGTGTGATTCTCATTATCAATTCTGTATTATGACATGACAAAGCCATATTTTTGATTGCTTAAATTTGCGTCAAGTTTTCATAATCTGTCTCTGGAAGATATTGCATGGGAGCATCGACTCTTCGTATCTTGCTCAAGTCGATGAAAGCCCTTTCTTTATGTGAAGCATCCATGAAGTGATGCCTTTGGCTTTTCACCTACGGAGTGTATAATGGGAGAATACTGTACACGTGTAGTGTACTGGGAATACACATGTATGATAATAGATGAAATTGTTTTTGTTTCTATTGGGTCGTGAATTCTTCCCATCACAAAGCATGATAAAGATAATGGGATATTGCCTTTCTTTTAAAAGTATAGCATTATTTCATAATAGCATGAAGTCCTAAATTCATAACTTTCATAATAGATGAATCTTTAATTTCATGTAATTCATTCACTACATTTATACATGATTACAGATGTACATTGCACATAACATTTTGTGTATTGCCACATTTTACTCCTCAAAGTGCATGCCAACTTTGTAATACACTTGGATGATGTCAACCTTGAAACCTGAGTAAAATATTTACACAGCATACCAGTTTGCATTGACACCTTTGTATTAAAGAAGAAGAAGAAGAAGAAGAAGAAGAAGAAGAAGAAGAAGAATGAAGAGAAAGATATACCCAACTGCATAGAGTACACTGTATATGTACGTAGATTGTACCTTAATACTATTTGTATACTTGGCCTGCATGAGGTCGAAACTCTAAAATTAATGTACTGTACCCTGTAGGTGCACATCAGTACACAGTACCATCAATTTTGATTTCTTAAAAGCTGCAATTAGCAGGCAAAACCTGTTGGGCTATTCAGAGAAACAAGCTAAAGAATGCATGGGTGCCTTTGAGTTTACAGACATGATAAAAGAAATCATTAGGGTGTGCAATGAAACTACGGTACATTTCATGGTTTGATTGTGAGGTCATGTGTGTTATCTGATTATCATACATACAGCTTTGTACATGTAGTACAATATGTAACAAGAGTTTGAAGGCCAGTCCTCTTTCCCACTATAACACATGAGATTATGTGTACACCGGTGTGAGACAAAACTCTTCTGTTTCAAGCATGTGTATTTCCTCTGAGTTTGAAATCAGAAGAAATCAGGGATCTGGGCTGCCTAAACTTCGATTCCGTCTGACCGGCCATTAATCCCCGCGGAAATGGACGGGAAATCCATCCCCCGAGCAATTCTTCTGACTTGCCAGCGCGCCTCTCTCGATCCATCCATTTCCTCCAGACGAGGCGCCTAATTGCCCGTGGTCAGTGAGATATCAGGGCCAGTGCTGATCTACTATATCTTGTTTCGCCATCCGGCCACATCTGAGTCTTGTTAGCAGGAATTGATTTACGATGGTGGTGTTGCTCAATTAGTCAGGTTTTTTTTTTTTTTTTTTTTTGTGGCGACCACAATTCGGTCATTCTTGAAGGTGAGCAGGAGTTCCGTTGCATTTCAGAAGAATTTGGATGACTCTAAGAGTTCCAACACTCATTTGTTAGCCTCGTATTCTACACACTGCCTACAGCTGTACACACGTATGTGTACATTTACCTGTCATTTCTTTACGTAAAATATGAAAATTTTCGTTGCCCTAGTAATGCAGAACATTTTGTACAGGAAGGATCTCCATTTTGATAGGGCTACTCATACTACAGTGAAGAGATCTAAAGTGGTTATGTCTCTCAGCTATCAAAACCAAGCATTAATCTTTTTTTTTTATGTTCCCCATTATACAAATTTTAGCTTTGTACTGCACATATTACAACTTGTATTTTAGTAAACATTTTTTGTCCGTGGACTTACTGTTATGCGCATGCATTGTAACAGTAAGTTCATGGACAAAAATGTTTTTTGTTTTGTTTTTGGTTGTACTTTGTTTGTTTTTCTTTTTTCCCCATCTGCAATAAAAGTCAAGTCAAATAAAATCTCATTGAATTATATCTTTCTTTTTTTTTTGGGGGGGGGGATGGGGCTGGATGGACAGTTTGTACCTCAATTCTGATTCATTTAGCAAAAGCTGGCAGTGTGTTAAAAGTGATCTCAAAAGAATTATGGGAATTAGCTGAAGTAGCAAGATCTTGAAACAACAGGAGATACAGGTGTATGCATTGCATGATATCTTTACATTTTCCACAGTGCTTTTGTAACTTTGTAGTTCAATCATTGTTTTGGTTTTGTTTTTTGTTGTCGTCGTCATTTTTTTTTTTTCCATTGCTTACCATAAGCTTGAATACCTGTAGGGATGTGCAGACTTATCAGGATATGATTTAGATTGCGCTGTAGCGCCCTCTTTTGCTCACTTGCTGGTATCACTGTGCATGCACTTTATTGATGTGACCCCTGATTCCTTGCCTGTCCTTTTGGCTACAGTACTAAACATTGTTGCTGGCATCGCATAATTTGTCTCAAGTAGTCTTAGAATTTCTCCAAGAGTGTGCCATGTCCAGAAGTTGTAAATAGAGTGATTATAGATTTTTTTTTAAAACACACTTTGCAAGGACTATCACACACATTGAGGGTAATATTAAAAAGTTAAATTATCGTTGTAACAAACTCATTCTGATGTCTTTCTATACTTCTGTCTTCTGTATATATCAAACATTTTTTTTTCACAATATTTTGAATCAGTATTAAGTTAAGGGAAAACATTGAGGCTGTCCAAGTGAGCTATACATGTAGTTCATACAATCTTTGTAGTTCATATAAAATAGCTTTCCTAGTCCCATGATTATGAAATGACTCTCTCTGATAGTTCTTCCCCTTATTCCACTTATGATATTTTATCTGTGTCATAAATTCACTGTTACCTCTGCATCAATCCTGTAGTCTATTGAGTTCTCACACATCCTTCTAAGGCCAGGAAAGTTGTGGTAAAATAGTTTCAAATTTGTGACTAGTTTGAAGCAGTTACCAATCTGTTACATATGCTTAAAATCTAAGGGGTGAATGTCACTTCTGGTTCAAAATATTAGAGAAGTGTTTGGTAAAAAAAAAAAAAAAAATAATAATACAAAATAACTGAATGAATGAATGAATGAATGAATAGATAGATAGATACATGTAGATAGATAAATAAATAAATAAATAGATAAATAAATAAATAAATAAATAAATAAATAAATAAATAAGTAAATGAATAAATAAATTAATAAATTAATTAAATGATAAAAAAAAGAAAGAAAGAAAGAAAGAATGAAGGAAATAAGTAACTAAATAAATTTGAAGTGAATAAATAAATAAAGAAATTGATTAGTTAGTAAATGAATAAATAAAAATGCAGCTCAACATCAACATCAGCCTTTTCAGTTTTAACTTTCCAGAAGGTCACTTTTTATCTTGTTTGCTTGAAGGTGTTTTGCAGGTTACATTTTTTTATTTTATTTATTTATTGATTGATTTTTATTGATTTTTTTTTTTTTTTTTTTTTGGGGGGGGGGGGGGGTATTAAACCCCTTCCCCACCCCTATAAAAAAACATCAACAACAAGAAATGAGCAATTACAAATACATGGGAGCTCAAGAAAATGCAGTCACATAAAAGATTAGGGGAATAGAGTCCCACTCTAAAAAAGCAATATTCTGCAGTGCATTGGTTCTGATAAAAACCATTTGCACCAATCTTTACATTCTATCATATTTGCACTAATTGGTAAAGGAATTTGAGTGCCAATATTCAAACCTTATCTATTTATTTGCAAGTATTCATTTTTTATTTTTTGGAAGATCTATGCAGATTGTGTAGATGAAATTTTAGAACATATTTTAGAATGTTAGATCGAATACATTTTTATTTGTTTTCATACGTTCAGAATTGAGAATAGTCGTATTGATATTCATAGTATGGGTAGTACAATAAAGTAACATAGCCTATAGAAAATACATGTCTCAGGAAGAGATGGATATGAGAACAAATCTAATTTTTTCCCCTTCATATTTGTTTTACCCTCCCCCCGGTCAGCTTTATTCAAAGAGTCTGGAGCTAAGACTAATGGCACACTTCCCCCCCTTCCCTCCCCTCCCCTCCCCTCCCCCCCCCCCCCCCCCCCTTGAGTACATCCACTGTAGCCATCCCGATCCATCCTAGCCGTCCCTCTGCAGTCTGAATTAGCATGTATGCGCGGAGCCGCATAGACACCTGTTCCCTTCAGCTTTGCCGGGAGGTGGAAATTCGAATCACTGTAGGGGAGTGCTAGGATTTCCTCCAGCCAACCCCTTGCGTTCCTTGGGGACCGGGGAGGCCTGGTTAGCTCTTGTCGCCCACCGTTGGATTGGCTAGGAGGCTGATAAGTGCGGTGACAAGATTTTTTAGCAGAGAGAAGAGAGAGATCAGAGAAGGGGGGAGGGGGGAGGGGATATTAACTGAGTTGATGAACTCTTATGCCAACACTGCCCCCTCGTGCTAGAGTCAAGAGTAGTTAGGGGTAAACGCTATGGGCACGCACATGATATGCACAGAGTTCTTCTTTGGTGCCCATGTACATGTACATGACCGTGTGTGTGTGTGTGTCCTAGTGGTCTGCCAAAATTTGAGAGCAAACTGCCAGCTGCAATGCTGCATTGGCTGTGATCAGTCAGCCTAGTCTACCATTCTAGCCTGGTCTTCCTACGACGTCAGATCCTACCATAGTCCAGGAGTGGAGTTCACGCTAGTACACCCTAGTCAATTGTCCAGGTGGTGTTAATTGTACAGTACGCCAGTTTAAAACCACCTCTGCTCTTTGGTTGCAAGACAAATGCAGCCACTGTTTTAAAATATGCATAGAAGTCTTGCATTGATCTGTGCACTGGTTATTGCTCTTTGTCATTTGATTGCGGACAACCAGAAATGATGCCTGTATCATTAGACTAACAAAGTCAAAGTGGATGCAGTTTTGGGGGAGAAAAAGGAATATTTTGGGACACCTGCCCTTGCGAGTCTCGGGGATCTAGAGAAGATAAAGTAAAGACTGGGATGAAATCTCGCGAAGTCACTGAACTCGAAGGAAAAGTGCAAGCAGCAAAGTCTCCTGCATCTTGTTTGTTTTTTTCCTTTGTTGAAGAAAAACCCAATTTCGATTTTTTTTTTCAAATTTAATTGTGACTTGTTTTATCAGAAAAAGGTGATGCTCATTTGCTGATCCTATTTTGCCATGGATGCACATTTTTCTGTGATATATCTGGAAAAGCGGCGTGACTCGGAATTTCCAGACGGATTAACCCCGGGCCACTGAGGCCGCACTTGGGGTTGTCAAGCTTCTTCCAGTGGCATCTGGCCACCCTTAACTGAGATACAAGCACTCTAGCACTGAGTTGCTGTGAGGGGGAGTGGGAGGGATAGAGTAAAGCCGCCGAGACTTGCAAGTCGTGTCGTCGAGCCAGCAGTGGCAGCAATCCCTATCACACAGTACATCAACCTCTCTTGTGCCTCCCGTGGCGGCGTTGTCGGGACCATCTGTGATGCGGACGTTGTGAAGGGGGACGATGTCTCAATCATGTGTCGTGGAGGTTGTTGCGTTCAACTTCAAGGCCCGTGGGGTCATCTTTGCGGTCCACCCAGGGGTAATTCATGACCAACTTTAGCATGCTTGCAGTATTTTGAACAGTTCTCAAGGAAACTACAATATTGAGGGAGACACTGTTCCACTGTTGTACCATCTGAGCCTTTTTTAAGATCTACTGTTTGTGTATTCAGTGATATAGAATTTGAGGAATTCGAAACAAAATTGATTTGTCCTTTTCTTTATCTGCTTTTTGTGCCTCCTTCATTTTAATACAAACGTTGATCTTTGCGTCAAATATAGCCATTTGTATACTGTCTCAATTTCTTGATTTTTATTCAGTTTTGCACATTTTATCCAGGGCTGCCAACTCTCACGCATTTTGGTCCTTTCTCACTCTAAAACTTTATTTCATTCGCATGCATTTCTATTGATCTCACTCATTTTGACTCCTAAATTATAGCATTGGCATATGGGAGTCTCACTCTCAACTAGTTTCCAGTGTTGGCAGCCCTGTTTTATCTCAATGCATTGTATCTTCAAGATCAGTATAAAAGCATGCACACATGTATTCTGAACTTGCACTCATTTGCTACTTAGCAAATGAGTGCAAGTTCAAAATGTGTGCATGCTTTATCCCGACAACCTAGCCCATATTTTTGCTCCACCTGCTTTTAGAGCAGTAACATTTTCTTGTCTCAAGCCACTAGAGGGCATGGTGCCAAAATATGATGTTGCTACAATTTGTAATTAAGTCAGACAAGGCTCTAGGAAGCTGCACAGTTGTCATGAATAACCTTTCTTGTAAAGAGTTCATGTACATACTCTGTAGAATCCGAATTCATTATCAAATGAGACTATTTACAGTGTAGACTTCTTCGCTGTGAATTAAGTGTACACACTCTGATGATTAATGATCATAAATACATGTTTGTGCATTGCTGATGTCCAGTCGCTGTATCAACAGTGAGAGGAGAATTAAAGGGAAGATAAACCCCAAGAGCAATGTGGATTGAGTGAAAGCAGCAACATTAGTAGAACACATCAGTGAAAGTTTGAGGAAAATCGGACAATCGATGCAAAAGTTATAAATTTTTAAAGTTTTGGTGTTGGAACCGCTGGATGAGGAGACTACTAGAGGATATGACGTATGAGTGGACAACGATACAAAGAAAATATAAAGGAAATTCAACAAAAATTCACTTTTCTAGAATTATGAAAGAGCAATGGACCAACCGCTTTCAGAAAGCAGGGGGAATAATTGCTACCCTTAACATATGTCAATATCAAGTTGGTGGAATTTGTAATTTTCATGAAAAATTGATTTTTGTAGTATTTTCTTTATATTTTCTTTGTATTGTTGTCCACTCATACGTCATAACCTCTAGTAGTCTCCTCATCCAGCGGTTCCAACACCAGAACTTTAAAAATTCATAACTTTTGCATCGATTGTCCGATTTTCTTCAAACTTTCAATGATGTGTTCTACTAATGTTGCTGCTTTCACTCAATCCACATTGCTCTTGGGGTTTATCTTCCCTTTAAGTGATAATGAGGTTTTGAATATTGACTGACAGCTGCATTTTTTTGTGTGTGTTTACACACACTGTATAGCAAGATCGTTTATCTTTTTTTTTTTGGGGGGGGGGAGGGGTGATTATTTGTTAAATGATGGAGTGGCATTCAACTTATACTGTTGCTTTATACATCTTCAAGCAAAGTTTTGCAGCAAAACAAGCATGCAGGTACACATGTTCGTTGGAAAAGGTAAATTAGATTTAGAAGTGCCAAAAGTACCCACAATTATGAGGCAGAAAAAGCACAAAAGTTGATGGCAGTATTAGCTGAAATCTGTTGATGGAAATAATTTTCAACTCTGTATGATACTAACAAAATCTAAATTTATGTCCCAGAATGCAGACACTGATTGTGTATCTAGTTTTGGGAACCTGGTTCACATGTACAAACTGTATGTATACTGGTGTACTAGGTTCCCTTGAGGAATGAGTTACAACATGCAAGACCAAGCAGTGTCCTACATGGATATTATGTGGTGTACATGCACAGTGTTATTACAAACTGTATACATAGTCATCTAGGGATTTATGTTCACAAACCACAGTCAGCCACAGGGACCTTGGATTTTATTCACAAGACTCTCAGCATGAAGAGTGAGAGAGCTATACAAAGTTCTGTACATGATACAGTATGTAGAAAGAGGAGAGAGAGGGGGAGAGAGAGGTGGAGATGGCAGGAAATTTGCCAAAATTAATGAGAAGTTCCAACAAGCCAGTAGAGCAGCGACTCATCCTGTGCCGCCGATTGAGATGCCCTTCGCTTTTGCCTGTAGCAGAAAGAAGGGGTATTGGAGTGTGTTTTTTGGCAAAACAGTTGTCTTGAGGATACCATTACAATGGCATCAACAATGATGTCAAAATATATTCTGGCATTCATATGGTCATAATATAGACTGCATTGTAGGCTTATTTGTAATTTCCTTTTCTTCTTGAACTTCTTCTTCTTCGTCTTCTTCAATGGTACAAGGTTTGTAATTATTTTCAACTGTTGCTTTGAATGATAAACAGTGCTTTACTCTTTTAGAGGGATACATTGTACTTCCCCTGGCAATTTCCTTTATATTATTCAGAGATGCCACACTGCAAAACTTCATTTGTCACAACTTTTGAAGGGATTGTAAAGTTTTAGTTACCTGAAACTTTTACTATAATATTTTACAGTTCTGTTTGTACTTTTAAATTGAATTTATGCGGATCTTTAGGTACAATTGTAATCTTCTCCTTGTAAAAGGAGCAGCCTCGCACCATTCATGTTATATATACAGTCATACCCTGACAGATTTACAATGAAACATGACTTGCCCAATTTTACTTCCAAAAATACCACAGTCATGATACAAAAGAGAGTTGGGGCCCACTTCATGAAAGTCTTTATGAGGAACTGTGAAATGGGTAATTCCATTAAAAAGGGTCCCACTAGTTAACGGGATAGTACAGTATTGGTGGACATGAGAATTGGGCTTTTAACTTTTTGCGAGATACAAAGAAAACATGTGTGAAATACAATCAGTACAGAGCATACCATTTTAAGAGGAATTCAAAGTTTATTTGATGAAAATCGGGTTTGGAATGACTGAATCATCCAAAAACAAAGTAAAACAAAACGATCACAATAAAGTGTGGGTCCCACTCTTTATTAGAGTCGCTCTTTTTTGGATATCTCAGCCATTTCAAAATCAATTTTCATCAAATAAACGTTGAATTCCTCATAGAATTACATGCTCTTTCATATTTCATAAGAGGCTACTCATTATCTCACAAAAAAATTTTAGAAACCTGAAATTAGGTCTCGACCAAAACTGTACGATCCTTTTAAATGCCCCTTCTATTTGCTTCATATTGTCATTGCTTAAAAATTACATACCCTAAATCAATTTTACTTCTGAATACTCTTATTCAGGTAAGTATCTTCCTTTTCATAGTAAGATAGAAATTGCTTCTTCAAAGTTCCACATGAATTTTGACAAAAAGTGCAAAATCACAACGTTTTTGGGCAAAATTGTGTGACATTTTACTGTAACACCAGTTAGACAGATTTACAGCTTGTTTGTGGATTAAACTCTCTTTTAAGGGGTCAAAAATGATAAAAGACGAGCAAACACTATAAATATAATTCATGCATCAATTGATACACATTTGCGCACGTAAATCTCAAGAAAGAAGTTTCACGTGTAAGTTTTGGTGTCCCCATAACTGCTTACACGAGAAACCTATAATTTATGAGTGTGGAATCCATATTAAGGACCAGTGTTGAACTGTTTGTTGTTATTTTGGTAGCAATCACATAATTTAAAAGATTTCAAGAGAAAATTGGGGTAATATAGATAAATTTGAAAAAAAAAAGACCAAATTATAATTTTCACTCACGTGGCTTTGGTGTCCCTCTAAATATTACGTCAGGGCACAGTGATAGCTAATTTTTTTGTGTCTTATCACAACAATAATTGCTCCTCATTGGCATATTTTACAATGTAGCTGTGGTTTCTTTGTAACAGGTATAAAAAATTGACCACACTATTAATTTGAAAAAAAAAAGCAAAAATGATATTTGGTGTCCCCCTTATACACAAGAAACATGGAAGAATCTTTCTCCTGGCAAAAAATAGGGGTTGTGTAATTTTTTCAATAGTATACTAGTAGTTAATTTCTTACTTCAAAATAATCACGTCTATTGAAACAAACATGGAACTAGTTTGAAATATGTGGTAAGATGCCAAAATAGATGGTTCACCGTGTAAGGACACCAATGGTGTCCCCTTTACATGGTGAACCAGTTTTTCCCCATACACTGCAATTTGGTATGCTGACTTCCTTCAATTTCAATTCAGAATGTTAATTTTCAGTCAGTTTTCAAGGGACTTACTCAATATGAATGTTTTTTAAAGTTATGTTGAACAAAAATCTGATTTTCTGATTTTATTGGCAAAATAGGCATGTCACAAAGTGGGTCCCTATTTTATGGAATTACCCAAATGGATTTTACTTCTCTCTGAAAGTCTCTTGTATGGTTACTACTATGAGTGACTTTGGCCATTCTGAGATTTACTAAATTCTGTCTGTGATGACTATCATGTGATGACTTCATGAAATGGACCCCTGGTCAACAGATTAAAGAGGAAATCCGCTCCTAAAATAAATAAACTTCAAAAGAAAGAGAAAAATGTTCCCTACAGAATGATACGAAAATGATGAAAATCAAATTTAAGAGACATAACAAGGAAGATGTGACATTGTGAAATTTCACATTTTTTTTTGAAAAACATTTCTTGACCAGTCCCTGTGAATATTCGAATTAGCAAGTTGATGATGTCATGCTCTCACAATTTCTTAAATTCATTTCATGTGTAGAAATGACAAAAATCTCACATTTCAGAGTTCTGTGTAGAAAACTTGTCTTAAAACCACCCAAAATTAAAAAACAAAAAACAAATGTTAACTCTGATATATCTTGGTACAAAGTATATGAGAACATGCTTTTACTTGTATTAGCTAAACTAAATAAAAGAAAAAAAAATCCAAATTTCATATAACATACATGAAAAATTGAGAGGGTATGACATCATCAACTTGCTAAGTAATATTTATCATATTTATTTGTACAGCTTGTATGTGTATTTTTTATGATTAATATCATACAATGTAATATATATATATTATAATTTATTTATTTTTTTTTTGGGGGGGGACATTTGCATCGATTTGTATAGGCAGCAATATAAAGTGGTTTTACTGGAGATGTGTTGTGGCATTTGGCCAGTATTACACAAGAGTGCTTGTCCTGTTTAAAAATTGGTGGACTTTGAGTCTAAGATGTATTAGCATTCCCCTTTCTGCTTCCTACAGTATTTGCCCCTTTGTTCACGAAAGCTCTTGGTGTATATAAAGACTTGAGAAGTCGGGATTGGGGCTCTTCAAACAGATCAAGTCTTGCATACTAAAAGAAAGAATGAAAGGAGGGGGGGAGGATGCTCTCTGTATACAGAGCGATGTGTCAGAAGGTCCTATCTTTCAATCGTAGAAAGACTTTCATAGTTCACTATCAGCCCAGCAGCATTGATGGAGGCACTTCCGTGGGACGACGAGAAATAACATGCAAAGCCCAAATGTCAAAGTAAGTGTGATATCAAACTGTCGTTGCGCTTTCGCCTTATGACTGATTGGACGAGTAAGACCCAGTGTGGAGTGATGGGTTTCCTCTCTGGCTTTTTAGGCCCCTTCTTGAGTTGGCAAGTTCCCCCCTTCTCTCTTGCTCTCTCTCGGCTTTACCAGAACCAAGGGTACATGTAGCTCAGAACCCCCTGTACATGGTCCGTTCGTCCGTGTGGAATTGGCCACCATGGCAGTGTTGACTCGCGATGAAAAGAGTCGCATAGAAAGGGGAAGCTGTGCCATGTAAGAACAGTGTTGCGGGACCTTGTAGCATGATTTTTATCGCGGCCAAAACTGAAACATGCACAGAATATGTGCTTTGCCCCCCCCCCCCCCCCCCCCCCCCCCCCCCCCATCTGCGTGTTTTCAGATCAGGGAAATGTGATTTATTTCAGGGCTAATGTGGCATTGCCCCATCTCTTGAACTATAATACATACACCTGATCTTTGTCTGAGATAAACTGTACCGCGGATTTCAACCCCGTCAAAGTTGTCAATATTAGATTCTCTTTATTACAAGCAGAATGCATACAAGTCATTTACGTGTTTACATTAAACTAGTTGATAGAAACTGCCAAGTGGCTTTTCCTTTTGTGACACATTCTGCGATGAAAGAAAGATAAAAAAGTTAGAAGCCTTATATAATGCTTTAAACTATAATTACTTACATGATTTTACTGTGAACCATCTGAAGTACATGAACACTGTGTATTTCAATGATACGGTTGTACCGCATTGTTACATATGAAGAGTTTGTTCGCAAAAACCGGTATGTCCATTTTTGAAGATTTTGAAGTACTGTACGGTCTCTGTCATAAAGTACAAAATAATACCTTTTAAATGATATACAGCTGTATTGGTCACTACATTATAAAGGTATATTTTTGAAGTTATGGTCAAAAGAAGCAAAAATGTTCTTATTATTCTCCTTATTTTTCTTGACCTTTAATCACAAATATCTCCATTTGGCAAATATGGACTCATCGGTTTTTGCGAACAAACTCTTCAATATACCCGGTAATGTTATTAATGTATATGATGTTCAGGATAAAATGCCTGTGAAGCCATTTGAAAAAAGTAATGTAAATGCAGGCTTTATGAATTAATGTGCCATACATTATGTGGTTGACAGTACAGGGAAGCACATACAATTGTACCTATTTTAGTCATGTGTTCATCTTCGTGCCAGCACTGATGAAGAGAACTTTCCAACTTTCCTACTTGGAGGGAGAATGAACCTTGTGGGTCGACAGCCCGACTGAAACTCTCACTCTCGTCTTCTCCACCACGACCCTCACTGACCCCGTAAGCAATTTGTACCCATCCTGTTATGATTCAATTCAAAACTGGAAGCTTGCGCCCCTCCAGGGGTGGATTTTCACCACCTTGGCGTTTCCGTGCTGGAAGAGGGGGGAAACGGAACACCAATCAAAGGGGACATACCAATGGAGGGGTGGGAATTATTTTTATCATAATTTCAGCTCTCTGAAGTTGTCTATGCTCTGTTTGTTTTGCCTTTTGTGGTTAATTCATCAGAGAGAACTTTGGGATACTGAATTAGGAAGTGTGATATATTTTTTCCCTTCTTCTATTTAAAGAAATACAGTATGATCCACAGATGATTTCTCTATCCTGTGAGATAATGAAATAGAAAAAGAAACAGAAACTAGAATCTTTTTAGAGGTACAGTTAGCTGTAGTATTGAATCAATTCTTTTGTCGAATATCGTTAACGTACACACGTACACAATGTACAATTTGTACATGTCCTCTGAGACCAGGCAGTTTGTAATGATTTGAAGTATTTTTTCTCTCATGCATCAAATTGTGAAACTATTAATACTTAACCTGAAAAAGTACACAATCATACACTGTACAGTATTTAAAGGGTTTGGGCATACAATTTGTACTCTACAATGTATTTTGGTGATCAATTAGCATTTTCCCCACAGGATTATTAAAGGCAGAAATCATCATTCCTTGAATGACACTTCACATTACTGCATGTTTGTAACAATCGCATTGGAATTATACTACCCGTAATCCTCCTTGGTACAATCGTATGAGAAATATGCAACAACTACACTTTGATTGTATAAAGAGAGGGATACAAGTGTAGTTCCGCTACAGAGAGAGAGACAGAGAAAGGGATGGAGAGAGGGAGGGGAGGGGGAATTACACAATAAATGTACCGTGGTACTATAGATGGAATCGTAAATTCCTTTGTTGTTGTTGTTGTTGTTAAGAACCTTATTATGTGAAAGCCATTGTCAGTTATCCAGTGATGTAAAATACAGTAGTAATGACATTTATGATTAGATGAATGTGCATCATGGGATCAAATGACAATACACGTATTAGTACGTGGTCATGTATTGGGTTCATTGTGTTTTGCAGTATCGTATGTAGCGCTTTTCCACCATGTTTTGGGTACAAAAAGCTCCTTTATTCAAAGATAAACAACACTTTACTTTAACCTTCCCTACAGTAAAGTCCCACACAATATTGAGATGAATGAGAGTGCAATCACATGAATATGATAGTCCAAGTTTCACCAATTTTATATTGAAGACATAGAAAGTTATGAAATTTAGTAATATCACTCAAATGTTTCGCGAATTGCATGAAAATTATGGAAGTTGGTGATGTCATCACCTTCAAATCTCCCTTTAGTGGCTTTGTACACAAATATTAGATTCAAATCATGGTCTGGGGCACTAAGTCATCAAAATCCAACTTGTAGCAGCTTACAGCTCACTCACCATTACATACAAAGTCATCAGTGCTGGGTTATTACATGATCACAATACAAATTTGATCTATCCATACATGTGTGTCTTTCATACTATTTTCTTCATTTGAACCCGTTGAAGATGAGTCCCAAGTATACTCCCGCAGGTGTCAGATGGGAAATGCATGCTCTTACAGCAAAATTACAGTAGTCCATCCTCAACAGGTTAATAATTAAATGCCAAAAAAGGGACATTTCATAAGATTGGTGTACACTTCAGTGAAGTCAGAGGGCAAGGACTTTATCACCAAGTCTACCACTTGTTTGCGACTATTAGGTAAAATACTGGTGCTTTTTATCAGGTGCTACAACCTCACAACAGACAGGATAACTCACTTGATGTAGACTCTCAATAGGCCTTGTGAGACCCCCAAATAAGCCTTTTTCTTCAAAAATGTCAGACTTCTCACAAAAAATGCAAAATAATACGTTGTATATAAAACCTATTAAAGTAGTAATATTCTTTTCATCTCATTCTGCTCTTTAATATGTTAATAATGGCAGCTATGAAAAACATGATAATAATTGAGATTATAACACATCTTAATGTGCAAGCAGTTTTTCAAACTTCGTTCATCAACCGTAAAGAAGTATGAAGACGGTACCTTGTTATCTCAGGGCCTCACAAAGTGCCGAGCGACCCTTGATTGACCTGCACGTAGGTGGGATTATGGGAAGAGCTAAATTTGCAACTGCATTAGCATCACGATGAAGCGCAGTGTAATCTGAAAAATGTTGAATCTGATCTCGCTGGATGCTAAGGAAGTCATTGACAGAGCCAGGTGCGAGTCGATCGACTTCGATTTGTGGAATCAACAATGGCTAATTTTGGAGTCTCAGAAGACCTCCTCCATGTCAAATGATTAGTTGTTGTTTTTTTGTTCTGTTTTGTTTAGAGATGAAAAATTTCTTAAGCTTGTGCTTGTTGTAGTTCACAGATTTGATTAAAGAAGACAAGATGTGATTTTTAAAAAAGAGAGAAAAAAATGGATTATGATGACGTGTTTGTTTGATGCAGATTCCTTGTAAGAATAATGTTTCTTGTTAATTAGAAAAAGGAAATCATAAATTTGGATGGAACCTTCACCTTCAAAGCACACCATGTATAGTTAAACACAGTGACAAAAGTAGCAGAACATTTTTTTTTTTTTTTTTGGGGGGGGGCGGGGGATCTCAAGGCTAAAGCTGTGCCAAATTTTTTTTTACATTGTATGTGTACATTTTGTACATATTGGGTAAGAATTATTTTCCATTTCGGTGTTTATTTTATATTTCAAACCTGAAATGATTTCGCTTTTTATACGCTGTATGTTACCAAATGCTGATGATGTATGTGAAATGCTCATTATTCCAGCTGTCACGATGCCAAGTTTTTGCATGGAGATAATAGCATTATTGCCTGTCTTTGTTCTTTAAATAGCAGCTTAACCTCAAATAGCCCAACCTAACAAGAATGGAATTTGCTAATTTTGTGGGGGAAATCACAATTTGCTGTAGTGTTCAGACACTCACTGTGGCGATAATCGAATGAGGGCGCTATTTCTCAAATAATCAAGATAATTTTTAAATAATCACAAGAAGCTGTTCTTAAACATAGTGAATAATACACGTACTAACAAATTTCATCACTTTTTTGAAGCACTCTTTGTCTTGTGGAGCTTGTTTTTCTCATTTCATTGCTTCGTATCTACGCAATATCTTTAATTATGGTAGTATTAACCTAGCAGCTCAGATTCCTCAAACTGGGAACATTGGTAATAGAATGCCTAGCATATTTATAGGAAGTAGCCTTTCAGATGTGTGTGCTAATCAATGTACAGTTGTACATAGTATCACTTATTCTACAAAGTATTCTACCATCTTAATGATTCCCTTTTCTCATGTCCTTGACCCTTTTGCCCCCTGCAGGTAGATCCTGGTTACGGGTATCCCCCGGCTGCCGCGCCCCTGCGGCCAAACCAGCACTCTGCGCTGAGGACGGGCTACAAAGAGACAGGAGGCATGGTAGCGGAGCGAAAGCCCCCCTGTGAGTAGCCTTAGATACCCCATGTAGACAGGAGAGTTCCATGTGTGTGTGTGTATTATCCCAACAAACGAAACTAAAGCCCCAGTCACATAGACATCCCAGATCACCCTGGACCACCCCGGATCTGATCCGGGATGATCTGGGGAGAGATTCGTGTTGATGCCTTGGACATCTGTGTATGTCCGTGTAGATCCGCGGACATCTGGGAGGCCAGCACAGCAACTTTTGCTGTCAAAAACATCCGGCGTCATCCAGGGATTGCCGTGTTGGCAAAGCAATCCGGGGTGGTCCGTGTGGCTGCCGTGTAGCTGCCGTGTTGATCCGTGTACAAATGTAGATGCCGTGTTTGTCTGTGTAGATGCCGTGGTCTTTCTGCCCTATCCGTGTAGCTGCCGTGTTGATACCGTGTGCACAGTCATACCAACGCTCGTCGACACTCCATCGAGGTCGAAACTATCCCGGATCTCCCCGGATCTCCCCGGACTTCAGCGGATCTCCCCGGATCACTGTGTACAAACTGTAGATCCTTGAGCATCCGTGTTTATATGTGACTGGGACTTAAAGATTTAAACTTGATCCTGGAAGGTCAGCTATAACTGTTCACAACAGCACTGAGTATACGAAACTCATAGTAACTAAATTGGATTGGATTGGATTGGATTGGATTGGATTGGATTGGATTGGATAGGATAGGATAGGATAGGATAGGATAGGATAGGATTGGATTGGATTGGATTGGATTGGATTGGATTGGATTGGATTGGATTGGATTGGATTGGATTGGATTGGATTGGATTGGATTGGATTGGATTGGATTGGATTGGATTGGATTGGATTGGATTGGATTGGATTAGATTGGATTAGATTGGATTGGGTTCAATTGGATTCAATCACGTTTGATCGGAAAGGATCAGATAGTATTGAATGGGATTGAATTGAATTGCTTTGAATAGAATTGGATTGGATTCTGTTAATTGGACAGAATACATTCAATGTAATACGCTCAGTCAGTGTAATAAAACTGTAGGTAGTATGCTTATACAGAAATTCACATAGTCAGGAGATTGAATAAAGCTGTTGGTTTGTTTTGAAATTGTTGTCTTTTTATCTAACAAGTGGAGTAGAGGATATCTATTTAAAGACAACCCACTCAGAATGTAGCAATTCACAGTTTCATGCCCTGCAAAAATGAGTGGAACTCAGGCACACCATAACAGTCAAATTTTCATAGTCTAGGCAATTAATGTATAAGCCCAGCCTATGGCTGCTTTGGCATAGAGTGTACCAGCTGAATAATGTACACATCTTGCATGATGCCAGGCTTTGATCTACAATGTATTCATCGTGATGTGTAGCATGGATGTGTGTGTATGCATGTATGTTTGCATGTACACTATTATCCATCCTACAGGTAGATATAAGTTTTCAGAGCAGGTTCTTGTACAAGTAAGTTGCCTTCTTCTTCATCCCCTTCCTTTTGTAGGTTGCCAACAAAGTATTATTGAGTCAGAGTTTGAGTCTCATGGCAGTTCTGAGGACAGAGTTGTAGAGAGCTGTCTTTTCAGCATGTACTTGTACCCAGAAAATTCTGTTCCCAGAGCTTTAACCCATTGAGGACAGGTTGATTTTTCTACTACGTACACACGTACCCATAGACACTTGCCCGAGTATACCCGGGACTCGCCCTCAACGGGTAAAACAAAAACCTACACAATGTAGCTTTAGTGCTTCAAAATAGCTCTGAAATGCGAGTTAATGATATAAACAACCAATGTACAACTCTTAATCTGTACAATCAATGTTTAAGTAAATTGTTAGATATACAAAATGTGAACAATACTGTGATAAAATTGTATCTAGAATAAACCACCAACATCTTACGGTTTATTGAGAAAAAATAGTAATATCTCCTGTATTTTAGGCTCTATTGTGAAATTTTTATGCAGTAGGTTGTTTTGTGATACGGGGTGTACAACTGACTTTCACATTATGCATCAAATGTGTTAAGTCAAACATTTTTTAAATCACTGCTTCCAATTGTAAATAGTTCCTTTAAACACCCTGCAACTCGTCATTGTGATATCAGTGGGATTAATATACCTACAAGTGTTTTTCATGCCACCTGCAAAACTGCTCTGAAAACGAACGAATCTTGAAATGTCTCTAAAATATGTCTGGCTGAAGGTTTGTCCACGCAGATCCAGCCGAGTGGGCCCTGTTTAGAGGAACCCATGGACTGTCGAGTGCACTCTTCAGTCGTAGGAGTAACAGCAGCGCAATCGGCAATCAGCCGAGGAGACACTGATCTCTCCCTCGCGTCGAGAGCCTAATAAGAGAAAGGGATCGGAGGAGGGGCGAATGCCTACCCCAATTTCCTCCAACAAGCCACCATCGCTCTCTCATTCTCTCTCGGCAGAGCCGAGGCGTCGAAACGCAGCCAGGAGAAACGACAAGAAGAACACAAAAATCTCAGGAAACCAAAACTTTTCAAAAGTACACTTTCAGAATCTTGTCCCATACAAGGGAGATGTGCAGCTGCTGTCGGAGTCGACCGTTGGGATTTCATGGCGAGCCGAGATTCTGCTGGGGACGATTTATATCTCCTGCGGTTATGCGGTCATTTGTGGTCCTTTTTTGTCTCGGCTGTCTGTTTCTGTTTTGAGTCTTCGTAGTTGCCGTTTTTTGTCCCCCTCCTCGTCCCAAGAATTGTTTGAATTATAATGGACCACGTATATTTCCAAGCTGTCCAAGAAACACCTGTTTCATCATACTTGTAGGACTGCAGCTCGATGGTGGCATTTTCAGACATTCCCAGTTGTTCTGATTTACAGACTTATCCTTACCATAATCTCATTAATTTAATACAACTGTATTATAAGTCACAGTTTTCATGATCTCAAATTTGTTTGAACTAGTATTTTAATCTTATATGAATCTGGTTGTTTTGCAGAACAAAGCAAATTTGTTCAGTGTCTCTGCTTTACTTCAATGCCTTGCACTTTTATCTTCGTTAGAATACTTTTTCTCTCCTTTTTTTTTTCAAAAACCAAAATAGCAACCACAAACCAACTTGAATTACAGTACCTTGCACAAACACAACTGGCTATCTTGCAGAAAACTCTCTCAAGGTTATGTACATGTATGGTCATGCTCCCAAATAGGGACAACACAGATTTAAAGATCTTTGGTATACAATTTTGTACACAGATGTGTATGTTTCAGTGCCTGATTGCTTTTACCGAGTCTTCATGTCTGTGTTTACTTCCAAGAGTATAGGAAACAATGGAGATACATTGAATTGTAATCCCAGTTGAAATATGAATTTCCTTGTCTTCAAATATTGTACCACCAAATGTCAATCAAGAGTCTTTCAAATACCAAACTGAAATTCAGGCCCATTGTCCATACTTTCCCTTTTTTACTAGTAGCATGATATCATAATACTTTTGTGGGTTATGTCATTAGGCACTGTGGTTGTGCTCTTATGCAGGAAGCTGTAAGGCATGGGTTTGAGTCTCACAGGGTGCCCCCCCCCCCCCCAGCTTGGTGCTCTGAATGAACAGTAGATGCATCTCAATTTGACTGTGTCCAGCTCATCCTCACCTATCACGCCGAAACATGCACAACATGTGGACACACTTTAATACACGTACGTGACACACTTTTTAGACACACACGTGTAAGGCACACACACGCATACACAGAGACACACATGCACCGAGGGGGAAAAAAAAAAGAGAGAAAGAAAAAGGCACGGATCCATATATATACCGGGATGTTTCATCCATCACTTTATTAACCTTCTAATAGGAGTGGATAATTGCGTTCAGCCCAGACCCACCCCCTTCCTGTTACACTCCTAATCTCATTTGTACCTCATCCCCTGTGGAGAGGGAGGGAGGGGGGCAGGGATCTACCTCCAGTTTTACCCAGATCCAGAAGAATCTGAGCCAGAGAGAGTCGAACGGCGTCTCGGCTGGAACATGTGTGCCTCCGTCACGAGCTCAGATATATCTTGATTTGCACTTGTCGCCGCGGAGAGCTAACGATAAGGAACGCTTCGCTCATCAGTAATTCAATCAGCATAATCATCATTTTTCTTCTCTTTTTTTCGGGGAAGAAATGTGAGTGACTTCGGAGCTGATTGATGTTGAGGCAAGTGGATCGATGGGGCGGGTGGGGATTTGAAATTGATACAAGCCTCTGAAGTCAGTTATAGCTTGATAGTATCAGTCAGCAAAGACGTGTGGATTAACTCACTGTGAGACACAAACTCCAAATGTCATAGGAGCTTGTGCTGCGTGTATGGATAGCTGAAAAGGGGCAAAAAAAAAAAAAGAGAGAAATATTCACCCACATGATTTTTTTCATTTCTATGATTCCTCTTCATATTTCCTGACCACCCAAGCTTTATATGAGCAATGAAGAAATGGTTGAGATGTTGAGGATTTTAATGCATGGCTGCTTTTGTGAATGTGACTTGTACAGATATGCTTTTAATTTGCAGATATACTGTGTACAAAGTATTGTTTCTCCTTTTTTTAAAAAAACTTGACAGGTCATGTGCAGTCTATACAGGGATGTCAGCATCTTGGAGGGAATATGACAAGATATGATTAGTCTTTGGAAGATTTCAATAGAGTACCTGTGCTAGCCTTTTTATGAACAGAAATTATGAAGTGCTCTTCCTTTTCCACAATGTTTCAGGGATTATTTGTGATATAAAGATTAAAAAGAAAAGAGTCTGATTCACAATCTTTAGCACATTGTACAAGCTACTCAGTTTTAATAGTCATTTTGCAAACTACAGAGACACTACAATGTAATCCCATGTTACATTTCGATTCATCTTTTTTTTTTCTTTTATGGAATAACACCCACTTTAGTTTCATAGATTTTTTTCCACTTATTCTTTGCAGTTGTTCGGGACCCGCTGACTCTCTCTGTAGATTTCCTGGTGAGGTATGTTGGGATGATTGCCACTGCCCAGGGGCTTCAGCACTCACAAGAAGACCACCTAGACCTGATCCAGGCCCTAGACCAGGCACAGGTTTGGACCAATAAAAACTTTCTGCTATTCCAGTTTCAGGGCCTGCTCTGAATAGACCTGCGTGTACAAGTACAACATACTGTAAAAGTGGTTTCTTTTGCGTACAGATACTTTCGCGGTTTCCATCAGTGCCGACTTTTTCGCGTGTGTTTAAATTCGCGGTCGGCAAAATCTGTGAATTCACAGTCAGCAAAAACTGTTTTATTTTGCACATGAAAACTCAAACTATAATCCAATTATTCTTTTATTTATTAAATAGAAATTAAAAATAAATGCAGGCTTACCTGAAATCCTGTCTCTCAAGTACTTTATAACATGCTTGTACCTACATTGCGCGGTATCGCTGTGTGTGTGTTGACCATCAACACTCTCAATGCGCGAAATCTTTGTGTGTGCATGTGCGCAATAGCGTTGTAACAAGCGGCGAGTTCAAAACATTTTCGCGTGATGTTTAAATTCGCGGTTCAACCTCAAAGCGCGAAAAGCGCGAAAATAAAACCACCACGAAAGAATCCACTTTTACACTAGTGAAGAATTGCTGTAGTCCTTTACTTTGTTCTATTCTTTTCAAACAAATTCCAGGCCATAGACCAGGCCAAACTGGACCGAATCTAGTGTTTCCTACCAAATTCCATAAATTCAGAGTAGCCTAAAGGCCCCGTTTACACCAAAGCTTTGCCATGGCCCAAGCTTGGCGTAAACAGTAATGTGAGTCCGAGCCGCGGCCCAATTTTAGCTACGTACAGCCCCTTTTCTCTGATATATTTTACTGTAAGTGCACAACATTGCGGGCAAGTGGACCAGGCATTTGGTGTGAATTGGGCCTAAAAGGCATGCAGTGAAATATTTATGGAGGTCTTTCACCTTCTAGCTGTGGAGCCATGTCAGCATTGAAATGTGATGGCCAAGCCTGAACCGGTAAGATCTGAGTCTACGAGCCAAATATTATGTGAGGGATTACACTGTACAACTGTACTCGCACCATGTGGTTTTCGTCAGTTTATTTGTCACATGGCCTCACTAACTCCTCACACTCTTCAAAAGATTTGGCACCGATCTCCTGTTATGCCATTGTTGGCGAAATCCTCCATGGAGCGGTGCCATGAAGGAAGATTTTATATAAGAAAAAGAATCCCTCTTCAAGTATTTCCGTATCAAATCAAAAAGGAATTTTGCTGCATTAAAGTCACTATCTTGTCATCAGTGCATTGGCAGGCACCTCTAAATTTTTTTTAGCATTTGAATTGAGATTCAGCAAATGTGACCGATTTTAAATGGAAGAACACATCCTTTAATAATCAATTGATGTAGAACAATGCATTGCTATACAAATGATGCACAGGATAGAGTGTGTTAGTGTAGGCGTGGTGCACTCGAGGGTATTTACAATTGTGAAACATGCACGAGGCGAAGCCGAGTGCATGTTGCACTACATTGTAAATACCCGAGAGTGAGCTATACGCCTCCACTAACGCCACGAAATAATCCTGTGCATCATTTGTTTTATAAAATGGGTCGAAAATTCGAAAACTAACAGCATTTTTCAGCGTTTTTCACGTACCTTTGTGGGTCAAGACGTCCGAAGATGTTCGTCCCAAACATTTACTGTTGTACGCACATCGCACTCGGAACTCCCGCACATAAGTATGATGGGGGGTTGGGTTTCCGGACACTTAAGTTCCCGCATGAAAACTTACTTATTTTACATAGAATATGCACCCTTTACCTTAAAGACTTGATATAGACTCCTCATATAGGCCTACTAGACAACATACTCTGAAAACGGCATGAGAATTAACCTGCTAAATCGTTGGATTTGCCCTTCAAAGTGACTCCATGTACGCGTCCGGTCCCACAACGCTTGGTCTACTGTACACTGTACGTATGATACGTACGCCACACATGCACAAGGGAAGAAAGGCCGGCTGGCCGGCAGCCCGAACTAGAAGTTGTTAACAGGATTGACAGCGCGTATGCATGCAATTCAAAGGAGCTGCCGCGCGCACAGACGATCGGCAATAGGATTTAACACGCAGTGCAATGGGACTGAGTAACCAAAGCACGTGTGACTCATTTCAGCGCTTCCTATTGGCTACATTCTTGAACCCATTTTATAATGCATGATAACATATTTCTTCCAATAAAGAACATGTACTGGAAAACACGATATTTTCGTGGCATGAAATTTTCACAAATTCGAGCCAACGGCCTTTGACATTTTTGCATGTTGCCTCTGACATTCTATGCATATAGTGTAGACAAGAACTTTTGCGTGCATTTTAATTTCGCAAATCTTGGCTCTCGCGAAATTCGCAAAATTAAATTGCACGCGAATATTCCTCATTTTACAATACATTACTTACAAGTTTTGTAGAATGAGCTAACACCCTCAGGTTCCTAAAAAAAGGCTCCTCAAAAATTCTGCGGTCGAAGTGAACAGAGGAACAGAATGCTCAAATCAAAGAGGATTTTTACTCTACCTGACACACTAGGAAATGTAGGATACAATAATGGCAATGTACAGTCCATTGTTTGTGATTGATACGTACAACTGTATAAAGTGAGTATGATGTTATGGGGCAGTGCTCTTTTATCACAGTTTGGAGTGGTGGAATAGAGACATAAAGATCAGAGAGGACATAATGAGACTTAGGCCTCATGGGGCAGATACATGGGACTTCATGGGACAAGGACAGACAATTGTACATTGTGCAAGTTGACACAGCAGCAAGTGAAGTTGTGTTCAGAAGTGCTCACACCACACATTGGTCATGTAATTTGATAGGAGAGCTATTAATTGGGGAGCTGTCATAATATAAAGCAGGAAGTAACAGGAGAGGCCCCCCTTTGAGGCCCCCTCCCCTTTTTAGGAGCGAAGGGGTTGCCAGTAATTATAGTGACATACATACAGGGTAGCATCCTAGGAGCTTCAGTGGTTCACTGGATGGTCCGTCTGCATTAGATGGAGCAGGTTCTTGGTTTAATTCGTAGGAGGAGTCAGACCCATTAGAAGTCTTCTCCATTTTCATTTCATTTGATTGATTATCTTTAAAGCAACAACCTGGGTTTTCTAGGGGGTCAACATTTGCTTTTGTACTTATCTTTTAAAAATCATGAGAGTGCAGTGTGTAAAAACAATTTGCTACTCGCTATGCAACTAGGGTGTATAAATCTTTGTAATTTACTATGCAAAGAATAGGAAATACAAGAATAAAATAAGTGTTTGTTGATTATCGTACTTGAAAATTAAAAGTCTTGTAAATTATCATGCAATTTATTATGTTCCTTAAAAAGAATGTGGAGAAAAGTTGAGGAGGTTGAATATACGTACATTGTACATGTAGCCTGTAGGATAATGCATCAAAATTCATAAAAGACAACTGTACATGTATGAAGAGAAACACAAGAAAGGAAAAAACAATTTACATTAATCTTTAATCTGCTTGAATATCACTGCTAAAATAAAGAGTCCATGTGGATGTACAAGATGTAGATTTTACTCAGTAGATGACAAGCTTTGCTTTATCATCCATCCTTGCTGTAACTGTAACTCTCCCTTTCTTTGAGGTGAATGTCACTTTGAATATTAAAAGGTGTTAATCTGCACCCTCAACAGATGGATGGTCAGTTCAAGTTTGCGGAGAATGACCAGGACTTTGTCACGCTCAACCTCTCCAAGTACGGCATGAAGATAGTGGAGAAACTTCCGCAGGACCGGTATCAGGTTCCACCTGGCATGAGACCGCCACAGGTAGGTTGGACAAGATACCCCCCCCCCCCTTCCCCTTTTTGGTTCCACGACATTTGCTCCTGCGACAATTGCTTCCATGAAATATTTAAACGCTAAGCCAAACATAAATTCTACCCACAAACATTTTGTAAACCTAGCCCTAATCCTAATCCCTACACCAGACTAAACCTAAAGCCCTATTACAATCCTAGCCGTAAACCCGAAGTCGTTGGAGAAAATATTAAAGACCAAAGCAATAGTTGCAAGAGCAAATGCTGTGTCACCCACTTTTATCCTGTCTATTAAACCATTAGTAATTGAACTGCCAGAAACCTCCCGTCAAGATTACTCGCTAAAACGCCTGAAACGTGTCTGCTTTTTTTATGCTTTACTATTTTCATTGTCTTCATATAGAATATATGTTAAAATTACATAGTGTAAAGCGGAATTATAAATACTGATATTGATGATGCAAATATAGTCTTTCAATTCTATTCTTATCACCCCTCAGGGGTGACAGTAGAGTTTGACATTAGCGTCACCTCTCCTCTTTATTTCTTTCATTATACCCTTCCCCAATGCCACACTTCCGTATCCCTCCCCCCAAAAAAAAACAAAACAAAAACAAAACAAAACAAAACTATCATAATGATGATGAACACGAATACAGGTAGTACGTTGGAGACATGGTCTGGTAGAAATCATCCGCGCCGTCCACTACGAGGACAGCTTGGGCCGGCAGTTGATGGCGGTCAAGCTTGGTCAAGAGGGGGAGGAGGTCTACGACTGTCTACTGTTTGAATGTACTCACCAGGTAAGCGATGTGTGAGGGTTCAATTTCTCTTGTGTGACACGGTGGTCCCACCTGGCCTTATAATACTGGTCCTTACTAGTGTCATTTGAATTTAATGAGGTTAGTATACAAATAATGCTCAAGTGAGATTGTGTTTAATTAGTGGAGATGCAGCACATTCAAGAGCATGTACAATGGTGCAACATTTTGCATGATATTGTGATACCTTGAAGTGTGCTGCATTTCCCGTATTACATCACAAACTTAAACCTGTGCATTATTTGATTTATAAAGTGGGTTTGTGGACTATGATATTGGCTGGTAAAACGTATTTCAGTACAATGGGGCCACTCGTCGATTTGGTTGTGCCTACCACTGTGTGAATCAAAGCGATTGCTAACCCACTGAGGATAGGCTGATTTTACTACAACACACATTTCCCATAGACACCGGCCCGAGTATACTCCGGACTTGTCCTCAACGGCTTTACAAGGTTCGTGCTGCATGCACAGGTCACAGCTACACTGTACATGTATCTGCCGTAAAATACGACACAGTGCTGTTATGCTTTCTTGCACCCTTTTTGCACTCCAGTGCATTAGTGAACAAATGCAGAAAGCACAAGCGACTCCTTTCAGCAGTATTGAACCCGTTTTGTAATATTGTTCACCTTTACAGTTTGTGTGTATGTGGGTATTAAAGTGTTCACACTGCTCCTTTAAGATATATAAACTGGATTATCGCCTTCCTTTGTTCGAAAAGTTGGAGTCCCATCTGCAGCAGAATTAGAGGCATGCCCACCCATGGGTCCCGTGCGTGAAGATCTGGTTTGTGCCACCAAGTGTTTGGCCACGTTGCCAAGGGGTAGGTGTGCTCACGCCCCGATCATGGCGAGGATCCTTCTTGGGAAGTCCTGCGCACGTGAAGCGGCGCGGAGATATCGAATCCTTCTGTGGTCAAAACCGTTCCCAGGAATTTTATTGGTGATTCGTCCGTCTCAGCCTCCAGATGTATTCCTCCTAATGCACTGCAGAGTCAAACATGCCCATGAGTCAGTTTTTACATTCAACTTCTGGGCGTAGACACCGAATATTCTCAGTGTACTGTGAGACGACATTGAGCCATTTAAAGACAAAGAGCATGCTGACTTTCTATTTGTGTGTGTGTGTGTGTGTGTGTGTGTGTGTGTTTGTGCATTTTCTCCTGTTTTCATCACATCGACAGGTGTTTGTCCCATGCTCTCTGTCTCTCTCTCTCTGTTCTCTGTACAAAACAGAGCCAAAAAGTAGCGATAAAGATATTTGTTAAACTAATGATGATGATTGTAATTGTCATGACACTTGTATAAATGCATTATTATGATATCAACATTAATATTGTAAATATTGTATAGTCATCATTGTTACCATCATTATGAAATAATAATGGTAGTATTAGGAAATAGTAATGGTGTCTACAACACCTGACTGTAAAGAGGGGGAATATGCCCTATTAAACACACATTTGCAATCAGGAATTGAATCACCAAATCTCAAGATCTGATTGAAGACCGTGTCTTTGAGTATTATTTTCATTGAGAACTGAAAGAAAGAGCATGATACTGCCGTAGAGGTTAATTCAAGGGTAAGGAAATAAATTAATAAAAAAATCATTGACTCCTTAGTTGGAATATGTGTGGATACTCTGATTTTTTAACTTGAATTTTATTTTTTTCTAAACTGATCACCTGAGGGCTTAGAACTGTTTTGAATTAAGAGGACAAAAATATAAAATACACTGTACTAAATCTAGATGTTTGACAAACAGCATGGTGGAAGAGAGATGTAGGTTTAAGAGGGATTAAGGTGTAGGACTGATAAATTCATGCCTGAATTCAAAAGGTTCTTTTTCCATTTAATTCTTAAGCACCCAAGTCCGCACTTTCCCCCCTCGGGAGGCGGAGAGTAGGGCTCCAGTGCCGAAATCTGGGGTTCGAAACATAACATCCCTGTCCCATCTCCATGCATTAAAATATCCTGCAGCGGTGATCGCTATCACTCGTTGATACGTCGAGCTGACTCAGCCGCCCAGCGTACCCACTCTCCCAATTTCTCTCCGCGCTTCGCGGGCTTTTACTGTCTTTCTCCGAGCCTTCCCATCGTTTCGCTTTCCTGCGTCTTTTATGTTTCCTGTCAGGGAGTTGAGACAAATTTCCCCCTCTCCCCCCCCCCCCCCCCCACCCCAACAGTGTGTGCCAAGTTTTGAAAATGTTTGTTTAATTACCAACCCTCTTACCAAGTTCCATGATAAGTGATAGTATCTTTATGTCTTCCTGGCAGTATGATCGGAAGTTATGTGTGCATGTCTCTTCTATAGTTGTCATATGTCTTTCCACAAATTTCCATCTTTTTAAAGTCATTGCTCTATTTTCTTTCTTTTTTAAACATTGCTTTCCATCATTCATCGCAATATTTCATGGAAAAAGATAATTACCATGACTCCAGTTTTCCCTCACATGTCAAATATGTGACCACCCAGAATTAAAGGCACTGTTTACCATCGGGAGCAGTGATTTGAAATTTTTGTGGAATTATCACATTTGATGCATATATATGTACTGTATGTAGTTCACTTGTAAACTCAAAACATCCTAACATTAAAAATTTGGCAGTAACATCGCAAATATAAGGAGATATCACTATTTTTTTTTCAATAAACCATAACTGTATATGGTTTAATCTAGAAACAATTTTAAGAAAAGTTTTTAAGAAAAAATTTCAACCGTCCTATTGAGGCTGCATAATAATCAGAAATTGAACTTGATGGGAAAATTAGAATTTCTCATTCCACAGTACAAAGCAATGGGGGAAGGGGAAGAGCTTACATATTATGATGTCAGGAAATTGCCAATTTGTGTCCGATAATCACAACTTCCAAAAAGTCATTGCTTTCTTTAAGAATTGGCTCAAACTTTTTTGCAGTCCTGCTCTTCCTATTTTTCTGCTTATATTCACACAAACTAATTTGCAGGGCGAGCTTTCCCTTTGACCCATAGCCTGCACGGAACAATTTTGTGGATTCTGTGTGGTGCAGTCACAGATCACCAATACGAAAGTAACCCCAAGTCAGTTCTTTCTTTTTACCATGTCTGAAAAATTGGACTCCTAGCTTTACAATGATACGCATTTTTAAGTTTATCAATGTTGGTTTTTTCCTGACCTTCATGATGCAACGTAGATATATTGTAGCTCATTGAGGACAAGCTGATTTTGCTATAACACACATTTCCTGTAGACATCTGCTTAAGTATACTCGATACTTGTCTTAAACGAGTTAATAAGGAATGTTGACTTTTTTAATAATGATTTGAATGCACATTAACACTTTGTGCCATGTCTGCATGCCCAGCTCAGTCGATGGGTTTGCCAATTTCACATATTTTGCTCATATGCATAACCACACAGGGACCAAATTGTTTTTAACCCATCGAGGACGAGCTGATTTTGCTACAACACGCATTTCCCCGAGACTCCTGCCCAAGTATACTCGGGATTCATTTTCAGTGGGTTGAACACTGGCCATTGCAAGTAAAGTAACCATAGCTTTGTCATAAACTGTACATCACAGCAAAGCGTGCAATTTACTCTGCAGCTTTGCTGTACTGTATTTTGAGCATAAATGCTTCCGCAAAAAGTTACATGGAAGGCTTTGAAACAAGAATGTTTTCGAAAAGTGCCCATGCTTAGTGGTAACAGAATAATGGTGCACACAGGAGATATACACCATGGCACCCAAATGGTTAAAAGTCTGTCAGTCTACAAATTTGTACAAGGATTTTTATTGATGATGTGCACTGGAGGTGATTGAGTTGTTGAACAGAGCTAGTGATAAGTGATGACTTTCACTAAATATCACTAATTACTTGGTGGTGCAATATTGAGTAAACTCTTCAGCAGATCATGATTTGCCCAATGTGCATATTTGATTACGACTTACGTGTACACTAATAGCACTGTTTGCAAAACAGTGTTACAGTTTTAAGTTTAGTTGTATTTTCCTTTGATCAAGTTTGATGAAACTGTCATTGAAATATTTTTTTCCCCTCTATGTTTTGAAATCAACTTGGACATGGAGTGTTTCACTTTAGATTGCTTTGATATTCTCTATGTTCTGTACTCAATATGATATGCATGTCTCCCCACAAGTCACCAACATCAGTCGTGAAGGATTTTGCGTCCTTTAGCTTCACTGCACATTTTTTTTCTGGGTTTTTCTCCTTTTATCTTCAGCCCCAGGCGACGCAGATCTGCAAATGTCTGGAGCTGCTCTTCAACGCGGTGTGCCAGTTCACACCCCTCTGAGTTAACGAAGGTGTACAGTCAGCCCCGACTTTGTGCTAACTCCCGACCCCTCCTCCTGGCATGGGCAGAGTTCCGCTTTTCCCCCCGTCGTGAGTGGGATCTCAGAACCAGCACAGTGCAGCATTGGAGGACAAGATCAAGCCCTATGCCTCAGCGAGGCTCCAAACGCGAAGCTTAGTCACATCGTGTTTTCTCTACTATGATACCCAGAAGAACGGATCCAGTTGTAGTGTCACAGAAAAACTGTGAAAGATATTGTGGTATTGTTGTTGTTATTGATGATGATGGTGTTGTTGTTGTTGTTGTGGTCAACCCCTACAATTGTATATGGAGTCCATTTTTTTTTTCATTGTGATATAGAGAACCTGGGAAACTTTATTTTCAATATTAGATCTCCGGCAGTCCAGATAAATTCAAAAGACTGTGGTCCGTATCATAGGCGTTAAGATGGTACTGTAATAACACTTGCCTGTACTACTTAAAGTATACATGATATGACATTTGTTTTGTAGAAATTCTATAGTTTCCCTTCTTGTTTTGCTTGCTGTTGTTTTTTTTTTTCCCTATGACATCAGCAGTGATTTTTCTTCTCTTGATTTCAAGCATGAATCCACACATGGATCAACTGGAGATACTTTTACAGAGATGCCAGCTGTTACATTTTTTTTTTTCGTTTATTATTACATGCAGTATTTTGTACTGCTTGTTACCAAAAATAATGCAAGTTTCTAGTTTCAGTAGTCGTTGGCTTATTCGTGAACAAGGATGCCTCCTTTTTTTTTTACTATGTATTTTGTGCCAAAAGCTGACAGCTAGCAAGATGAGAACAATGTTATTCTCGACTGTACTGCGTTTCTGCGGTGGATGGGATCATGCAGTGCTTTCAATTTTATTTTTTAAGTGTGAACAGGCCAGGCACTGTGAGGCCTTGCATTTGCTGCTCCCAGACTACCCAAAGAGGAGGCTATACTAGCAACGTAAACTAGAAACATTGGATGGCTGGTATTTCCAAGTTCCTGAAACGTAGGGTTGCATATTATTAAAAAAAGATTGCAAAGATTTTGTTTTTTTATCCCCCCCCCCCTAAGAAAAAATAAGTAGATAAAATTTATTAATAACTCTTGCATTGTCAATTACTGCACTTTGCATACTTGATCAGGTTTTTAGTTTTCTCCTGTGGGTATCCCAGGTTCTAGGGTAGGCAGCAGGCAGTTATAAATGGTTTTGAAGGTAAGATAAAAAAATATAGAAAAAAAATTCCTAGAACTTGCCAGTAACTTACCTAACATTGCAATCACTCGAGTTCATACAGATTAAAGTTGAGCAATATGTACTTAAAACAATCAGTTACGTATATTGGTTTTGTAAACAGCACTATTTTTGACAAAAGAATTGTCCCCGAATTGAAATAGATGTTGAGACACTAGTCATATTGTTGTGGAAAAATCTGAGAGTGATGGAAATGACAATGGATTATATAGTGTTTCCTTTCTTGATGTTTTCGCTGCCATGGAACAGAGTAAAACCAAATATGTCGAGGGACTGTCTTTCAATCATAACAACCCGGCCCCCTTTCTAAATAACAGAAGAGCAAGAAGGATGTACAGAATGATTTTGGAAGTTTAGAGAAGAATGTCCGAAATATTTGGTGATGTCAGCTGTGGGTTTAGCCATAAGGAATGAGAGAATTCTTAAAATTTTCCTTCCACTTTCTCGCGTCTTCCATTCGCCTTTAAAAATGAGATAGTCTCATTATAGATGTTTGTGTGGCAAGGTTTTTCTATGTATTGAAATTCTTGGATTATTTATCTATGTGCTTCCCACGATTTAGTGTTACATCCATTGAGTGTATGCTGCTTGAAGAGTCCTTCACAACCATTTGCCATTGAGGGATGACTGCATGTTGAACATTGAATAGAATCTTCTAGAACTGGTCTTTTGTCTGACTTTGCCCATTGAAGATCTCACAATGAATTACTACTGCACTGACACACACATCGGCCTCTTAGAGAAAGTAGCTTTTTCACTGTGAGAACTTTGAGAACCGAATAGAAAATTATATTTCCATGTGATAATTCCGGAGTTGCTTCCTATCAAAAATCACCTCACAATACAAATCAGAAGAGCTTGACATGAGTAAAATGGTTTGCTGAATGCCTGAAAATGAAATTGATCTCAGCAGCGTAAATAGAGAGTGCCATTGTTGGAATTTTTCGCCTGCGTCCTCTGAGATGCCTTGAAATTTTAGGGGTTGTTGAGTTCATTTGTGTCAAAGTGTGATGAGTATGTTTACTGATGATATTATGAGGAAAGTAGAATCTGATGATTGCGTCCATGAAGAATTTAATGAGAAACACAGCAGTGCTGCGGTGAGCGATTTTGTCCAAGTGTCGCTGATGATTGTGAAAACATTTTGATATTTTTGGGTATGTGACTGTGTGTTTGTGTGTAAACGTGGAGGGTGTGATGATGAGTGTGTTTCTAATCTTCTTGTGTGCTTTCTTTCTCTGCAAGCACACTTCAGTCTGTGCTTTGTCAGAAACCTATGTGTCCTGTGAGATCCTTGTAAATAGAAACAAACGTGAGAAGTACTGTCCAACTTAACTTTTTTTGAAGGAAATATGATGGAAATGCATTGCCTTGCTCATTTGTTAATCTGTGTAAATACTTACTGAGTTTTATTCATGCACTGATGTACTTAAAAAAAACAAAAAAACAAAAGCAGAAATGACAGAGAATAGTTCTTAGTTAGGAAAATATCTGAAATCATATGCCTGAGTAGGCAAAGAATCAACAAGGTTGTCATTGGTATAAAGAGTTTGGCCAAATAGGCAGAGCTGAAGATGTATGCTGTTTACTGGTACAATGAATATCATCTAAACTGGAATGTTGACTCACACTTATCGAAGATGCGTGACTAGAGTGACTCTGTACTTATGTGTTAGTGTCAAGTCTAGCTTTAGGAAGATGTGGTATGATAGAGATATATTTATGAATATGATACCTATGTATTTTGTATTGTACTCATATGAGAGCTCTAGCAGACTAGTATTTTTATGTCAGAAGTCTTCCATGATAGGTTTAGTTTAAGGAGAAGTCAGAGAATCGGGGAAAACGGAAACACACACACACACCCACAAAAGAAATAGAATAAAAATCATGTTTATGGCCAATTATTTAGCAACTTCACCCCTTTCCCTCGGAGTTATCATTGCTTTGTGATGGGAACACGACAACACTTTGATATTGATTACTATTTCCCTCATATACTCGTATATGCAATGCTTGCATTATTAGTTTTAAAACTTAATATATACATGCATTACCTAATGGAGATTCTCTGGGAAATTTCCAGCCAGAAGGTCAAAGGTCAAAGGCCAGGTTTCAATGCCCCCCACAGAATCTATTTTGTACTGTAATTACACTCTTTCTTCATACCTTGGAAATTACTCAATGCATAAACTTGTAAAAGGGTCGGTCAGAAGTCAAGTAAAAATTCTCAATTCCCCAAATATGTGTACCTGCACTCTTAGACAATTATAGCGAACCCATTTTCAAGGAAAGTGAACATTCAAGATATTTCTGACAAAGCTGTCATTTCAGTATTTTGCCAGTTATGTGAAACTGTCATCACACATTGTGAAGACATTGTACTATACACCTATTGGGAGAATCATGCATTGTGGCGGAGGCATCAGTCGCCATTGCGACATTTGTAGTTTTTTTAATTTCATGTCAATACTGAAAAATATTATGAAGACATGTGCACACATCAGTTTGATACCGAACTTGCAAAGTGATTATATCAACACCCCATCTTATTTACATAAAATGGAGTTGCTACGCTGTACCAGCATCTTTGTTTTGCGACAACTTGTGGAAGTTTAAAACTTGAATTTGATGAACTTGATAAGCCCTGCCCCATCCTGTTAGTTTGATTTTAAGCAATTTGCTAAAGTAAAAAAAACACACACACACACTTGAATTTGGCATCAAATGGTTCTTTTAGTAGTTTCCCATAAAGTGCAGTGTACATATCTAATAATTACTCAGTACAAAAAAAAAAAAAAATACAGTAAGCATTTGTGGATTTGTATGGTACGTTTTATGCGGAAATGATAGGCCTTTTGAGTAGAAGAGAGGATGCACATAGTTACAAACCTTGATGGTGATTGTCTTCCACCGTAGGGAATTGTTCTGTCTGTGTTGGCCATATTTTGTGTTGTTTTTATCACCATTTTGTGTCTTCCAAAGCTCAGAGTGATGTGTGTAGGTTCCCTTCAGTCAGCCATGTGTGTAACATTTTGTACTCCACAAAGTTTTGAACCTCACAAAGTTTTCACCCTGAAGATGCTGTGTAACATTTCTTGTGGCCCAATTGCGACATTGACAGCAAACAAACACACAAACAAACAAACAAACAAATTAAACCTGTTCTCATACATTGTTACCAAGTTAGGTGATGTTCAATGAATAAGAGAACACTCAAGTATACCAATGCTTTGAAAATCATTCTGTTGCTATCTACATAATTATAGACAAACATATTTCTAAATACATATATAGCAGGAGATTGTTTCGAAGTGTCAAATTCTAAAACTTCATACTGTATCTATGACTAGTTTTGTGGTGAATTTTCTCTTGTATTTTGCTGATTTTTCTGTCCATTGAGCATTTGCCATTCATATCCAACAGAACATTCTTCATATTAAACTTCATATTTAAACAACATCAGAGATACAGGTAATGAGCAGGATTGTGCAGTTGTGATTGTTGTTTGCTTGTTTTGTTTTGTTTTGTTTTGGTTTTTTTTTTACTGGAAACAATGGATTCATTAACTTTGAGACTTTGTACATGTGAGTGCACAATGCTTTAATACTATACTTAATATTTATTCAGACCTGTGAAGAATAGTGTGCCAATATAAAGACAATGTACATGCGTCAGTGTCGCTATTTGATGCTTTCTGTGTGATGGTACATAGATGCTCAGTGGTTTTCAAGTTTGATTATCTCAGTGTAAGCAGGAATGACAATGCCAAACTTGAAAACAGTCGACATTTGAAATAGCGTGTTGAACTCAAAACTGTGACACGTGTATTTCTAGTAACACTTAGGGGCCCGATGTTGAACAACGTCTGCTGAATCGGGCTTCTCGTGTTTCATATCCACTTACGTGCCTTTTCCTCTTTGGCTTACACCAGCCTTTAGGGATTATTAAGTTTGACATTTCAAGTTCAATGTTAGTGTTAAAACAGTGCTGTTTGTATGAGACGCACCCACATCCCAATTGAAATTACTCACGTTGACTGGTAGGCGTATAGCGTCCTCTTTTTTAACGCGCACGGACCGTCCACGAATACACTGGTCACAGCCGCATTGATTTGTTCGTGATGGGAGCAAAATAATGATTTGTGTATTTCAAGCTGTTCAGAAATTAGTGGCATGTTCAATCTTTTTTCTTGGCCCTACCATCTGACCATCTGTGTCGGAGCTGGATTACATGCCGTTTACGACACCAACCCCCAGCACTAGCACTGAATTCGAAAATAACTCAGTGTACTTGTCTTGTTCCAGTATAGTTGGTAGTTGGGCTCTCACCTCAATAAAAACAGATCCTCCTTTACCATTGGTCTTCCAGCTAGGTGTTGATGTCATGTATACGAAGATATTAACCCGTTCTCTAGGTGGACTCTGCAATGTCTGTAGACATTTTATACAGGGCTTACCAGGTTTCCATCGGCAGGGGGTTAATTTCTATTGTCTTCGTCAGAATAATATGTCAAAGTTAATGTTTTGCTACTCAGTACATTAAATAGATCTATGCTTACTTAGGATTGCAGTATTGCTTCTGTAATATGGCCTGTTATTTCTTGAGTCACACGAGACCAGGACTGTGAAATAAAAATGTCCGATTCTTTTTACTGCACCTCTTTGTTTATTGTGTCGTGTCATTGTGATGTCATAATGACTTTGCAGTGTGAGCAAGTAGTGTTCGAGTAGTAGTAGTAGTAGTAGTAGTAGTAGTAGTAGCAGAAGTAGAAGTAGTAGAAGTAGTAGTAGTAGCAGTAATAATAGTAGTATTACAGTGCATGAGTGGTTGTGGTGGTGGTTATACAAGTAGTGGTGGTGGTGGCGTTGGTAGCTGTAGTAGGGGTGGTGGTAGCAGTAGAAGTAGCAGTAGTAGTACAGTGTAGTAGTAGTAGTGGTAGTGGTAGTGGTAGTAGCAGTAGAAGTAGTACATGTAGTAATAGTAGTGGTAGTGGTGGTGATAGTATAGGAGATGAGTTGGAGAGTGAGAAAGGGTTGTAGTGGAGTACCTCGATATTACGAACAGAGATACGACGAGTAGATGCCAAACGTTCCGATGAAATTTCTGCTATCCCGATTTTTCTTCCAGTTTGCTCTGGGTAAAATACAAATACAAAAGTGTACTCTACTCATGGTACAATTATGTCAACGAAAACAACCCATCCAAATATAGTCTTGCGAAATGTTCTATTCAATACTGCTATGGGGGGGGGGGGTCGATCACGCACAAATATGTTCACATCGGAAAAACTGATATCAATCGAGCTTTGCCGCATTATGTGAAATCGACAAGGCATAAAACCAAACCATTTGTGATTTCTGTAGAGCATTATGTGTGTGCATACACCATGGACAGGTATAAAGGGCTTTGTTTTGGGACTGCATGAAGAATATTCATTACATGTGAGCTATGGGAATTTACCTGCGGTATAGTCGTCGAGTTGCTAAAATTATATTTTCACCCCAGTAATGTGTATCTACTACACTGACGGACAAATAAAATGCACTGAGTGTTGGTAGAGTTGTATGCGGTTCAAAATCTTGAAAAAAAGAAGAAAAAAAGCGAACCAGTGGTAAACAACGGACCGAAATGTTGCCCGCTCTGCCAGCTAAAGCCTGTCTTGCCACCATGGTGCTATACCTGTGTGCTACGGTCAAAGGTAATGTACTGTATAGATTGTGTCTTGCCAGAGTGCCTTCAGTTATGCAGCAAATAACTTCAATATGTCAGTTTTTATTCGCCATTTCAGTTGCTGCGTATTCCATTGCAATTATTTGTAGAAAAGAAAAGAGAAATGTAGGAGAGTGGACGTAATAACTACTAGTAGACGAATAATGTCGCCGGATTTACAGCAACCCAAACAACACCGTGCAATTGCGGAAGTAGATGGAAAAAACAAAAACATTTTGACAATTTCAACAGCATGCCTTGCTGATTAAAATAACAAAATCCTATATTACACTTTATATATTAAAGATAATTATGCTAGCATTATAGAATAATGTAATTTGCTGTTTATTTGTATGTTTGTTTGTTTGTTATCTATACATGCGCGCAGGATTCACTTATATCGGTTGCTTCAGGGATAGCGTCCCGAATCGTTTACTGCCAGATCTGATCCACTGTGATCCCGCGCGATCTCCCTTGTATCGAGTCTGCCAGAGCCAGGGATGCGAACAAGATCAGATAAACTACTGCCAGTCCGTTGCCATGACAACGGAGATGTGTGGGAACATGTGTGCACATCAGAACATGAGATACTTCGGGCTGGAGGCGGGAAAGCAGTGCTTCTGCGGGGGAGATTTTGCTCCTGTCGAGGCAGCCGTGGCCACTGCATCACCGATATCTGACGTCGAGTTTTGCTCCACACCATGTCTGGGAAATTCCAGCCAGATTTGTGGAAGCGACTTGTACATCAGTGTTTATGAACTCATTCGTAAGTGGTATACATCTCTCGGCTTTCTGATCATTAAAACTGTTTTCACCCAACTACCCCCTCCCTGCGCCTCCACCCGTCCCTAAAATGCCGTATCTCTGTCCATTGATTACGCTACCGCTGCAGCCATTACAGAACTTATCCGCTGGTGACATACATTACCAAAAACTAACGACTTATTCATTTCGGCAACTGCTATAGCCAATCTATCTGCGTCATATAAAATCAACGCAGTATTTTCCATGAGTTTACACATAATGAAGACAAGAGGAAAATCAGACTTCTGAATTCTCGCACTAGGCTATCATGACCATTGTCGTTGTTTGCTTTCTGTGTTCTGCACTCGGCAAGAATTTACATGTTTATAATTAAACACTAACAGCTTTTTGGTGCGCATTCCGCTTATTGGTTCAAAATCAATCTTGGAAACAAGGTGAAGATCGCGAGAAAATATCTTCGCCACTATGACATTATTTTTACCTTTCGGGTTTTTTTTTTTCTAATTTAGCTCTAACCGCACTTTTGACGATAATGGACCAATTATGCTTCTACGTAACTTCATTTGAAAAACCAAGAATAGGTACAACCATTATATCATGCACGAAGTTACCAATCTTGTGCAGTTTGGAAAATAATATATGATTATTTCCCCCCTGGAGGAAAACATAATTATGTTTTAGAACATAAATGGTGTCTAAATTTATGACGACTGCCTTGGGGATCTGGGATTACTTTTGCATTTCATCCTCACTGTTGAGCATCGGGTCATATAACTTGTGGCAAGCGTGTTTGTGTGTATTATGAAGAGTTTTATCTAAAGAGTTTTAGCAGAACGAGCTATCTCCATTCTTGCTAATTTGAGATATATGTGATTAAAGCTGCTAAAAAAAGAAAAGATGAAATAATATAATATTTTTAACCATAACTTCTATAATATTTTTTGCTATGTTTTACAGATGAGGTCTCATTGGAACGATTTTATTTTGCTCTCTCTGACGATGGACACACTTCAAAATCTTGAAAGTGGCGCTTAACCCATTTTTTTTAAAATGAAACTCGTCATTTTTTAGTTCATTCGAAATCAACATGACAAGGTGAAAAAGAAAACAGCAACAACAGCAACAACAAAATACAGATGAAAACGAAGAAACTGCACATCCTAAATAAAGCCTCTTCTGTCTGCAGGTCCAGCCAGTACCGATTGCTTCAACCCGGGGTACGTTCCACACGGCGGACTGACCGAGCTGACTGGGTTCTACAATGTCACAGACATTGTCGATTTCTCCTCCGTCTGTCTCCCCCCGAGTATCAGGCAAGGTTCGCCAACCATTGTCTGCACACCGGCTGGCAATTGGACGGACCCACCGCCGACTTGCTCCGTGCGCTGCCCCAGACCCGAACCGCCGTCGGGGTCGTCGTTCAGTTCGAACGAGACCATTGCAGACACGTACGGCGAAAGCGAGACCGTGCTCTACGACTGCCTCCACGACTCGAACAAGACGGACCAAGTGCTTAGATGCGGTTACTATGGCAACTGGCGCGCATCAGTTTACTGTCCTGAAGCCGGTATGATATCTAGGGGCCTACTTTGTTTTTTGTTTTTTTTTTTTGCAATGACAAGTTAATATTCATATCACTCCGACAGAATCATAATTATTGTTGGTCTACAACGCTAGTCAGTGATTGGTGATGAAAAAGTGACTAATGCAGCAAGGATCCAAATCGTTATATTACGTGTATAGTGACATCACGTCAGGTGATATAATATCCCAGAATTTGACCGCCAACCGACAGGGCCAGAATGAAATAATGTGTATTCATGTAGACCATTGAACGTTACATTACTTTGACTATCGTTGTATATAGACTTGACAAAACTATTGTCCCTCGAGACAATATTTTCCCAGAGCGCTGCACGCTACGGGAGTGTACAGCTCACACTGGGGCATTAAGCATGGGCGTCACCAGGGGGGGTGCGTTGGGTGCGAACGCACCCCCCTTCAGATCCTAAAAAAAAAAAAAAAAAAAAAAAAAAAAAAAAAAAAAAAAAAAAACAGTCTGCGAGCGACCTCAACGCCGGACGCTAAATAATTATTCTTTTCTATTTTTTTTTTATATTTTGCACCAGGGACACAAACACACACACACACACACACACAAGAAAATCGTCGGCAAAAACAATTCGCACCCCTGGTTCTGGCAGCACTGATTTTATACATATCTATTAGTATTCTACAGTGTTTACTATTTATCGACCGTACTGTACATCGGTACGATACGGACCACTTCACGTTTGCATGTACGTGTGCTACTTACAAATATGTAGGGTCTATGTACGTTACTTCTGACCAATCCATATTGCCAGCCCAAGAGCGAACCTTAGCCTCATTTAAAAAAAAAGAAAAAAATGGAGGGGCAAGCATATTTTAGTTCCCCCCCCCCCATAATTAATAATTCCCGAAATGAGAAGATTTTCTCGCTTTTGAAAGAACACAAAAATGTTGCCCTCATAAAAATATTGGAAGGCAAGCGCACCATTTGCTCCACCCCACATAATCATAATTCCCGCGATGAAAGGATTTTCTTACTTTTTTGTTAGAATTCAAGAAATCTGTCCAATTATTTCACCCAAAAGCAGTGGCGTAACTACGGGGGGGGGGGGGGGGGGGGGGGTGCGCCCCACTCCCAATCCGCTGGTTAAAAAAAAATAAAAAAAAAGATTTACCGAAATAGTAGTTCAAGTGTTAGTAAACTGCTTTTGAATGAAAGGGTGATCCAGAAATAAGATATTTTTCTATGATTTCTTTTAACCATGATTAAGTAGGTATATAGTGTGAAACATTGTTCAAAAAGCCCGGACCCGACAAAAGATTGTGATTCCTGGATGGCATTCTGCATATACAAGCAGGATGTGCGCAGTGTACTCAGTACATCCGAACGAAGAGTCGCTACAATGTTGCGCAATGTGATGTAGAGTGTACACCTTTGCACCTTACGCTTCGTTATATCAAAGCTAGATCATTGCATTTTGCAGTGTTTCTTTACGTACTAGTCTATATAAAGATGTCTTGCATTGCCAATAAAAAGACTTGACCTGGGCTAATTCCTAACTTTTCCTTGTATATGATACACACACACAAACAAACACGCACAATTAGTTTAGGGGATGCTCTAAAGTGCAGATTTTGGACATCCTTTCCCCGCTTGGTCACTTCGACGCCACCTCGCTGGTCATACCTCCCCCAGTCATGAACATAAACCCACACCCTGGACTACCAGTGGCGGATCCAGGGGGAGGGGCGCACCGGGCGCCCCCCCCCCCCCCCATTTGATTTCCAAAGCGAAAAAAAATAATAAAATAGCTGCAAACGGCAGTTTTGGGACAGTAAAATGTCAATTTTTTCAAGCTCGCTCACTCCTCTCGCTCGCATTTAGTCGTAATGCCATTCTCCTGAAGTTGCTGCCAGTAATTGCCGGCAGTTGCGCTTGGTGCGCCCCCCTTAATTTCCAAAGCGAAAAAATATAGCTATACAAACGGCAGTTTGGGGACTGTAAAATGTCAAAATTTTCAAGCTCGCTCGCTCCGTTCGCTCGCATTTAATCTTTATGCCATTCTTCTGATGTTGCTGCCAGTAATTGCCTGCAGTTGCGCCCGGTGCGCCCCCCTAAATTTCCAAAGCGAAAAAATATGGCTAAGAACGGCAGTTTTTTGACTGTAAAATGTAAAATTTTCAAGCTCGCTCTCTTCGCTAGCTCGCATTAGTTGTTATGCAATTCACCTGATGTTGCTGCCAGTAATTGCCAGCAGTTCCTTCCGGTGCCCCTCCCCCTTAATTTCCAAAGCGAAAAAATGTGGCTAAGAACGGCAGTTTTTGGACTGCAAAATGTAAAATTTTCAAGCTCGCTCGTTCCGCTCGCTCGAATGCAATCATTATGCTCTCCTGATATTGCTGCCAGTATTTGCCAGCAGTTGCGCCCGATGCGCCCCGCTAGATTCTAAAGCGAAGAAATATAGCTATACAAACGGCAGTTTGTTTGTTTTTTACTGTAAAATGTCAAAATTTTCAAGCTCGCTCGCTCGCTCGCTCGCATTTCATTGTTATGCCGTTCACCTGATGTTGCTGCCAGTCATTGCCAGCAGTTGCGCCCGATACGCCCCCACCCCCCTCCTTCCTCCTTTATTTCCAAAGCGAAAAAACATGGCTCCAAATGGCAGTTTTTGGACTGTAAAATGTCAAAATTTTCAAGCTCGCTCTCTTCGCTCGCTCGCATTTAATTGTTATGCCATTCACCTGATGTTGCTGCCAGTAAGTGCCAGCAGTTGCGCCCGGTGCGCCCCCTTAATTTCCAAAGCAAAAAAAATATGGCTACAAATGGCAGTTTTTGGACTGTAAAATGTCAAAATTTTCAAGCTCGCTCGCTCGTTCGCTCGAATGTAATCATTATGCTCTCCTGATATTGCTGCCAGTATTTGCCAGCAGTTGCGCCCGATGCGCCCCCTTAGATTCTAAAGCGAAGAAATATAGCTATACAAACGGCAGTTTGTTTGTTTTTTACTGTAAAATGTCAAAATTTTCAAACTCGCTCGCTCGCTCGCTCGCATTTAATTGTTATGCAATTCTCCTGATGTTGCTGCTAGTAATTACCGGCAGTTGCGCCCGTTGCGCCCCCCACCCCTCCTTTATTTCCAAAGCGAAAAAATATGGCACCAAATGGCAGTTTTTGGACTGTAAAATGTCAAAATTTTCAAGCTCGCTCTCTTCGCTTACTCGCATTTATACATATAATTGCTATGCCATTCACCTGATGTTGCTGCCAGTAATTCCCAGCAGTTGGGCCCGGTGTGCCCCCCTTAATTTCCAAAGCAAATAAATATGGCTACAAACGGCAGTTTTTGGACTGTAAAATGTCAAAATTTTCAAGCTCGCTCGCTCGCTCGCTCGCTCGCATTCAGTTGTTATGCAATTCTCCTGATGTTGCTACCAGTAATTACCGGCAGTTGCGCCCGTTGCGCCCCCACCCCTCCTTTATTTCCAAAGCGAAAAAGTATGACTCCAAAGGGCATTTTAGGGACTGTAAGATGTCAAATTTTTCAAGCTCGCTCACTTCGCTCGCTCGCATGTAATTATTATGCCATTCACCTGATGTTGCTGCCAGTAACTGCCAGCAGTTGCGCCCGGTGCCCCCCTCCCTTAATTTACAAAGCACTAAAATATGGCTATATAACGGCAGTTTTTGGACTGTAAAATGTCAAAATTTTCAAGCTCGCTCTCATTTAATTGTTATGCAATTCTCCTGATGTTGCTACCAGTAATTACCGGCAGTTGCGCCCGTTGCGCCCCCCACCCCTCCTTTATTTCCAAAGCGAAAAAGTATGGCTCCAAATGGCATTTTGGGGACTGTAAAATGTAAAATGTTTCAAGCTCGCTCTCTTCGCTCGCTCGCATTTAATTATTATGCCATTCACCTGATGTTGCTGCCAGTAATTGCCAGCAGTTGCGCCCGGTGCGCCCCCCCCCCCTTAATTTACAAAGCACTAAAATATGGCTATATAACGGCAGTTTTTGGACTGTAAAATGTCAAAATTTTCAAGCTCGCTCGCATGTAGTCGTTATGCCATTCTCCTGATATCGCTGCCAGTAATTTGGTCGTTTCACACCGTCATTCCATAATCCATTTATAGGGGGTACAACCCCCTCCGGCACTTCCACACGCTCCCCCCACCCTTGCTCGCTCCCTCGCATACTAACCCCCCCCCCCCCCAAAAAAAAAAAAAAAAAAAAAAAAGAATGAAATCCTAGCTACGCCGGTGCCCCTTCCCCGCTTGGTTTCCCTCAAAAAACAGTAAAAGTCTAGGGATTGAGAGCTTCCTATATTCCAAATGTCTGTCAAAAAAATCTCGTAAACATTTAGTGTCAAAACGCACCCCCCTTGAAAAAAAGCTGGTGACGCCCCTGGCTACGAATGAAGAGGGAGATTAATGTGCGAACAAAACAGAACAAGGACAATAATCTATATCACTAATTTAGCAGCTACATCCTTTTCCCTCTCAACAGTCGTCGCTGTTAGGTTTTGAGAACATTAAAGAATAGATGCGGAGGATGCAGTTTCTTTCCTTTTGACTTCATGTCAAAAGAGGAAGATCTAATCGAAGACAGCAACGTCCATGATAGTGCGAGACTTGTCAAGCAGACGTCATGATCTCTTCCATTCATTTGCACATTATGGAGTTGTTATACTGATATTACTGCTTTAATAGTAAAAGTTTTGTGAAAGTTCAAACTTTCAATACTTTCTTATTTCAGATCAGAATTTGAAGACTCATCCTACCATTCTGTTTGTTTGATGTAGCTCTATTATTGATTCTAACATAGGCGCCGGAAGTGGGGGGGCAGGGGGGGCGGCCGCCCCCCCAATCCAAAAAGTGGGGGGGCAAAACGCATTTTTGCCCCCCCAAAAAGCCCCCCCCCCAAAAAAAAAAAAAAAATAATAATAGTAATAATGATAATAAAGATAAATGAATAAACAAAGAAAATAAAATAAATAATGTATATATATATGAATAAAAGGGAAAAAATATGGCTACAAACGGCAGCTTTTGGACTGTAAAATGTCAAAATTTTCAAGCTCGCTCGCTTCGCTCGCTCGCATCCAGCAGTTGAGTCCGGTGCGCCTCCCCTTAATTTCTAAAGCGAAAAGCATAGCTACGACGGCAGTTGTTGGACTCTAGAATGTCAAAATTTTCAAGCTCGCTCGCTTTGAATCGTTATGCCATTCTCCTAATGTTGCTGACAGTAATAGCCAGTAGTTGCGCCCGATGCCCCCACCCCTTAATTTCCAAAGCGAAAGATAAATATAGCTATAAACGGGAGTTTGGGGACTGTAAAATGTCAAAATTTTCAAGGTCGCTCGCTTCGCTCGCTCGCATTGAATCGTTATGCCGCTCTCCTAATGTTGCTGCCAGTAACTGCCAGCAGTTGCGTCCGATGCCCCCCCCCCTTAATTTCCAAAGCGAAAGATATAGCTACAAACTGGAGTTTTTGGACTGTATAAAATGTCAAAATTCTCAAGCTCGCTCGCTTTACTCGCTCGCATTGAATCGTTATGCCATTCTCCTAATGTTGCTGCCAGTAATTGCCAGCAGTTGCGCCCGATGCGCCGCCCCATTAATTTCCAAAGTGAAAGATAAAGCTACAAACCCCAGTTTTGGGACTGTAGAATGTCAAAATCTTCAAGCTTGCTCGCTTCGCTCGCTCGCATTGAATCGTTCTGCCATTCTCCTAATGTTGCTGCCAATAATTGCCAGCAGTTGCGCCCGATGCGCCCCCATTTATTTCAAAGCGAAATATGTAGCTAAAATTAAAACTCCAGTTTTGGAACTGTAGAATATCAAAATTTTCAAGCTCGCTCGCTTCGCTCGCTCGCATTTTATTGTTATGCCATTCACCTTATGTTGCTTACAGTATATAATTTGTCAATCGTTTCACACCGTCATTCCATAATCCATGTAAGGAAAACTTACAATATACCTCAATGACTGCGTTGTTGAATGTATCACATTCCGTAATGTATTGTAGTCTCATTATTGCTCACGCACACACGCACAAGCATACAGACCGTCAAAATTACTTTATGGTTCCCCCCATGTTTCGACCCACCGTACGCCACTTTACATATATCTATATCTATATCTATATCTATATCTATATATATATATTATATATTATATATATATATATATATATATTATATATATATATATATATATAATATATATGTTATATATATATATATATATATATATATATAATTATATTATATATATATGAATAATAGATGTGTGTGCGTGAGTGTGTGTGTGCGTGTGTATGTGTATATTGTGTAACATATGCATGGTCTAATCTTGAGCCCCCTCCAATGTTTGCCCCCCCAATCCAAAACTGCTTCCGGCGCGCCTGGATTCTAACGTAAAGATAACATTGAATTGCTCTGTAACTTTAATGGCGAAAATTCGATCGAGTCACAAACTGTTTCATAACAGGTGAGGAGTGAGATTAGTGCCTGGTAAAGTCGTTTGACCGTATAATACCCAACTTCTGCTTTCTGTCCCAAACAGCCTGCTGCACATCAGCAAAATCATGAGAGAGAGAGAGAGAGAGAGAGAGAGAGAGAGAGAGAGAGAGCTCTTGTCTCAGGATTTATGTTTATCGAACACTTTATTTAACAATCACTTCTCTCAAGTGGCTCATTTTCTCGTCCTTAAATAACTCCCCTCACATGTCCAGTCTTTGTACAGTTACATAATGACCCCCGTCCCCCTCCCCCCCCCCCCCCTTTTCAAGCACCTTTAACATTGAGGGTACAATTGTCATGTCGTTTGTAGCTCCATGATGAGACTGAAGACCTTGCTACTTCGTGGTAGAGCAATTATTATATCAGGCGCATTTGTCTGCGGTCACATTCGCATTGAATGTTGTTATGGCGACAAATCTGCTACGCTTGGGTGCTCCCGGTAGTCTGCTGTATTACGGCTGTACCATCGACTTATGTATCGAAAAACACAGACTCCCTGGCCTGTGTTCTGTAATAGCGGGCTCATGTGCGTGCGTGCGTGTGTTCGGTGAGGAATTAACATTCAGACGTTCAGTTTATGCAGTGCGTTTAATATCATTGTTTTAGCTGGTGCCTTATGCCACTGAAAATAGAATTTTTCATCAGAAAGATGTATTACAGAGAAAATGGGACAGTGTTTAATTGTGATCAATACGGATTTGGCAGCATTTGTATGTGAGAAGAATACGTCAAACAGCACACCACGGGAGTCTGACAAGTTTATATCTTTGGCAGGATATTCGAAAATGATTATGTGTTGGTGATTATTCGCTAACAAAGACAAAGGAAAACATTGGCCTCGACGCAAGTTGGTTATCCAATCAATGGAGTAGCTGAGCACATCAAAGTCAGGCACGGGTCAACGACTTCGCTTTTGTTTCATCGCAGCTTCAGTGTTTGTTCAGGGGCGATGGAGTTGTCACTAACTCTTTTACGCTAGCTCTCCAATGTTTACCATCATTCTGTGCTCACTACAGACAAACAAGCTTTAGATGGGCGATAGTGCGGAATATCATATCCTTTCCGTTGTAATGTCCTCATCATTTGGGATGTGCAGGTGGTAAGTGCATATACAGCCTTGTCTCATTTTTGTGCATAGATTTGTTCAAATTATACTTGATTGAAGAGTCAATTCTACGACATGAACAAGGAGACTGAAAAGCTAGGATAATGCAAATATGTTTACATAGTAAAAGTAAACATACTAGTAGCACATGATAATATAATTGTATAATTAACAGCTCCTTGCTTGCTCCTTGCTTGTTTGCTTCTAATTACTTGTCGTCAAAGATATGCGAACGTTTAAATCCATAACTAATAGGCCCTACTTCTTGTCCGATTTTGACGAAACTCTAGGCCTATATACCATTCTGTCAGTCCTATTTTTTGTCTCATGAAAGCTATCTTCAGCATGAAGAGGAATTGCGCTTTAAGTTGGCATATTGATATATTTTTTAATTGACTGATCTCTCTTTCCATTGAACTCTATTATATCTGTCCAGACGGAAGAAATGAAGGAGCGATCGAGCATCGCCTAAAAATAGCGAGTTTCGCCGCCATGAGCTTCCAAAAGGAAAGCAAGAAGACGAGGAAGCGGACTGGCAAGTTTGGAAAAGCGGGTAAGGTTTCCCCGCTCAACACGACCGCGGAACAAAATATGGAAACGAAGCCCTCGAGTGGCAACGGCAACGGGACGGACGTTGACGTCGAGAATGGTTTCACGAACTTATTGACGGAGGACCCGTCGCGGGCGAGCAGTGATGGCGGCGACAAATTCAAGGACGTGAAACGAAACAAGCGACTGTCTACCGCAGGAGGAACAGGTGATTATGCGAGTGTCGTGCAAGCTCTTTTTTTTTTTTTTAGATTGTTGGCTCCTGGTTTGAGTATAATACCCGGGATCTTTTTTTTTTTTTTTTTTTTTTTTTTTTTTTTTTTTTTTTTTTTTTTTGACGCTGTTTCGAGATTTGGTAGCTACCGAGACGTAAAATGTAGTACTTTAACTCCCTAGCAACGATACGTTTACTTTGCCCAATACTCGCCAAAATTCAAACTTTCCATCACGTACAATAACAAACATCAGATAAGCACTACTCAGGGAACTTCAAAAAACAGACAGACAGACAAACAAACAAACAAACAAACAAACAACAGAATAAATCGGATTAAGAAAATGGGACTTCTCAAGTGGTTTTCGGCACAATTTGTTTTCCTTGAGAGCACGTAAATACTAAGGGCAGCGGAGTACTACCTGTACATAGGCTTGTCCGTTCATCGCATTGATGCCATGGGAGTAAGGAAACACCCTGGTCGGAGGGTATCCGATGGGGGTACAAAATTCTCCACATTAACTTTAGTCAGGAAAGGCTGGGACGATGATCCGCTTGCTAAAACACAAATCTCCCCTATTGGACCTAATAGCCACGCCAACAAAATGGGTAGCACACGTGTCTGTCAACTACAATGTATATTGTGATTACCAAAACCGATCTAAGAATCGATCTTGTTATTGTCTTCTTTGTATGAGACCACCGCATACAATTCTCGCTATCGCCAATGACGTAAAAAGTACCCGGATGTGGCTTTCTCGTCAAGATTTAGTTCACTTGGTAGCAAGGGCACTTCCGGCGCGGGGCATAATTTGCACAACGCTAGCGTGCGCGTACGTGTACCTTACCTATAGCGCAGCGCCGACCACGGATACTAGTACATGTACTAGTACAGCAGGCCGCTGTACTGCCCGAGCCAGCGAGTGGCCAGGCCTGTCATACTCGTACACTGTAGTCCCCGCCGCCGGCGGCCGGCCTTTCTTGCTATAGCTAGCATGCATGCACCACTCACTGCACGCAGCGCATAAGCTAACACATACCGGTACGGCGTACATCACAGATCAGTCATCTCTGCATACGCTGAAAATATGCTGGAAAATATTCACCCACCTGGATATACAGTATATCGTCATGGAATGCCCATCTTTTTTCTTTATTTGTTCTCTGTCGAAATGTCGCGAACACAATCGGGAACGAACAGTTATCTCGAACTTATCCTGTCTCCAAAGCAATTTCTTCCAAGTAAGTACGTACAATGCACGTACGTAGGCACTGTGCTAGGCCTACTACCTAATGCTACTACCACTACTAGTAAGTCGCGCGTGCACGTACTGCGCTGTGGAGTCACCCGCAAACTTCACCCACGCTGCCACGTCACGTCTCGCATGCCAGTAAGGGTCCTATTTCTGCAGATTTTTTTCATTTATTGTCGTGCGAACAACACATGGCAGCTTCGCAGCAACAACCAATAGTTGTAGTAACAGCAATTTCTTAAGAATGGAGAAATTTCAAATCATATTAAAGCTGTAATTCAAGTCGAGAAAACCGGAAGTACACGTAGAATACAGTCGGTTGTGTGTGTAAATCGCATTAGTCACGTATCACGCGCGTACGAACGGAAGTGACTTTGCTACCGGACTATCCCATAATGCACCGTAAATGACGCTTAAATCAACATCCGGGTACTTTTTACGTCATTGGCGATAGCGAGAATTGATCTTTGTGACAGTCTGAACAATATTATTTGAACGCCTATGCGGTCTGCTTCTTTTTCCTCCCTTCCTCTAATTGTTGGCAGTTCAAGCCCCTGTCACACTTTGCTGGATAGGTCAGCCGTAAAAGAAAGATTTTGCTCATCCGTTGTTCAAATCGTCAATCCGGTGGACAAAGTGTAAATTTTCCTTTTTAGAGGAGCGTACATACACGGTCTAGCCGCCGAACAAAACACACCTTGGGCGATTGTGCACAGGACAGTGGAACGCGTGCAAATGCATGAGAAACGAATAAGAGCCGCATGCTCACAGGACAGAACGCACGAGGAACAAAAAATGGGTGACGCATGAACCGTGCGTACGCGTTTAATGTGCTGTACATAGCCGTTCCATCCGTCCCATTTCTTGCGGCAACGGACTCTACAGGAGGCCTAGCGGATGGAAACGCGTGGAAAACGACAGAATACGGTACCAGATACAGGAGAAAACGTACAACTATCGGACAAGGGTCAGATCGCGCTATCCGTTTTTGGCGAGAGAGAGAGAAAAAAAAAACATTTGCCTGTGCATGCACAAAGTTTTCTGGCCGCTTTGACGGAAATCAGCGGAAGATAAACCTACCTCCAAAGAATAAAAAGGAAATGAAACGCATTTTAACGGATATCAACGTATGCCAAAAATTTACATTCGTTTGAATGCGTTTGCCATATCCGGCAAAGTGTGACAGGGGCATTAGCAATCGGTTACCATTAGAGGACTGTTCATTAGTACAAGATCATACTTTAATGAGACCATTGAAGGGGCATTCCAGACGATTTTCATAATTACACATCCCATAGTACATAAATCATTGGCTCCATAGATTTTTGGAATTCATTGTGGCCCTTGAGCGGAGAAATTGATACTCTGAAAACCACATGCAAATTACACTGAACAAAGATGATGACATAGGAGCCTGACGTAATATTTTATAATTTGTAGTAATGCAATTCTATTCCATTATCACTTGCTTAACAAGTTCACCTGCGTATAGAACCATGGAGGTACAATGTTTGTTTGTACCTCCATATAGAACTTGCTTTCTCCTTTTATTGTGCTTCCATGAGCCCCTACTCATGCATTATTGTTGTGAGGCTGCCATGTCGTCATCCTTGTTCATTGTAATTTGATGAATACATTTTAAAGACACTCATATTCCTCATCCCAATCACCACAAATTCTGAAACTCGGCACTTAGTGTAACCAATTTATAGTTGTTCATGATATGAAAACTCTGGAAATCATCCGGAAGTCTCTTTTATTTAAAGGAGCTTTCCGTGAGAAATATTTTAAACCGTCATTGATATCTCAAATGCTCCACTCCTGACTGTCCACTGATATACATTGTATGAGGTCGCGTAGCGGCATGTCAGAATTTTCCAAGCGACAAACCCCTTTGTCCCAACTTTTTCTGTATCCGCCTGCAATGTCACGCAAATATGCTAGTGAATACGACATCTCGGACTTGTTTACTTGCCTACTTGTGTATGATAATGTGCCTGCTTTTGCTTCACCGAACACAGTGACTGATTGAAACATGTCTGTTAAAACCCGTTGAAGACTAAATAATAGTCCCAAGTATACTCGGGCAGCACGGTGTCTATGGATGGCAAATGCGTATTGTAGCAAAATCAGCCCGTCCTCGACGGGTTGATATTTTTTTATTTAGATATGAACCTTGCCAAGGTATGATCAATTAAATCTCTGTTGCACTTTCCCCTCCCCCTTCATCCCCCTCCCCCTCCCCCGACATCACCCTGCCCACTTCTTCAATCATTTCCGTCCTCGTATTATAGGCCTATACCTTCTTTTGTCCTGCCGTTAACATAATCTTTCTGAAATAATGTTTATTTTATTTGCGGCATACAGTTTCAACAGTTGAAAATAGAGAACCATTTAACATGACAAACCAAACAGACAATAAGAAAAAGAAAAAGAATATGCTCCAAAGTAAGAAAGAAAAGAAAAAGAAAAAGAATATCCTCCAAACAGACGAATAAAAAACAACAATTTACTCAGAACTCGGTGGGCGTGCCGTTTTTGTAGTCATGTGCTTCTAAAGAGTTAAAAATTGAAACAGCATACTTGAATTGCACTTATGAATGTTGGAGCTATAACTCTTTAAGGCAAACTGTGGGCCTGCTTATCTATTTTTGTTTGATTTTTTTTTTTTTGGTGTGTGTTTCACACAATGTACTATTATTTGATATCTCCTAGGATGAATCAGAACTTTGTTCATTGATTTCATAAGACAGTACTATGCCTTTTCCATATATTTGATATTTCGGGAAGCAATAAACGAACGTTTCACGCTCATGAATATACGTAATCCTGTCTCACCTCGTCTTCTTTAACCTCTTTATACCTGACATTTTAGTTCATGCTTTGTTTTCTAATCTACATGGGAAAAAATCACACATTATTTTAATTCAGATGTCGGCATCGATGCGAACATTATCTCTGGGCCAAAAAACCCGAACGTTGCCAACGCCGAACTCATCGGCTACTTCGGTCATCTGGCGATATCGGCTGACCCCAACATCGCCATCGACTTGGAGTACCTGGAGCTGATCCTTCGGCGGGGAGCCGACATCAATTGCACGGACAGCTACGGCCAGACGGTACTTCACGAGGTGAGTTGAAAATTCACTTTGAATACTCTGAATTACAGTGGTCCTATATGCTGTAATGGATTGGTATAAAGAGGATAGTGTGTCGAATGTTTATGTGGCATTTGTTTTCTTGTGCCATAGTCCCCTAAAGAAAACAGTGCACAATAAAGGAGGCCATACCGTGCGAAATAGTCATGATGTTGTATGCCAAATTTCACATATAGATTTTAAGAGTTAATAGTAGAATCATAAAGTGAATTTCTCATGACCGGCCTGAAAGAAAACAGGCAGAAACTCACTGAAAAAAGCAGAGAGAAACAAACTGTAAATCGGAAATATTCATCGCAATCCAAGCATTTTTTTTTCCAACCGAGACATAGAAAAAACGAGTTGGTCCTTCATTGACGAAATAGAAAGGGGGAGAGGGAGAGAAGGAAAACACGGTAAGAAAATTTCTGAAATTAAAAGCCAGTATCATGTTGAAAGTTTTAATGACATGTGCCATAATGTTATCATCCTTGTTGCTACTGCGCAGTGGTTTTGTTATGTTTTGTTTTGTTTCTCGTTTTTGCCATTGTCACAGAGAAACCGCAAAGTAGACAACAATTTTGAATTAAGTATATAACTTAACGAATTGTCATGACTTTAGGGAAAAAAAGTAAACCGTGATATAAATATTCATGCTGCTGTGGTATAACAGGTTGCACGTACATGGGACCCGGATGTTGCAGTGTTTCTCATTGATCGGGGCAGCCGGGTGGACCAGGCCGACTCCTACGGCAGGACTCCGCTACACGTCGCCGCTACCGTCAACTTTCCAGGGATGGTTGAAGTCCTTCTCGATCGTGGAGGTATATATCCGTCTAAGATACATGAATTATTTCTTGGGAAATCTAAAGAAAGATCTTAATAATTCAAATTCATGAAATATACTTTCGTCGACATATTTTCATTGCAACTCATTTACAAATTGCCCTACATCGACGTAAATAAGCACTGAATTGATTAGTGTTTTATTATATAGTAGCCATGATAAAAAATCATGTGCGTACATACTCGAGCAGAATTCGATCTACGATCACCTGATCACCGGACAGGCGTCATGTCCACTAGACCACCGAGCTTTCGCCCAACTACAAATGTTGGTTCTAATCCTTATAGCACGAAAAGCATTTCATGAATTTGAATAATCACACAGTATCCGCTGCATGCTAAGGATTAGAACCAAAGCTTGCTGTCGAGCGAAAGCTCGGTGGTCAAGTGGAGATGACGCCTGTACGGTGATTAGGAGGTCGTAGGTTAGAATCCTGCTCGAATATGTACGTCCATGATTTTTTATCATGGCTAAGACTAAAACACTGATGAATTCAGTGCTTATTTACGTCGATGTTGGGCAATCTGTCAATCAGTTGCAGATCTTTTGAAAATTTTGACAGTTTACAGTCCCCAAACTGCCGTTTGTAGCCATATTTTTTTTTCTTTTTTTTTTTTGCTTTGGAAATTAAAGGGGGGGGGGGGGGCGCACCGGGTGCAAATGCTGGCAATTACTGGCAGCAACATCAGGTGAATGACATAACGATTAAATGCGAGTAAGCGAAGAGAGCGAGCTTGAAAATTTTGACATTTTACAGTAAAAAAAAAATACCATTTGGAGCTATATTTTTTTCGCTCTGGAAATAAAGGGGGAGGGCGCGACGGGCGCAATTACCAGCAATTACTGGCAGCAACATCAGGAGAAAGGCATAACAATTAAATGCGAGCGAGCGGAGCGAGCGAGCTTGAATATTTTGACATTTTACAGTAAAAAAAACAACCTGCCGTTTGTTCGTATATTTTTTCGCTTTGGAATTTAAGGGGGGCGCATCGGCGCAACTCCTAGCAATTACTGGCAGCAATATCAGGAGAGCATAACGATTACATGCGAGCGAGCGGAGCGAGCGAGCTTGAAAGTTTTACATTTTACAGTCCAAAAGCTGCCGTTCTTAGCCGTATTTTTTCGCTTTGGAAATCAAGGGAGGGGGCGCACCGGGCGGAACTGCTGGCAATTACTGGCAACAACGTCAGGTGAATTGCATAACGATTAAATGCGAGCGAGCAAAGAGAGGGAGCTTGAAAATTTTACATTTTAAAGTCCCAAAACTGCCGTTCTTAGCCATATTTTTTTCGCTTTGGAAATTAAGGGAGGGGGGCGCACCGGGCGGAACTGCTGGCAATTACTGGCAGCAACATCAGGTGAATTACATAACGATTAAATGCGAGCGAGCGAAGAGAGGGAGCTTGAAAATTTTAAAGTCCCAAAACTGCCGTTCTTAGCCATATTTTTTCGCTTTGGAAATTAAGGGAGGGGGGCGCACCGGGCGGAACTGCTGGCAATTACTGGCAGCAACATCAGGTGAATTGCATAACGATTAAATGCGAGCGAGCTTGAAAATTTTACATTTTACAGTCCAAAAACTGCCGTTCTCAGCCATATTTTTTTCGCTTTGGAAATTAAGGGGGGGGGGGGGGGTGGAGCGCATGCCACCGGGCGCAACAGCTGGCAATTACTGGCAGCAACATCAGGTGAATTGCATAACGATTCAATGCGAGCGAGCGAAGAGAGCGAGCTTGAAAATTTGGACATTTTACAGTAGAAAAACTGCCGTTTGTAGCTATATGTTTTTTTTCGCTTTGGAAATTAAGGGGGGGGGGGGGGCACCGGGCGCAACTGCAGACAATTACTGGCAGTAACATCAGGGGAATTGCATAAGAATTAAATGCGAGCGAGCTTGAAAATTTTGACATTTTACAGTCCAAAAAACTGCCGTTTGAAGCTATATCTTTTTTGCTTTCAAAATTAATGGGGCGCACCGGGCGCAACTGCTGGCAATTACTGGCAGCAATTTTAGGAGAATTTAAATGCGAGCGAACGGAGCGAGCGAGCTTAAAAATTGTGACATTTTACAGTCAAAAACTGCCGTTTGTAGCTATTATATATATATATATATATATATATATATATATACAAATATATATATATATATATATTTTTTTTTTTTTTTTTTGCAGTAAGGGGGGGGGGGGGGCGCACCGGGTGCAATGGAGCTGCAGCAATTACTGGCAGCAACTTCAGGAGAATGGCATTACGACTAAATGCCAGCGAGCGGAGCGAGCGGAGCGAGCGAGCTTGAAAATGTTGACATTTTACAGTCCCAAAACTGCCGTTTGTAGCTATACTTTTTCGCTTTGGAAATTAAGAGATGGCGGGGGGTGGGGGGACGCCCGGTGCGCCCCTCCCCCCGGATCTGCTACTGGTAGTCAGGGTGTCGGTTTATGTTCATGACTGGGGGAGGTATGACCAGCGAGGTGGCGTCGAAGTGACCAAGCATGGGAAGGATGTCCAAAATCTATCTAAATAGTAAACACTGTATAGAATACACGTGTACTAGTAAATATGTATAAAATCAGTGCTGCCAGAACCAGGGGTGCGAATTGTTTTTGCCCTCGATTTTTTTTTTTTTTTTGTCCCCGATGCCCCCCCCCCCCCCCCCCCAAAAAAAAAAAAAAAAAAAAAAAAAAAAAAAATTACAAAAAAGTATTATTATTTAGGGTCCGGCGTTGAGGTCGCTCTTAGACTGAAGTTTTTTTTTTTTTTTTTTTTTTTTTTTTTTTTTTTTTTAAGGGTCTGAAGGGGGGTGCGTTCGCACCCAACGCACCCCCCCCCCCCTGGTGACGCCCATGCTATCTATCTATCAATTTATCTATCTACCTTATCTCTCCCTCCTGTCCACCGTATATGTGGACTTCGCAGCGGACATAGAGTACGCAACAAAGGGCGAAAATCAAACTCCTCTTCACTACGCAGCGCGGAACGACGCCTGTAAGACACTTCGAGCTTTGTCAAGAGAGGCGCCTCCCTGCAGGCGAGAGACTACAAGGAAGGACGCCGCTACAGGTCGCCGCAGAATACGGTCTGGATACATTCCGTTGTTCTCATCTTTCATTGATATTTGAAGAGTTTGTTTGCAAAAACCGATAAGTCCATTTTTGAAGATTTTGAAGTACGGTCTCTGTCATAAAGTACAAAATAATACCTTTTAAATGATATATTGGTCACTACATAAAGTACATTTTTGAAGTTATGGTCAAAAGCAGCAAAAATTTTCTTATTATTCTCTTTATTTTTCTTGAACTTTAATCGCAAATATCTCCATTTGGCAAATATGGACTTATCGGTTTTTGCAAACAAACTCTTCATTTCTTAAAGTATCATCGTCTTGTTATTATCATGTTTTGCATATTTTTATTCGCTGACAAAGTATTGTATCCCACTGTTGTGTACATCTAGGCAGACATGATTTCTAAGAAATTTGTCCAATAAATCATTTATGGAGATTCTTACAGGTAACTTAAAGGGCCTGTATCCTTTTATATTTCTCATTTTCTATCCTTAATTGCATGTACCTGGTACCACTGAAATTAACGTTTTCGGACGTATTTCCATTATCTTTACCGGTATCTCTCAATAAAAAGAAACCAACAAAAACAATTCAAAACAGCAACAGCAGCAACAACAACAAAAACATGAAAAACAACCAACCAACCAACCAAATAAACAAACAAACAAACAAACAAACAAACAAACAAGACCAATCAAAATAAGAGAAGAAATAGTCTATATTATATCCTTGTATAATATTCTGGTAAGACTTTAATACGAAATGGCTATAATGACACTGCCCTTTTGGAGAACATTGTGAACATTGAATACGTAGGCTAAAGACGCTTACTTACTGTTAGTTTATTACTCGTCCGTCCAGATCGCAGCGAGACAGCCAGACTGCTGCTCGAATCGGGAGGGACGGCGTCAGACACGGACGACTCCGGCCACTCAGCCATGCAGTTTATGGTCACGAAGATGCCCCACGTGGTATGTTTTCACTTATCAAAATTGCCTTACAAAATATTATCATACAGATCCGTTGAGGCTCTGTCGAATTAAGAATCTCAACGGGGACTGGTTATGACAAGGACAAGAGCTACAGATTGCAATAAAGTAATGTAATAACAGCATGCATTTATAATAATAAAGCAACTTAGTGAAAAGACGTCTGTGCTGTGTTTATCAAAGATATACTAAAAACAAACAAATAAAACAAACAAAACGAACAAAACCAAAACACACACACACAATGGAAATGTTGATATGATCCTGCCTTCGGAATTGTACATAATTTATACGCACCCAATTGCATGATCATAATAGTATGAAAAGGTATTCTAATCTACCTTTGCCTTTCGTTACCATTCATAATCTATAAGAAACCCTAAAGACAAAGATCGAAATGTTAAGGTTACTATAACTAAGAATTATTAAACATCCCTCTTCCGAACTGCTGCGGTTAGTGACTTTACACCACTTGTTAAATAAAAACGCGTAAAGTATATTCCAAAGACAAAAAAAAAAATGATATTGACAAGGAGTATCCAGAATGTTTTTGTCCCAAAGGACGCGAAAATAGTTGGGGAAAAGTCATAGCATTCATCAACAATTCATGCCGGCGCACTTTGGCGTCGCAAGGACCCACTCAGTAGCATGACGAGCGAGTTCTGAATTTGGACCTCGCACTATCAGTCTATTAATAGGTGGCTACCCCCTCCTAATCCGCCTCGTTGTAACATAGTTGTCCTGTATTGCAAGGTTGGGCACTCTAACAATCACCAAAGAAAGAGGTTATCATATATCTATCTCGCTACTATTTTCCTTATAGGCAATGACAGCGTTGAATCAATTTTACAACTGTGACCGCCCAAGCCGGAAGCAGTACTTTGACCTGCATCTACTGGAACCACTGAAAAAGAAATCGAACAGGAACGTTTATGCGCGGACAGTGGTAAGAACTGTGATCTCCCTTCTCCTGTACTATAGCTAAGGATGCTGGTATTGTGGAATGCGATCCCAGACATTCATGATCAGTTGTTGAATCATTCACGTCATTACAAGATTATATTATATATGTTAAGGAGCCCATCATCACTTTTGTTTGGTTGTATTATTGCTTGGTTTTATTATTGTTCTTTATTCCCCAATGCTCTCGTCGATCGTTCGCATAGGCCTACTATAGTTTCCCATAGAAAATTTGACCCTGTATAGTACTTCCGACTTAGTTATCCATTCGCATTCAAGTTAGACATAAGTTTACACTATCTTGTCATTTACAGAAAGCAGCGATCTGCAGTGTAAAGATCGAGAGATACAGTATATCTAGTAAGTTACCCCCTCCCAAAAGAAAAAAAACAACAACAACACAACCAACAAGCAAAAGCAAAAACTAGCAACAAACGAACGAAAATGCTGGGGCCCCGCGCAAACTGTTATATCTGTAAAGAGTTCCTTTATGACCTTTAAACCATTATTGCCTTATTTCATTAAAAGACAGGGAAAATAATATATCAAACGTTTTCATCACGTCCTTTTCCCTACAACTTTTTCTCGGTACGTGTATATTCATTGAAAATAGCTGCTATCTTATGTTTTTTTCAAAATATATTTAGAGATTATACCAAACTGTGACTTCAGTGGTTATTTCTCTATTCAGTTTAGATAAGTCATACTTTTTATCATAATTACTCCTGCTTTGTTCATGTTACGCTTTCTATACTTAACTTACCAATATTATTGATTTCATATATTTTCTTTATGCTTTTCATGACTTAATTATGAAAGATCTGTAGGTCTATTTACCATTACTATAGTCTTTGTTCACATTAGCATGATGTAAGCAGAGTCACCTCAGCAATTTTGATACCAATGTATTTTTAGCATCATTATAACACCGGTATACCTTACATTCGTTCGATCTGCAGCTTCAGTCCATTGTAGACTTCAACCAGCTGGAGTTGATTGTGCATCCCGTGATCAGAAAGCTCGTGGAAGTGAAGTGGACGCGGTTTGGCAGGTAATGCATGCAGTCTTCACTTTACACTTTTTGCGTCACTTTACAAGCGATTACATTATGCACCCCCCCCCCCCCCCCCACATACACACACAAAGAATTAAAAACGAAACCACTAAAAAAAATCAACATCAACAAAATACAAGACTACAATGATTGAACTAATTACGATGCTTATTTCGATGAAAATTAGAATGATATTGTGGTAATTAAGATTTATGAACGTTTTTTTTTCATTCTCAGCTGTCCTTTGCCTGTCATACGCGTGGGCGAGGATTGTCTTATAGAAGGAATAATGGTATGATGGGCGGGCAAATCGGAATTATTTCCTTTGCAAGGACAATGGTCAAGATCAATAAAATGAATGGGTAATCATTACTGTAGTTTGTCTCGATGTCTAATTTGATACAGGTCAAATGTCAAGGGGATTTTTTTTTTCTTTCTATAGAACACATGGTTATCAGCTACAGAAAAAACACGAAAACGTATATACAATTATTTATTTTTGCTCCATTTACTTCCAATTGTGTCTCGCAGGTTTGGTGCCTACAAACAGCTGGCCTTTAATTTGCTTTTCATTCTGATGTGGACAGTTCTGGCTTTAAGTCTGGACACGCCTTTCCGGTTTGTTCTACCCGCTGACATATGGCGTCTTGTCTTGGAGGTGAGGGAGGGTTCCCTCTACAAATCATTTACCAAGGGTTTTTTTTTAATGGAAATGATAATTTTGAATATAATGATAAAAAACCCGGCAAAGAATAAAGAACGCATGATAATCATGAGTATAGTTATATAAGGATAATCCAGCAAGGAATCAAGAACATTCGACTTTGTGAAAATAAGATGAGCGCTCGAGGGAAGTTATGAAATTCATTTTAAAAAAAATGAGGACAGCTCTTCATAATGTTTTAACGATTACATTTCTTGGGTATTTTTCTTTTTAACTTTCCGTGTGATTGATGTATAATCTCCATTCATGAGGATAAGATATAATATAGTTGTGGTATGCAGAAATATATTCTCCTTGATATATTATTGTGTTATTGGGAAAACTGAAAACAAATGAATCAAAAAGCAATTATACCAAATGAGACTTTGCGCAAGAAATGGATAGGTATAGTCATCTTCATCCAGTGACCACGAATGATAATGATAATGAAAACAATAATAATAATAATAATAATAATAATAATGATAATAATGATAATAATAATGATAATATCAATATTATATCATAATAATAATTATTATCATAATAACAATAGAATTATTAATACAAGCAATAATAATAATGATAATCAAGATAATAATGATAATGACAATGATAATGATAATGATAAAGAGTAATAACAATAACGACAACGATCAACGTGACGCTACCGCCAAGAAACTCTTCATTCCTTGTTAAATTCTGTTTACATTTTTATTGACTAATCTAATCCAAAAAACGCTCTCAGGAAATAATTCCAAATGAAAGTTCTGGTTTCTATAAGTTGAATTTCTTTGACTATAGCGCTTACCATCGGTGTGTTCATGAGTTTCGAGTTGTCTCTTTATAGGAATCTGGAGAATAACATTATAACAGTAATGATGTGCACTCGCCTTTCTTCATAATGTTGTTACTTTGCAGATCTCCGGAGTTCTATTAACTCTATTCCAGATTTTCCAAGAGCTGAAGGAATTCTTTGATTCAAAGGCAATCTTCTTGGTAAGACTTGTATATACCTACTTTGCCGTGACCTGCACATAAAGAACATTCCAGTGTATAGACAAACTAACAAAACACAAATAAGATTAAAAGTATACAGAGTGTGCAGAAACACTCATAAGATATTATGCAGTGAGTGGTATCAATTCATTGATGTTTCATGGTCTTCGTCGCAAGAAATTATTATCATTATTTGCTCAAATCCACCTGTACGATGTTCTTGGTAAGATGTTTAGTACAAAGCTAATGTAAAACAGTCCATCATAATAATGGTGAGGCACATTCTTGTCATCTCTATCGTTTGTGATCTGATATATCGATAAATACACACACACACACACACACAAACACACACACACACACAAACGCGCGAATGATTTTAGCGTTTGAGCATTGGATGATGATCGGGATGTAATGATCATGAGATATAGTTTTGTAGTAATATGACATTGAGACATATAATAGTTTTCTGAACAGACTATAATTTTTTTCACCGAAGAGAAAATCTTATTGGCATTTAAACATCTAGGTACAAATAGTAAGAGTCATTCTCTTTTGTTTATCCTTACTTTGGTCTTAATTGTACCCGTGCTCCTCATCCTGTTCCCCTCACTAGGCTTTTGTTGGAACCTACACTCAACAAGCTTTGCTTTTTAGTAGGTTCCATCGTATTTCTCTTCGCATCCTTTACTTTGATTGAAAATGACACATCGACCGTTATGTGTTACTTTTGTATTCCTATTTCTTCATGTATATATCCAAGCTGGACATTCTGTATTATATTTTGTTATATACCATGTACTTTCCATCGAGAAATACGAAAATAAATTGAAAAAATTGAAATGAAAATAATTCTACATGATACACATCGTATAAAATACACGTTTTGGCAGACAGCTACAAAAAGCTACTAGTCTACATAAAATGTGAATTGCCTAGATTTCAGCTTTGAATATATAGGCCATTATCGGGATAGAAGAAAAATCTGGTTTTTGCTGACGTGTATAATGTCAATTATTTTCTTTGCTTTACTTTATATGACAATATGAGACATTTTAATGATGTGTTTTGCGCAGAAAATTATCAGGATATAATTCTTTGAATACAAGAATCCCCCTTACTTCATATTCGAAAACTGATCTCACATAATTATGAGAACAGAAATGGAAGAAATGGCGGATGAGTGACATTAAACGTGACTACGAGTACGCCCATCCGAGATGGCCACAAGAAAAGCAATACCTGGACCAAGAGATTGCAGCCATCAAGGACAAGTCGCCATCCTACTTCGCCGATGCATGGTAAGTGACTCTTTAGGCGTGTCTTCATCAGCCCGAAGTTTCAAAATAGCGCGCTATCTTGCGGTCACCAAACTAGTCCGATGTCAAAATAGCGCGCTATCTGTGTAGTGAAGACGCAGATAGCGCGCTATTTGATCGGGAAAATTTCCCCCAAAATCTTGGTCTTTTCAGAACAGATACCACAGAAGATGGACCAACAGCAAAGTAAAACGGCCCTGAACAGGGTAAGAAAATGAAGATTAGCAGGGCGGATCAAGGAATTCCGTAAAGGGGGGGGGGGGGGGGGTGCGCCTTTACAACATTAAAAGTGACGCATGGCTCTGTGTATTAGTACAAATCAATGCATGACAATATTGACCAATCAAATCGCAGAGATTCTAAAGCCTATTTTCTGATACATGATATTTGTATCATGTCTGTGATGTCTCACTTTCTCTGATACCATCGTATCTTCCGATGCTGGCAGGAATGGATTCGACTGGTTCGTCTACATCTCCCTGCTCTGCGTCAGCATCCTTCACGTGGTCGACATCTTCATCGACTTGGACAGACTGAGCCAAGCCACCTTCGAGCTCTTCTCGATCGTCATCATTCTCGTCTGGATCAGACTGATGAAGAGCGTGCGAGCTTTCCGCTCACTCGGTAAACTCCTCACTCCGCATCCTCACGATTTGATTCGATCCGATTCGATTTGATTTGATTTAATATGATTTAATTTAATTTGATTTAATTCGATTCGATTTGATTTGATTTTATTTGATCGGACGTATGTTTCTGTACCCTTATAAAATGTACATTATTTAATAAGACACAAACGGCCTCCCATATCCGCCGCTGTGATCACCAGGTCTTTTAAGGGGTTTAGATTCGACACTTTTGACAAATGTCGTGTTTGCTGACTTTGATTAATTCACTGCACTGGAGTGGGTAGTGCCTTGATTGGTTGCGGATGGACTGCAACTCAAAATCTGCGCATATTTCATAAAGACACACACTGATATACAAATTGCCCTCCATCGACGTAAATAAGCACTGAATTGATCAGTGTTTTAGTAGAAGCCATGATAAAAAATCATGGGCGTTCAAACTCGAGCAGGATTCAAATGTACGCCCATAATTTTTTATCATGGCTACTACTAAAACACTGATCAATTCAGTGCTTATTTACGTCGATGGAGGGCAATAGTTTTGTCAATCAGTTGCAATGAAAATACCTCGACGCAAGAATTTCATGAATTTGAAAACACACACATTGTATAGTAACTTGGTACAACTATACTTACGTTTCTATTTCATATGAATAAGTTACAGTTGGTATAGGGACTTTCTGCTATTAAACCTGCATCAAATCACTTACCTAGAAATGTTACTCGCATGACTTTTCGCAAGGCTGAGGAAGGACGGAAAGTATTGTAACATACAAGATTTCTGCTCTGTCTGTACCTTGTTGACAACAAGCCCGAAATACAATCTCTTGGCAAATGTAATAAGAGTCATACACTACTTACATCAGTATAAGTTTGATCGCAAAGCGAGATAAGTGTAAGTCTTAAAAATCTTAAAGTTTTAAAGTTCATCATTAAGTATAACAAAATAAACCTTTCCACTCTCACCCTATTTGTTGAGTAACAAAGAATATTATGAAGTTATGACATCAATTACTTAATCTTTTTTAGGTTTTGTTTTTGTTGTAGCTGCTATCGCAAATATCTCACATTATTAAAAAAAAGAATGGCGTTAACACTTTTTGCGATTAAACTTTTCAATTATTCTTGTGATTTTTCTTTCTTTTTCTTCCTATATCTTACAGGGCCTTTCATTGTCATGCTTGGTTTGGTGCTCAATGACTTCGGCGTCTTCATATTCCTTTACGCCAACTTCTACATCCCCTACGGTGAGATTTGACGTAGATCTTGAAAATGGAAATGGTAATATTTACAACTTCGTGTACACTCAAACTCGTGTTTGATGTTTTCCCGATAAATAAAGCCTGGGTCATGAATTATAACTCTTTGTACACCAGTTGAGTGCTACTGCATAAATATCTTATAGGCCTAAGATCATTCTTTGTTAGTAATCCCTCATAAAAAGACACAACAATCAACCAAACATAGGGTACAAATAAGTCAAAGAAAGGAAGTGAAATAGAAGCAGTTGTATGCCTCAACATTGTCCCCACACATTTAACCTGTATCCCTATACGTCATCCCACCCGCATCACTACCCACATTCAGCAAACTTACTTAAATTTGAGACACAGATTAGGCCTATATCGTCTACTCGTTAATAAATAGCTACAATAGTGACCGTGATACAATCTTGTTCCATACATCAACACTATGATGCCATAATCTTGCTGTTCTGCTTGATTTCAACTGCATATCACAGTAAGCAAACTTTGATCGGATACAATAAATCTATTACGTGAAATATGATTTTATTGAAATTGACATCAATATTGTATAATAAACACACAAAGACTGTATCAAAGAGATCCTCGCCTCTATAAGTACATTCTAGATTGTACCGTTTGGGGAAAAAAATAATTATGTTGTTTAATCATTGATTGTGCTTGTTTTGACGACAGCCTGTGCCTTCTGGATGAATTTTGGTGGGGTGCGCGTTGCTAACGGAACCATTGCCAGCATGGCAACCGTAGACCAGATGATGTACAGTCTATTCCGGATCACACTGGTCGATGAATACGAATTTGATGTAAGTTTCTTTCTCCACAGTTTTAGCCCATCAATCATTCATATGAATAATAATGTATCTCTCTTGTTTTTGCATAGCCATTCAGAATCAAGAACTCTATTTATGTAGATTCATTTCATAGCTGTGGCGGCTAAAGTGGGCATCTTATCTAGTGTACGGAATAAAAGTTGTACTATTCTTTGTGTTGGTTTTGCAGTAGGCCTAGTAACTACACTGGACAGCAAAAGAAAGTACCCACTTCTGTCAAAAGCTGTACACAAAAAATCACCCCCTAGAAATAAACAATTTTTGTACACAGGTGTGCTACAATGGCCCTTACTAATCACATGCACATAGGCAAGTGAATGTCTTAATAACAAAGAAAAATTTGACATGCACAGCATGTTGGTCATTGAATCAAAAGTCCCACACAAAAGCACTTTCCACCATGCAAAAATGGCCACTGAATGGACAACATTTTTAAACAACCAACATTGATCCAAGGTCTGCAGGAGGAATGGACAGAACTTCCCCAGGACTACGCCAGATAGCTTGTCCAGAGCATGCGTCAGAGATGCCTGGAATGTGTCCAGGCATGAGGAGGACATACACATTATTGAAAATTGATGTTTGTGACTGTTTTTTTTCTTCGTCCTGTGACACTGAGTTTTGTGTAAAACTTGTAAGGCTCATTCTGTTACATTTTGTGACTTTTGATTCAGTGACCAAGATGTTGTATGTACATGTCATTTTTTTCTTTGTAAAAGATAATCACTTGCTATTGGGTATGTGATTACTAATGGATATTGCAGCATACCTGTGTACAAAAATTGTTTATTTCTAGGGGGGGGGGGGGATTTTGTGTGCGGTCTTTAACATAAGTGGGTACTTTCTATTGCTGTGAAGTGTTTTTCAGTTTAGTATAATCATATTCATGTGTATTAACTTATAAAAAGGAAAAGAGATCAATAGTGTCATTTTTTTTTTCATCGTAATGTTACCAGTATCATTAACATTAGTAGCATAATTTCATATACAATGTATGTGCATTATAAGCAGTAGTAGAAGCAGCAGTAGCTGCAATAGCAGTAGTAGTAATACTAATAGTAGTAGTAGTAGGTAGTAGTAGTAGTAGTAGTAGTAGTAGTAGTAGTAGTAGTAGTAGTAGTAGTAGATAGCAGTATAGTAGTAGAAGTAATCGTCGTGCTAGTGGTAGTGGTAGTGGTAGTGGTAGTGGTAGTGGTGCATGACGGTAGGAGGAACCAGCAATTCATTCCTGCATCATTATTGACATCCTCTATTAAAAATATTTGAAACTGATGAGAAAATAGGAATAATAATGATGATGATAATAATATTAATTATAATAATAATAATGATAGTAATAATAATGATAATGATAATGATCATAATAATAATAAAAATGATAATACATGTAATAATAATAATAAAAAATAATAATGATATTAATAATGATAATAACAATAATGATAATTATATCAATTTATAAAACACAAAACCTATACACATATATTCTTCTGCGCTGCAAAAGTTTCTGATAATACTCAAACCCAAATCAGTATAGGGCCTACACTGCCAGTAATCTTCCAGTTTATGTTTACTGGCCCTGACCTCTGCATACGTCTTTCCGCATTTTTTTAAATCTTTTCTTCCTATCAAATTGTTTTTCTCCTCCGTCTAGTTGATGCGCGAAGAGAACGCGATCATGGCGTACATCCTGCTCGTGTCATTCCTAACGATCTCCGCCGTCCTCTGCCTTAATGTGCTCATTGCCATGCTCTCTAACACATTCCAAAGGTATGGTAGTGGAGTTGGTAGACAGTGTACGTCGTGGAGTAGTAACACATTTTCTGCAACCTCCACCCCCCCCCCCCCCCTTCATCCTGCTATAATTAATAAGGTCTTCTTTATCCAGGGGAGCCTCTTCAATCCTGCCACTGCTGTACCAGGGGTTCCTGTCACTGTTATTACCTTAGTGTTGCTAGGTATTCATTTATACACCTGGGTCGAGAGGGACGTGGTGGGTAATAAGCATCTTCTCCAAGGACGTATGCGCACTGGGCGGGAAGAGAACTCGACGGGTCCTCAGATTGGGTGTCCGGAGTCTTATCCACCATGTCCACTATGCCATAGCGCCCCATTATGTAACGCACACACGCCATCAGCAGTAATTTACTCCCACCCACACCACATAAACACACGCTATCATAAGTCACTTTTTTGACATTCAATACAGATCGTCAGTGCTATTGATAAATGTGCTATACCACACCTGCTATCAAACTCCCATCAATAGTTCATAGTTTGCTGTCATTAATTTTCATGAAGTCTTGTCGATTTGTAATCCGGCGACACATTCATTACACTAATATTATTATTGTTTCAGGAGTTGATCATAATAAAAGCCTATAGTAAACTGTGCCTATCTGTTTATTAAAAGCAGATTACAAGGAAAGGAAAGGGAAGAAGAAGAAGAAGAAGAAGAAGAAGAAGAAGAAGAAGAAGAAGAAATAAAAAGAAGCAGGAGAGAGGAGGAGGGAAAACTAGTCACAAATCACTAATAGGCATATGAATATTGTTCATCGTGTTTACTGCCCTCTGCCGTCAGGATCTACGACAACGCGACAGCCATTGCCCTCATCCAGCAGGCAAAGATCACGCTAGCCATCGAGGACGGACTTTTCGAGAGGACGAGGAAAAAATACGACAAGTACATCCGGGAACACTGCAGCCCGCTCAGCGTCTACTACGACGACGATGTCGTGACTGAAGAAGGAGAGGATTTAAAGAAGGCTACTTTCCATATCCAGGTTAACCTTGTAGCACTTTATTCGGGTTTCTCGAAATTCTTCTTTTGGAAGGGTGCAGTATTTAGACTTAAAGGGATCGTACAGTTTTCATTGAGACCTAATTTCATGTTGCTAACATTTTTGGTGAGATAATGAGAAACCTCTTATGAAATATGAAAGATCATGTAATTGTATGAGGAATTCAACGTTTATTTGATGAAAATTGGTTTTGAAATGGCTGAGATATCCAAAAAGAGTGATTCTAATAAAGTGTGGCACCCACACTTTATTACGATCGCTTTGTTTTACTTTGTTTTTTGATGTGTCAGTCATTTCAAACCCGATTTCCATCAAATAAACTTTGAATTCCTCTTAAAATGGTATGCTCTGTACTATATGATAAGTGTTTTCTTGGTACTTGTATCTCGCAAAAAGTTAAAAGACCAATTCTCATTTCCACCAATATTGTACGTCCGGATAATTTTCAGAATTTTGCATTTGAACAACTTTTAAACGGTTTTACTGAGCCAAGTTTCAAAATTTCATATTAGGCGTTTTCACATCAGCCCGATGTTTCGAAATAGCGCGCTATTTTGCTGACTATTTTCTGCGAAAAATATCTCGAGCTTGGATTTTTATCGGGCTGATGTGAAAACGCCTAATTATTGGGATGAGGAGTAACAATGCTTTCAAAATTCATACTAAATTACAGTAAACAAGGATTGTGACACGCAGCTTGACATAAGCACATTACTATTTCTGTATATTAAATGGGTTAGTCAAATACCGGTTAGTGATTGGCTATATAGACACAGTCACGTGATGGAGGTACATTCTTGTAATGTATGTTATGTATGGTATGTTCCCAATGTCCCCCCCCCCCCCCCACCACACACACACACACACACACACACACTCTCTTGAAACTTAATTTAACGGAATTTATATTCCGAATGCTCTCTGCCTTTATTATCGTACAGAATTCTTTGATGGAACTGGAAGAATTTCTGCAGGATCAGAAGAATCCAGCCCAGATGCAAGGCATCGCGCGTCTGAATAGGAAAGTCGACATACTCACCGAGAGGAATAATGTCATGTTTGCGAAGATGCAGGCTGACATGGAGACCATGCAAGAACATTTGAAGAACCTCGTCGAACAACAGCAACAGGTGGCACAGGGGAGAGGGAACGATGATGATAGTGATGATGGGAAAGGAGAACAGAGTGATGGAGAGGACAGAGGAGGAGGAGGAGATGGAGGGGGAGGAAGAGGAAGAGGAAGAGGAGGATTAAATGATGGTAGTTATGACAACGGCGGAGGAGATGACAGAAAGAGAGGACAAAAAGGAGGAGGAGGAGAGCGAGGTGGCACGAGAAGAGGGAGGAGGAGACAAGATAGACGGAGGGATGATGATGATGATGATGACGGCAGTGACGTCAGAAGGAGAGGGAGACAAAGGAGGAAGACAAAGGATCACGAAGAGCTGAGTAGGAGCAACTACACTGACAGAGCCGAACAACAATCAGACACGAGAAGTACATGTAGTAAGTATAACATAATAGCCTGAAAGATATTACAGTCACTAGACATGCTAGAGGTGTGTGTGTAGTGTTTGTGTGTGTGTTTGTTTTCAGAATGATAAACTGTATGTGTGTGTTTTCTCGCGTACATACAGCTGTTATAATTATGTAAGTGTCTTTGCGTCGAGTGTGGCTTATGATCGTCCGTTGTGTGTTGTGTGTGGATGCCTGACTCCACTATCATTCGGAGGCAAAATGTCATCGAAAATTGTATGATACACGCTTCAAACTCCGACACAACTTGGACGGAACAGAGTTCAAAAAGGTAGCAAAGTCCCTCAATAAGATCTAATATAGTTTTAAAAGCCATCACAAAATTCTGTATTCCAATTGAATGCATTTCATGACATGGCCTATTATAAACTGCTCTGAAATACCACATTAGGAGTAAGAGCACATATTGGATGCAGATTATCCACTTTATGATTTTAATTTCTTTTTTTTTACCGATGCCAGGAACTTTGCATCTGTCAAAGAATTCAACCTGGGACATCGAAATCGACGATGATAACGATCCTACGGTGACCTCGCCAAGGTTTCTGCCTAAGCATACAACAGGAAGAAGAAGTTCTCTCTTTGATAATGCAATGGAATTTCAGCGTCTAGGGTAAGATATCCAATTTTGACTAAGAACATTATGAGGGATACAAGGGTAAGATAATATGTCTAAATGAAATGCGAACTGTTAACAGTTAATCTGTAAATTACGTAATGATTCCGATTCCGTTCGTGATTCGTTTATAGACATTTTTCTTTTTCGGGTCCTTTTTCGGATTAAAGAACCTTGTAATAACGAGCGTGTATCCTTTTCGGATTAAAGAACCTTCGGAATAACGAGCGTGTATCCTTTTCGGATTAAAGAACCTTAGCTATAGGAATCAAGAACCTTTACTCTATTTTTCATATCAGCGAGCCTTCGGAGTAACAAACCCTATTTCATTTTCGGAATAACAAACCTTCGGAATAACGCCACAAATGTTTGGATTACGAACATCTACGTACAGGTGTGGAGAGAATTTGTGTGCGTCGGAATAATAAACATCGTAGTCCTCCATAGTTACGCATTTGGTCTCGCAGGATTTACTTCGAATTGTGTTACAGTGAGTCAAAAAAAAATGAAACAGGGAATATCACAATGAACATTATGTTCAATGCTGCTTTTTGATATGCTATGGCGACCTCGACGGTGGTGCTTGAGTCCTGCACACACCCGTGCAATACATTATCTTTAAATACAGCCTTCTGATCTGATCGTTTTGTCATGGATTCGTCATTATAATTCTAACGTAATTCCCAGGGCTATGGTGCCTGTTTCGAGTTAAAGGACAGGGCAAAATAGGGTCACCTCCTATTGTTGTCCGTAATAGCATACTGGAGGTATACTCACTTCAATAATATGCTATCTACGTTTGACGCAGGCCCGGCTCATTGCTTCCGCCAATAACGGCAACGATGGAGGGTGGCGGAGACGCTGCACAAAGGTACGATATGGGATTCCGCTATACAGCAATCGTTAAGAGGATGCATTGCCTGAAAATTGGCTTTTGAAATCAAGAAAACGCATAAAACAATATCATTATCAAAGACAATTCTTTCAGTGACCGGACATCAAGATTAAACACAAGTTGTGGGCGATGCCCAGCTGCGTTTGATCTGAAGTTTTATCTGATCACAAAACCATTTTCTAGCTCTTATCACGATGTTTCAAGTCTGAGAAGTTTATTTCAAGGAGAGATTCAAGCCAATGGCGACCACTTCTTCAGTTCACGAGTTCCAATGCACTTGGTGCGGTGGTCGCGCATCACACATACAAGTCACCTTTTGACATCAGTGGCCGCAGCGTATAATAAAGCAATTGACATTAAACACAATTTACGATGGTTTACGAGTTTACAGTATTTTGAAAAATAATGATCACATCACTAATCTTCATCAGCTCAAAAAGCGTTCTTTTACACTAGTTCACAAACAATAGCTATTTTGTTCTCAATGCAGAGCGAGACTGCTTCGAAGCGACAGTAAGATGGAGCGGAAACTCCGGAGACAGCGTGAGGAGTACCTCCAGCAAAAGCTGAACAGTTCGCTCAATGCCACCGAAACGAGCTTCGTCGACGTGCCGCGCCCGAAGGACGAACCCTTGGCGGACATCATTCGGATGAGGCAGTCGGCATTACGTGGTGGGTTTCTTTATTGCCACACATTTGCAATTGCAACACATTATGTCACAAATTTGCAATTACAACTCCGCTTTGGATGACAAGTTTGTCGAACATTTGGAATTGCAACACCTCTTGGGTTGACGATCTTGTTTCTGAGGAGCCGGTGTCAAAATCGATCATTGGAACTTAGGGTAGTTGCCCTAGCTGAACTTACCTGCAGATTTCTGAAGACATGTTGCATTAGCATTCATTGCTCTAACATTCATCCTGAATTTGACAATAGATAACGATTCTAATTGGTTAAAAATGTCTGACGTAATTTTGATCAATGAGGGTCTACCACAAAGAGAGAGGAAACGAGATCTATATTCAGGTGGATAGAGTATGAATAAGTGTGAAACTGACCGAAAAGAATTAAAAACGCTGGAATTTCACTAACGTCATAATTTTGTATACGACAATAAGATCTATAGAAACGGCAAAGGCCCCGACACTTTCATGAGCGTAATTTATGTTATGCGCTGGGTGTGGCGTAAAGGTAACTATCCGGAGGAGTATTCTCGGATAATCAATTTTCCTATCATGAAAGCACATTATTGTGATTAACAACTTTGTTCCACCGTGGTTAGATCGTTACCTTGGACTAACCGACACGTCATTGATATGTTGGGGCTTTCTTCCGAAATTTGCTGTCACGTAATCCCATATGTTTCAATTGAGTTTACGCCATCCGTTATTCTCTTTTGTTCCCCTCCTATTTTCTTTCCATTACGTGTGTTCCCCTTTTCTCTTCTTTTTCTACCTCCTTTCTCCCCGACTTCAAATTGTCCTCCTCCTTTCCTTTTATACGTAATCTCATTCCTCCTGCTTTCACTATTTACTTGTTCTTCTTCCCCTTCACTCCTTCTCCTAACTCCTTCCCATTATCTGTCGTATTTCTTTTTGCTCTATCTTAATTCAACAGATTGATGCAAATAAAATGAGAATGCGGAAGGATTCCAGACACGCCTCCAACAGTTGTCCAAGACGATCGAGGACAAGGCCGTCATGAGGAAGACATTTCAACAATGTTTCGATGAATAACGATGGTCATCGCAATCATTCATCATCATCATCATCACCATCACTATCACCATCTCGCCATCGCCATCACCATCATCATCACCATCACCACCACCATCATCATCATAAGGTCTCATTTTGTCCAGGGTAGCCTCTACCAGTGGGCCCTGCAACGTACCACCCATTCATACACCTGGGTCGGGGAGGGACATGCTGGTTAAAAAACATCTTATCCAAGGGCGAAAGCACTGGACTCGAGTTTCACTGGCGTTCCGCCGATTGATAGTCAGGAGTCTTTAAATATCCACTATACATGCCACATGGAAGCAATGTTCTATCACAGGGTTGGGCTTTGCCCCCTGACCCCATAATGAGTACAAGCTAGGTTTGGATAATTTATGCGTACATAAGTATCAGTTCAGGCCGTCAAAAACAAAAGGGAAAATATTACAGAGTGCTTGCAGCAACTCTCGGCGATGGAGTTACATGTTGTATTAAAACTTTTCCGTGCTCCCAATGAAACTTTGTCTTACAAGTTTTACTTTTTTGGGTAAAGGGAAACGGAATTTACCACATCAGCGGGGATTGATGTAAATCCTGCAAATTATCTTAATCGAAATGTGTCATAAATGGTGCGTTATCAGTACATAATAGGATTATGTATCGCAGGACTCTTACACAATGTGACTATAAAGGAGTGATGCTACTATCTCTATAATGTCCATCTTTTGTATTATATGTATGATGTAATACAGTGTTCTATTCATGTGTGTGTTTGTACTATAAATTGTTTTATTCAAATGGACCATAAACTGTTTCAGAATAGGGTTACTCCGTTGTGCTTTTGTGTCCCGCATGTGCATATTGAGTGTGTGTGTGTGCGAGGTATGAGAGGCAAAGTGTTGACCATTAATATCCAAATTCAAATAATTCTATTTCCATCCATGTGTATATATATATATATATATACATATTTATATAATCTGCATATGTGTGTGTGTGTGTGTGTGTGTGTGTGTGTGTGTCAGCTTGTGGACATCACATAAATGTATAATAATTGTGGGTGATGTTAACAGGCATGTTTCACTGTGCCCTTACAGCATTTCTACATGTACAGGTACACCGAAAGATCTCTTTACATCCTTATGAAATGTGACAAATGCAATGCCAACAGAGACTTGCATACAAGAGAAACAATGAGCCAGACACTGTTGAAGCCACTTTGATGAAAAAATAATTATATTAACATGATTATGAACCATGAAACTCCTTCAAACTGAAGAAAACTGACGTAACATGTTCATCTCTTTTCCTATTCCAATCTCCCTGGCAGTCATATATCATGGCAAGTGAAATTTTGTGAATACGCATATTACATAAACAAGATAAACATGGACAAGTTTGATGTCTAACAAAACTGTAAGTCCTTGGGCAGGTACTCATCACAAGGGACAGGTTGATAATATTCTCCATACCACAACAGAGTTGTAAATACATATGTATGCACAAACCAGGCAACTTCCGTTAAAAAAAGTCCTGGAGACCGTCAGTTTCCTTTTGTTACAATGAAATGTTGTTATGACCAAATAAATGAAGCATATAAAGATAATTATAAAGATAATGATACTGGGATCTGATTTTTCTACTTCGTTGTAATCTATAACCGAGTCCGTTATAACGGGAATCCTCTGCACATACAAAGGAACAAATTTTCTTTATACAGTGTAAAATCTTCATACAGGTAACAAAAGGTGACAGCTTTGTACCACTAACTCTATAAATACAGAACACTCAGAATGAGAACAAAAATGAAACCTGATGGAACAAGTAATTATCAACTTCTTTGATGGGTATCAAACTCAAAACTAGTTTATATTACTCATCAAAATATTCATGCCTGTGTTTCGGATTGTGTAGCATATGACATACAGTGAACTACCGTTATAACAAAGTTCTCGGGATCAGCAGTTTTCTTTCGTTATACATGTGTATCAAAATTTTGTTGAAACCGAACAAGTAAGCGATAGAAATACATAGAGTGGATATTACAGCGGCCAGAATTTTAACTTTGTTGTAACTGGAATTTCGTTATAACCGTGTTTGTTATAACAGGGGTGCACTGTACTTAACATTGTGAGTACAAGTGGTTGCCTTTAACTTTCAACCCCTTCTGATGGTAATCCCTAGATATTATGCCTTTGAACAGGTATTTAAACCCATTGGCTATGGCAATCTACTGGCACCTGTACAAAGTTTATGGGAATTTTAGAATCTTGTTAGAAATAGGTATAGATGTGGTATTTTGATCATCAACTAAAGACAGACCAAATCTCTGCTTGTAATGTCTTGACTCTCTTGCTGCCCCATGAAGATTGTTACAGATTGATGAATTATTTTTGCTATTGCTTGCGAAATGAGAATGGAAATGCTACAAACATTGGCATATGGCAAGTTTAATGGTGGCATTTTTTTCAGTCTTCAAGAAAAGATACATAGAATTAACAAAATAAAATGGTATGCCCGTAAGCGAACACATAACTTTCATAGCTTCAACACCCTGAAAAAAATCCTTTCAAACTGTGGGTTCGCTGTACTACTACAATGCAAATGGAAGGCAGAGACCAAAATTCAAACACTGACAGAAAGATATGGCAGCCATCTCTTTAACTTTGTTTTTGTCGTTTTAAATTGAGCAATGACACGCATTATTGTACATGGGCAGCATTCCCCACATCTCACTTATGCATGTTCCTGCAAATCTGTCTGAAATGAATAACATTCATCAAATAGAAAATAAAAAGAAGACAGGACCACTGATGCAGTCAGATTCTTGCGAAAGACGCTTAGTCCGATTCATCTGAGGATCACACAACAAAATGATTCAATAAGATTGTCATGTCCCAGGAAGAGATACCAACACAAGTGCCTGTGACGTTGATATCTGTGGAGATTTTGCAGGAAAAAAAAAATTCAGTTTTCATCACTCTATAATCATCAGCAACAAAGTTTCATATAATGATACTTGACCCATTGCTAGGTGGTCACTTGACTTCTTTGTTCACAATCCACTATCTACTGGTTGTACACTACAGTGGAAACTCGATATAACGAGATGGTCGGGACCGAGTCATTTTCCTCGTTATAGCCGATATCTCGTTATATCAGTAGGCATAAAAGAAGGCATAAAATAAAGACATTAATTTGCACATGTGGGACTACCCATCATATTTCAATCAATACTGATAACTTGATATTGTGTGTGAGGGATACTCACCTTTATGGGTAAGAAGATGTTTTTCGCCAAGGAAATCCAATATCAAGAATGTGTTTCTTATTAATTGTAGATGTTTGAATTTGTAAATTTATATAGCTTGCGATTGTATCAAGATCGTCTGTGGATTGGTATGTGGTTATCGTATGGGTGTGTGTTGTGTGGAAAGCTTGAATATGGTCTGCGCAATGCTGTATGTGTATGTGACACATTCTGTATGTACATTATGACTGCATGTGTGTGAAGACGGGGAATTCCCTAAGTAGAAAGCCAATCACAGCATCCGATTGCCTCACACCTGCTGAACGTCATGATGATGTCATGTATACCGTCCCACCACATTTTCTGCATGTATCAGTGTGCGTGCACACACATACTTCACACGTACAAAATGCAGTGTGTGTACAAGACAGTTTTTGGCGCATCAAGCTTTACAATCTCGGAAGATGATAGCACAGGCGAATAAAGCTTTACCGAAGGCATTTTGCTTTACCTCGCTATAGCAGGTTTGATTTACTGTGTTTTTCTTTGTTTGGAAGTCACAAAATTTATCTCGTTATAGCAGTTATTTCGTTATAGCCGATCTCGCTATAAGAGTAGCATTTTACATAGACTTGTGTAGAAGGAAATTTGGGACCGAGAAAATTTCCTCGTTATAACCGATATCTCGTTATAGCAGTGTTCGTTATACCGAGTTTCCCCTGTATCAGCTTTGCGCGATGGAGTGTTGCATCATAGGGTAAAAATGGTCACAGAGACGTCTGAGTCTGTGAATATCTCACAAATGATCTGCCTCACTCGGTCCCACTTCAGGCCATCTAGTCCGCAGGCAATGCGCGGCATGGAGAGCGCCCTCACACCATGCTGCCGACAGTGCTCCATGGTTGCTTGCAGGCTCTTGCGAACCGTGTCATATGTTGGCTTCTGCCAGTATTTTTCTTTGGTTACCTGCAACAATTTGGGAACACACACATATCATAACATTCATCATCATCACTGATAGAATACCAAAATTCTGAAGAATAAACTCATCGAACAACAAACTATTGAAGGCATTTGTGAAGCCAAAGAATTTTCTGAAGATCTGAAATTCTACAATCTGCCAACCTACATCACCATTTGAAGTATAATGAACAGACTACCATAACTATTTAAGTAAACCATAACATTAAATCAAAATTGTACAGAACCTGCGTCATGTGACTACATTCTGTAATAAATCAGATATTCTAACTGGTTACAAAACTGAGAGGATAGAAGGGAACAATAATCATGCCTTGATTTAGAGCAATCACTGAACAATCTTTTAGGAAACTGCAAACTACCAAGGCATACAGCAGTTAAACAATGATAAGTAAAATGCTCACACTATCAACATATGTGACCCTGCATCACAAAACAAACAGGGAGCAGACTTCAAGCTTTAAAATCATGTGTAACTGAAATCAAATGGACTCTCCTAACCTATCTAAATATTGGAAAGAAAGCACACTCTCAGGAAAAGTATGAACTGAGAAAAGAGGCTCTGAAGTACAGTGTCTATGTAAGCGCTTAATCTTTACCTAGCCGTGCTGGCTGTGCAGCGAATGGGACATAAAAAAACAAAAAAAAACAAAAACGGAGTAACAACAATGAAGGGATTACCAGATTAAACTGAAATTGAGCATGCCTTATAAACACATTCTGTCCACAATTACTGCAAACTTTCAAAAGCAGTAGCATCATCCCTTAAAAAGTTATTAGAGTTGAAAGCGAAGAGTGTGTATAAGGTTTTTTAAGAAATGAAAAGGGGACTCCTAAAGACACCACTTATTACACTATTCTACCAAAAATTTTCAAAATAAACTGCTAAAAAACACACTTTCGTCCCGTTTTATTATCCCAAATTTTAGCATAATGTAGAAGACTTGCTCTTTCAGAAAATATGAAAAAGTCAGATCGGCTAGGTTGACCCATTTCACATTTTTTCAGTCCTCACACAAAATCAGTTTATGCAACTTTTTGTTCGTTTTGTGATGCTCAGTCACATATGTATAATATAAGTACGTATGTCTCTTTTCTCTTCCGTTCTTGTCTTTATGCACCATACACAAGTGTACAGTCAGCTTCTACGTTCATTACCCACCATGTAGTAGATGTAACGAGATCCCCTCTTTAGTACAGCTACTCCACCTGGCTTCACTCCTGTAAAATGGAAATCACAAAACAAAAACTAGCAGTCTATCTATCATACCAAGGAAGATAATCAGTATTGCATGGTCCTATGGTAACACTTTATTCTGAAGTACTGTAATTCAGGTTGCTTTCTGTAATTCTATTTTTTCTCCTCTTTTTTTTAATGTTCAAACTATACAGCAAAAAGCCATGAAAACAAAAAACTCACGTAATTGCACATAGGACTATCAGTGGGGATTAACTCACTTTCTCAAAAGCCAATGAGAAAAATAAAATAAAACATAACAAAACAGGGCTAAGTTTAAAGAAAACAAAAATGGTGAGGCTAGGGCCCAGCGTCAATAGCCACCAATTTGTCTTTAATTATGAAGGTGCTTTGCGCGCTAATTGACACAGACAACTTCATATCGTTGTACACAGTATCAAAAGTCCATTGCAGAGAAAGGGTTAACACTACACCTGCAACAGCCTTCAATGTTTACCTTGAGACAGCAGTTCTTTGACTCCACCAAATTTGTCCTTGAAGATTGTCGCTATGCCCTTGCCCATCCGAACATCTGCGCTGATGCAGTGGGCCAAACTGTCTGATGGCGGGCCAGCGAAGAGGTCCCCTTTTACTTCTTTTAGTTGAAATTGAGGGCCTGGTGCCTTTCCCTGCAGGTAAAATGACAAATGGCAACACCAAACTGTCCATTTCAATGAAAGAAAGAATGGTTTTTGGTGACATGCTTTGGTTAACCAGCATAGCATTCCATTTGTGGCAAATGCTTATCTCTGGGCCTACACTGTTCCTGAACAGTTTATCTCCCATGTCCATACAAGCAAGAAGGTGAATAAGTACTATATTTGCATACAATTGTACATGTGTCACATGTATACTAACACAAACAAGAGTTGATACCTGTACATCTTCAAATTTCTTACATCTGTCATTTTTGGATTCAAAACAGAAATGGATAGGCCTACCTTTTTTTTTTACATCACAGGCAATCTACCAAATCTCACACATTAGGTGTGCGATTCACACCCAAGGGGGCACTCTTCATGCTCACACCACTGACAAGCTTTTTCTCACACCTTACACACAAACATGTATACATGACAAACAAATCCCCCTAAAGAATACAATGTAAACGTCGATGTCCGACCAACCATAAAATTCACATTTTGGGCTTTAAAAAAAAAATCAGAATACATGTTAGCTAAATATTCTATTCAGGATGCACCAGACCATGGGAGGGGGACACCTGCTTCACACACCCTCCACCTCACAAAAGGTGGATCTCACCATTTGTTAGGACCTCTTTGTTTTTTTGCATGTTCAGCCATTTTGAAACCATTATTTTCCTTGAATAAACTTTGAATTCCTCTTAGCATTGTATGCTCTAGTTTAAGAGAGGTTTCTCATTACCTCACAAAAATTAAAACCTTAAAGGCATCATGTAGTTTTGGTTGAGCCTTAACTTCCAGGTTTTTATCATTTTGGTGAGATATTGAGAAACCTCTTATGAAATATGAAAAAGCATTTAATTTCAAGAGGGATTTAATGTTTATTTGATGAAAATTGTCTTTTAAATTAATGGTCGAGATATCCAAAACAGAGCAATCTTAATAAAGTGTGGGACCCACATTTTATTCCGATTATTTTGTTTTACTTTGTTTTTGGATGTTTCAGCCATTCCAAACCCGATTTTTATCAAATAAACTTTGAACTCCTTGTAAAGTGGTACGCTTTGTACTATTTCATAAGTGTTTTCTTGCTATCTTGCGAAAAAGTTAACGCCCAATTTTCATCTCCAATACTGTACCATCCCTTTTGTAAGCCCCATCTCAGCCAAAACTGTACCATCCATTTAAGCAATCATTTTTTTTACAGTGATCTGTGCATGAACATGAAATACAACCACCTCAGCCTATGGTGTTTTTCTCACATCTACACGAGCCAGACTGGACATCTTTCAATAGTTAAAGGGATTGTAGGGTTTTGGTTAAGACTCAACTTCGCATTTCTGACATTTTTGTTAGTGAGATACATGTAATAAGAAAATTCTTCCGACATAAGAAAAAGCAAGTAATTCAACGTGGAATTCGACATTTTGTTGATGAAATTAGTTTCGAAATAGCCGAGATATCCAAAAAAGAGTGATCCTAATAAAAGGTGGGACCCACATTTTATTCCGATCACTTTGTTTTACATTGTTTTTTAATGTCTCAGGCATTTCAAAACAAATTTTCCATTAATATACTTTGAATTCCTCTTAGCATTGCATGCTCTTTACTATTTCATTAAGTGGTTTCTTGGTATCTCACAAAAAGGTAAAAGCCCAATCCTCATCTCCACCAATACTAGGACCATCCCTTTAACTGTAAACACAGGTCTACAGACTCATGAAGGAAAGCATACCTCAGATTTGGAATGGTCTAACTCATCACCAGAGCCAGAGGCTGAAATCTTTCCATCGCTGGTGTCAGCGTCACCTGAAGCAGTCTTCACTTTCTTGCTGGATGACCCAGGATTCTTTACCAAGAACTTCTCCATACTTCAAGGTAGTCTGTACTTGAATGCAATGACAATTTGTTGGATTCAAAATCACATCCTCTGTCCATCATTTTGTCAGTATTATCATCACACTTATCGGTTGCTGATTACTAGTCCAGTCCAAAACTTCTTATTAACTTATTCTTTGCACTGTATTACAACTGGCTCCCCCCCCCCCCCCCCCCCCGCTCAACTAAAGAAGAAAAAGAAGGAGGAAAAGAAGAAGAAGAAGAAGAAGAAGAAGAAGAAGAAAGATAGAAAGAAAGAAAGAAAGGAGAGGTCTTCGTATGGTTCGTTAATTCAAGTGTCAATAACAATTAGAGTTTAGGACCCAGCCCTCGCCCTCTCTGGCTCCCATCTGCTCTCGAACAACTAACGTGTCGTTAGGTACAAATTTCACTTGCTCAGCAGTACATTTTCAGTCGCCCTGGGCTTAGGCCTACACTATTTACAAGCATAGGAATTGTGGACCCTCCTAACAGTAGAGCATGCAAATAAAAGTCAACAAAAATCAAGCCATCCTTTCGTTGAAAAAAAAATGTAAGCAATAACAACTATAAATGTCTATGACATAAATGTGCGTTGTCTCTCAAAGCAGTTTGCAGTTGAGAAGTCAGAACACACAGATTGCTGTACGTGGTGCAATAGCCTGCGGCACGGACAGTGCCACGCAGTTTATTAGCACAGCAGGGTGGGGGAAGAGTCTAGACGAAAGCGAGTTCGCAACGGGAAACGGAAAATATTCCATACATCTCGGTGATTCATGCGTTTGAGAAATGTGAAAATAAACCTGCTTACCAACTTTCATCCAATGATCTTGCAATGCGTTGCTAGAGTTCTGTGAGGTCAGGGATGTGGATGTGACCTCCCTCGTGAGTTCCCAGAGGTCGACCCGTATTATTTCGTACGCACTATTATATGCGGAGAATCTGATTCGTGGATTCTGAGGGGAACCTGAGTTCGGGGGTTTCCCCTTTATAGAGGGCGTGTGTCAAATCTCCTGAGCGGTGCCGTATACTGTATAATACGGCTCTGCTCCTGAGTACATGACGCTTACAAAATGATGATGTTATAAAATGTCATGTGAAATCGTTTGCTTGTGATTTGTCTTTTGAGATTAAACTCGAATCGAACCACAAAATGGAATCACGAGTTGGTACCTAGCGTTGATTCAAGAAGTGGCGAAACAGAACGCAGATTCATGCATGAAGAACCCAATAGGACATGCACCTACCAAGACTTAGACTTGAATCAAACAAAGGAAAATAATAGAATGATAACATGTCATTTTATTTCTTTAAAACACGGGAAAAGGGATTATCGCTATGGTTATGACTGTAATTATCATTATCAACCATGATTATCATTTTGATCCTATCATTATTGCTACTATTATGATTATCATTGTGTATGATATGATGATGAAGATTAGTATTAGTATCATTAGCATCATTATTATCATCATTATCATCACCATCATCCCCCGGGCCATCATAATTATTATCATCATCGTCGTCAACAGCAGCATCTTAATAATCACAGTCATTACCATCACTCCTTCGTTCTTATCATCATTATCATCACTGAGATTCTGGTGACAATGCGTCACATCATTATAAAATACGTTACTGTATCATCATTCGTCTCAGTTAACATCATAATCATCACGAGTCCTTGCAGAACACTCTTGTCATTATTCACCCGTACTCTATTGATGCCTGCCATATATCCAATCAAGTCAAGTGAAGACAAGTTGTTTTATTTTATCTCCAACAAACTGAGGATAAAATGAAATACATCCTCCTGAAATGTATGAAATAATGGTATGAATCTCTCGAGAGAAGAAAAATAATAACTACCATAAAAGTATTAAAATAATAGAACATTAAATGATAACTTCATCGGTGTGTAGAATAGTGTCCAAACAGGAAATGAATCTGATTCAAAGCTCATTGACGTTACCGTATGATTTTAATGGAGTAAATCAATCATCTAATATCGCTATACTTTATTGTTATGCTGTATATCAAGGCTGCAGAAGTTTCATAAAAGTGAGACGCTTTGTGCACAAACAAAAAAAGGCAATGAAAGTCATAAATCCCATCAACCCAATGTTGTTCGAAGTCTGCATATTATATACAATGCAATTCGGGCATGGCGTAATAGATTAGTATCTAGTTCGCCAGCACATTGACATTTAGTGCAAAATATTCTACAGTCATGACAGTGTATATTAACGAAGACAATAGACAGAAAACTTGCGTGAGGCTAGCCCCAAACAGCAACAACTGTGTACCGGTGGTGCATTCTTACCATTGATATGCATTGCGCATGTATGGAGGGTGGGTGGGAATATTTTGATTGTCACTCGTTCCTGTAGAGGAAAAAAATAATATCCATGAATTTAAACAGGTAAAGCGGACCACACAATGCCGCAAAAGTAACGTTTTTCAGCGAAAAAGTCGTGGTTAACAAGCTAGATTGTATGTGTATTCAAGTACATGTACTGCAGTCTTTGATGTTGCTAACGTGTTGTATAATATATTCAATAGACCGTTTTTTTTTTTCATTCTATTTTATGGATTTTTTTTCGTCCTGATGTGAGGAGCTATCTAACATTATACATTAAAATGCTTTGCAATATTTTGAATCCGGTTTGTTTATATTAGTTGCTGCTACCTCGAGTAGTTGTCGAGCAAACAGTATTTCAGGTTGTAAGGAAGACTGTTGAATAATGCTACGAGTGTGTAGTAAACCGGGCCATCAACAAGCTGTTGCTGTAAGAACAGAATCATTCTTTCTTATACAAATAGTCCGCTCTGAATGCAAAATTATGCATTAGGCTTACTGTGGATGTTTTCGGTCAGTGGATAGGACATGGGTCCTAATACTTAGACCATTCAAATTCCGTACATGCCTTCATCACAAACGTTGCCCGAAACAACCACAGAGCTTGCCCTTATTTATAAACGTAGTTCCACTTTGTGCATGAACGGACGGGAGGGAGAGAGAGAGAAAAAAATCATTTATTCTTGTGAAAACAAGTTTGTTGCTTTTAAACTCACTGAGATAATTAGGTGATCCGTATAAATGATGCTAGTTGTTAGCACATCCACCTGACAACAACAAATCGATCTTTCAATCCTCGTATATCTCTCAATAATAACATACTACTCGTGTATATCTTTATAATGAATGCCCTCAATGCAGAAAAATAAGAACAATTATGCTTTCCCGAATGATAATAATAAAAGGGCAATAATATGGTCACCTGGTAAACGCAAGTTCATTCTCTGTGTGAACAATATGTCATTCTATAGTGACGTCGGGTACGCTTGCGCATTAGGTCGCTTTGAAAGCGAGTGAAGTGTAAACGGTTTATAGTGACCTCGTCTACAGCCACTCTGTCTATTTTCCAATTGGTCTACAGGCAAATCGTCTATTACCGATTCGTCTAATACCCATTTGGTCTACAACTTGTTTTGTCTAGTACACATATTGTCTAATAGTCACTTTGCCCATTTTCGTACTGTCTGATACCCAACTCGTCTAAGGAGCATTTCGTCTACTGAGCAATTGATCTAATAGCCAAGTCGTCTACATACTCACAATGTCTACTTGTCATGTTGTCTAATATCCATTTCGCCTGCTGCCACTTTGTCTACTCCCACCTCGTCTACAAGTCATCTCGTCTACATTCACTTTGTCTAGTTATCATATCGTCCAACCCTTAGTTCGTCTGTACTCAACATGGTCTATACCCATCTGGTCTACACCCAACTGGTCTACACCCAACTGGTCTATTCCCAACTGGTCTACTCCCAACTGGTCTATACCCAATTGGTCTACTCCCAACTGGTCTACTCCCATCTGGTCTACTCCCAACTCGTCTACTCCCAACTCATCTACTCCCATCTGGTCTACTCCCAACTCGTCTATACCCAATATTGATCTACTCCCAACTGGTATACTCTCAGCAATTTACCCAAACTGATCATTCCCATCTGGTCATGCTTATAATGAATATACTACTTTGTCTAGTGTCCAGTCCGTCTCACTGTCGATATAAAAACAAAGGTGAATGGATGGAGTGTTGAAGTTTGGATATATAAATGCTGCATGATTGCTTCTGACTATAAATTACACATCCAGCACAAATGTAACACAGCTAGTTTTTCACACTGTGACATTATTTCTTTTTTATAAAAAGTAATAAAATTGTCATAATTAGAACAAAAAATTTAAACCAAATGGGGGCACCAAGAGTGTTCAAGCTATCTCAGTAGGAAAGGAAACTGGATGAAGTAGACTTAAGGAGTTTGGAGTAGACAAAAAAAAAAATATATATATATAACAAGTAGACCAGTTGGGAGTAGACCAGTTGGGAGTAGACCAGTTGGGTGTAGACCAGTCGGGAGTAGACCAGTTGGGAGTAGACCAGTTGGGAGTAGACCAGTTGGGAGTAGACTAACTGGTTATTAGACTAATTGAGTATTAGACAAGGTGGATGTAGACCAATTTTTTTATTGGCTATTAGACAAAATGAGCTGTAGACTATTTCATTCATAGACCTAATGATTAATAGACGAAATGGTCGATAGACATAATGGGTATTAGACGAAATGTGACTTAGACAAATTAGAGATTAGATTAAATGGTTAGTAGACGAAATGGCAATTAGACTAATTGGCATTTAGACAAAATGGTTGGTGGACGAGTTGGTAGTAGACGAAGCGAGTTTAGACGAGATGGCATTAGACTAGGTGAACAGTGGACAGTGTGGTTGTAGACGAGGTGCCAGTTTACCGTGTAAACCCAAATGAGAGGAAAAAAAAAAAACCCGGAGAGGTCATGATGAAAATTAAGCACATATCCTGCAAACTAGCTTGTTTGACAGTTGTAAATTTCTTCCAGACTGAGTGTGATTTCCATTTTAATGGACGACTGGACACACAAAATAAAGACCTGACATGGCATTTTAGACGAATTTCAATGACTTAAAAACCAAACCAAACGTCCGTAAAGCTCTCTCATTCCACTCTATCTCGCAAAATGAATGTTTTTCAAAATGCATCATGAAACAATGTCTTGCCTAAAACATAGACTTGAAGAGTTTGTTTGAAAAAAACCGATAAGTCCATTTTTGAAGATTTTGAAGTACGGTCTCTGTCATAAAGTACAAAATAACACCTTTGAAATGATATATTGGTCATTACATATAAAGGTACATTTTTGAAGTTATGGTCAACAGAAGAAAATTTTTTCTTATTATTCTCCCTATTTTTCTTGACCTTTAATCGCAAATATCTCAATTTGACAAATATGGACTTATCGGTTTTTGCAAACAAACTCTTCACTTGCAGGCGTAGCCTACATGTATACCAAGTATTATTAACTATAACAAATTAGTCGAAACATGTGTTCAGACTGGTGGGAAGTTCAGCCCTGTGATTTCACAACATATAATGTAATTAAGTTTGTGTTACATTTCGATAAGGGCAAACAGAGCTAGATCCATGCTGAGGGCACAATAAAAAAACACTGCTGTAGCCTTGCGTATAAACGAACGGTTGAAGTCGATGTATAATAGCTGATATGGAGGAACCGTGTGACGCTATAGTGGCTATTACGACGAACTGTAGGAGTCCCTAGTTGCGGCGGTTGGTGCCCTAGGTATATCCTCGATACTGTAATGCCACTGAACCAGTGGTTCAAGCTTGTTAAACATAGCCATTCCTTTCTCATCAGCCATACAAAACATATAATAATACAAATGCATTTAAAACATTTTACACTGCATTACTATGCCTAGTTTAATTTGCGTTAATGCCCATAAAGTTTACAATGTGACAATCGTCGATCATTAATCATTATGTGAAGTGTATTCCTCTCTCCTATCAGTGGTCTGATTGATCACTTGAATATACTGCACGCTCCGTGAAAATAAAAGTTTGTGATCCCATCGTTTTCTCTGCACTTGCGTCCTCAAGACAAGTAGGTCTACGTGGTTGTAATATTCAATGTACATAATGTATGCTCTGTTTCTGTGCCCATGCGTAAATCAGGGTACCTGGTATAGGAATTCAACTGGCTGGAATTCGGTGTGCCACGAAAATGGAATTCTGGCTAGATGCTCTTATTCAGGAAAGGTGCTCTTGTTCATGATGGGGTTTCAGGATTAGTGTTATCAGCAACTTTTTTCCTACACTTTTTTTTCACGAGTAGGGTATGGTTGGCAAGCAACCACTCATGGAGTGGAAAACTATGTAGGGGCCTATTATCTCAGATCATTATACAAATGGTAATCGCAAAAAAAAAGGGGGGGGGGGGAGGGGGAACATATAGAGATGAGGGTTCAACGACCAAAGCACAGTCCCTCTTCGGGAAACCGATCACAGCGCAAACTATCGGGCCACCTGAAGCCGAATTTCTTCATCATCGACCTGCAACCTCGGCGGGCGCGTTTACAGAAGGACTGGCACGGCGGGATGATCACTCCCAGAACGTTGCAGACAGGAAAGTGCACGGAGCAGAGGAAGAGCTGGAGATGTTTTGAACACTGTATTTTCACGAGCGGGTAGAACTGCTGAATGGCTACCATAGCCTCCACCTGCGACTCGTGGCCCAGTAGGTTAGGAAGGAAGGTCATGTTGTAGGGAATATCCATGCACATTGGAGCTTCGATGGTCTCGCAGAATTGCTCGTGGGATGAACCCGCAGTGAAGTACTCGCCTTCGCTGCTCTGGCAATGAATCTGCCTCAGACTGGACGTCGAGAGAAGTAGCAGCACTAGCCAAAGCCAAGCGGAGACCCGCCGTCCGTTTCGGTTGGTCGTCAACATCATTCCCCGCTCCACTAAGAGCTATATTAAACAACTCTTTGCAGTAGAACCACACGAATTCTGTAATGTTTGATGAATTTCGTAGAGGCTTAATTTTGTGAGGTGGCGGGAAAACGAGGTAACTGCGTATATAAACGACTCGAATAAAAGTCAGAACATTCAGCCGAAGAAGTGTTCAAGGCAGATAACAGATACACTGGACGGTCACGACTTCATTAAGTGTTCGTACTAGCCACACATTATTTATAATAAACTGGAGCTTTAAAGACTAATGTATACTCTGTGGAGGTCGTTCTGTGAGGAGGAAAATTCTCCATTGGACGCTTACCGCAAGAAAAAAAAAAGTAGGTTTGTTGTACTGTAAAGAACACTCGAAACACTTAACTAAAAAAAAAAAAAAACCAAAACATGCAGGTTGCCGAAAGCGCCTTACACGATTCAAGTGGAAACGGAACAGTGTTTGTGGCCTTCGTCAACACTTGAAATACGGCAGAGTGCAAATCATATACTACCTGGCCAAAATTGTAAAGAAATAAATCAGTCTTTAATGGGAAATTCGACCAGCCATTAACGGTAAAGTACCAGAACGCGAGAGAGGAAATCGTGGGTGTAATTAACTCGACAATACGCAATATTTAACTTCGTTCGTCTCCCTTCCCTTGTATCTCTTGACCTTTACAAAGCCCGCAGAATTTGTAAATGCACACATGTACCAGATACAGTGAGAGGTAGATTTTGCATTTGTCTTCACTTTTGATCTCCGTTAATTCCTATTTATATAGACTGTTTTTGACTTCACATCGTCTGTAAAGAAGACAGCTGTTGAGTATTAAAAGTTTCATACATGTCAAAGATAAGTCGTAGCACACACACACACACACACACACACACACACACACACACACACACACATTCACACACAAGTGGATACAATACAAAGGAAACTCCCTAATATAAAGTGAAGGTAGGGACCAAGTCATTCTTTCTATGATAGACACTCACATTTGCACAAACATAATTATAATAACAATTTTGTTTAATTGTTTTGTTTTTACAGCCAATCTCAGAGAGTACAGAAAAACATTGATCTGTATGGAAGGAAAATCTTGTTACATCAGCGTACTCCATCATTATAGAGTTTCCCCTACGCCCTTGATTTAAACAGTTTATGTATTTGCCTACGTACGGGTCCTCAGTTATCTGATGAAATAATATACTGATATGCAAAGAGTGACGGATTAATCACTGCACAGAGGGCTGTTACAAAAATTCTCTTAATACAAGTATACTCACTTGTTCATCTAACTCTTCTGATTTTGACACAAAGAAAGTAAAAGACAAAATGTTACTAATATGTCAGAGAAAAAAAAAACATACTATGTGTTTCATGTAAGTTTAATCATTCTGCCGATTCCTTTCTAAACCAATGTTGTATCAGCATATCAATGCAGAGTTTGACTGCATAAAGAAGTGCAATTTTCAATAATAATATGCAAGTCCATCATCAGACAATGCAAAATGAAACATTTCAAGTGATACCTAATTACTTGTTGCATAACAAGGAATACTCTTGAGGTGGCAATATGAAATATCCTGTATTATCTTATCTTCTTTGCTTCTGAGCAGGTTTAAAGGGATGGTACAGTATTGGTGGAGATGAGAATTGGGCTTTTAACTTTTTGCGAGATACTAAGAAAACACTTATGATACAGTACAGAGCATACCATTTTAAGAGGAATTCAAAGTTAATTTGATGAAAATCGGGTTTGGAATGACTGAAACATCTAAAAACAAAGTAAAACAAAGCGATAGTAATAAAGTGTGGTTCCCACACTTTATTAGAATTGCTCTTTTTGGGATATCTCAGCCATTTCAAAGCCAATTTTAATCAAATACACATTTAATTCCTCATAGTATTACATGCTCTTTCATATTTCATAAGAGGTTTCTCATTATCTCACAAAAAAAAAAAAAAAAAATAGAAACCTGAAATTAGGTCTCAACCAAAACTGTAAGATCCTTTTAATCTCAAATATCTAAAATTGATCCCAGAATAAAACTCTTCAAATATATCAAAAAAAATCGGTCCATAGTACAAGTGAATATGACAGCTTTTTGATGCCATGATCCTTGTACTTCAAGAAAAGAAAGAAAAAAGTACATACGACCTTACCTTCATTTATTCAACTAAGAAATGATGCCAGTTAGAGGGAAGGGGAGGATGTGCAGTTACTTTTATTTTTAACGGATCCTGCTGATATTGTATGCTGTTGGATCAACCAAGCTTAGCAAGGCAATAATTCTTTGCACCTGGGTTTAAAAGGATGGCATACAGAAATGTAGTTTGGGTTGATGTGGGACTCGGGTTTTTAACTTTTTGCTAGATAATTAGAAACTGCTTATACAACATTAGGGACCATACAATTCCAGGAGAAATTTGAAGTTATTTGATGAAAATCGGATTTGAAATGGTTGCGAGAGCCAAAGTAAAACAAAGTGATAAGGTCTCACCCAATACAATGTATTAGGATCTCTTAGTTTTTTCATTTCACACTTTTTTGGGGGCACTTTTTTTTATATTTTGTACACATGATAAATTGAAAATTGTGAGCTGATGACATCATCAGCTCACCAATTGGCACATTCAAATGAAATATTTTATATCATATTCACCGCAGTGTTTTGCAGCAGGAAGCAAAGTTTCATCATTATTTTCCCAAATTTTCCTCCACTTATAATCAGACTTTTACTGTTTTGCTTTAATGCATAACATTTCACTCTTTCTTTGAACAGACAAACTAGCCTTTCATTCCTGTTTTAGTAGAATAATTTATCAAATATACTATAGGGGTCCATGCTCATGCCATACAAACATCCTGTTTTACCTGCGGGATATCCAGACGTTGATATTGAAGTACAATCTACTGTTACTGTAGACTTTTGACAAGGCCTCGTGGCTGAAAATTGAGACTAACTCGGCTCACCGAGCACTGCGAGAAACGGGTGAACGCGAGAACGAGCGGCGCAACCACAACGCCTTTTGAAACCTGGGTTTTTTTCCCTAATGCCTCCCAATGAAGGCGAATACACACATATATTCACAAGTCAGATCACAGATGGTATGCTATTAAATGAGAACGTGTCAATGCTGCGCTGGCAATGCAGGCAGCTATGGATGAGCGAGCCGCCGACATGCACACTCATGCATATACCGTACATTAGATGTGACGACATGGTGAGCAGTGCAGTCGGTGATTGGCCGCTACCCTTTTTGGTAGCAGAATTGGCGAGAAACAAGGCTCAAGATAAGAAATTCATGTCAGGTTTCAAAAGGCTTGGTCTCGCATTCACCCATTCTCTCGTAGTTAGTTTCTTTTTCAGCCACGAGGCCTTGCCAAAAGGCTACGGTACTGTTACTGAGACTCTAGTGCATGGCAAGGCTGACCTCAATATTCTACCAGCCAATACAGTATGTTCATATATCAGCTTGAAATGGAAAGAGTTTCAAAAACAAGTTTTCACATGTTCCACCGAATGATTATCCTTCCTGTGAATAAAACCTAAAGCAATGAAGGATCAAGAAACATTCCTATTTGCTTCTATGACCTGAGAGGGTAGCATTGACTGACGAAAAATCTCTTGATACTTTGCATGATACTTTTAAGGCCCGTTTTCTGCAAAACGCTTTACATTTCTTAGGAAAGAAATCAGTAAGGCAAGTGTCATTTAGCCATAAATTTGTAATATACACTGTATTTAATTTCATATCCCTATCCACAGTTCACAGAGTACAATATCAATGTTGTGTTTTTGTTTTTTTCTGTTTCTAAAAATCCAATCCTACAATTGTCATTGATTACTCTATGCCTCTGAGATGTAGAATTAACTGCTCTACATGGGATTTAATACATGGTCACTTTACACTTTTGGCTGAACCCGCAGCTGCTAGAACATGAAAACTGCAACCCATGTATCCTCACTAGGGGAAGGCTTGACGTTATTCTTGTCTACCAATATTTAACCTTCATTTGAGAAAAAAAAAAAGTATGCCAATCATTTTCTGTCGACCATTCATCTCTGTTTCTTTCTTTTTTTCTTGTTTGGCAGGCACTTTGCTCTCCAATGAAAAAAAAAACCAACAAAATTGGCATTAAGAGCAGATTTCAGGTATTGCAGAAGGACATGTTAAAAACATTTCAGAGGGACAATCGCCCTCACTGCAACAAAGTTTGGCTGCCTGGATAGCAGCTTCCTCAGCAGACATGGAGAAGCATGAATAATAATGGACTGAGTGTTATCTGTACACATTGATGTTGCTTTCTGATGGGTGGTACAAAAGTGTAGTTGACAGGTACATATTGTATATATATATGCATGCAGACAAGCCCTTCAAAGTTTGAGAATTTCCCCTTCTTTTGTCAGATGAAAGATCCATCCAGTACACTCTGTCGTGAACACTTCGCTTCCATCGCGGGTCATTCCAGGTGTAGGTAGGCTCAACGAATACTTCAACTCCCTTCCTGTTGAGGAGAAGTATCGAGTAAACTTGGGCAAGTGTCTATGGGAAATGTCTGTTGCTGCGAAATCAACCCGTCCTGAACAGGTTAAAATAATGGTGATCATTAGATGGAGGCTGCTTACCATCCACCACAATTGCGCATTTAAAAAAAAAAAAAAAAAAAAAATCTGCCTTCTTGGATTGTTCAGTCCCAAGTAGGCAGTCATAATACGTCCCTTATGTACAAAATGGTCCGACTTGTTTTTATGTACACACAAACCAGGCACAAACTGTCTCTGGCTGCAGACTGTGAAAAGGCAAAGGCCAACGCTATAACAAAAGTGACGGAGCTTGTTTCTTCCCCGGCCACGCCTCCTTGGCATACTTCTTCTTCTTGGGACCCACAGGTCCCACTGCCACGGGGCCGGGGGCAGGGGCAATGTTTATGGCGGGCATGTGCCGGGCTGGCTCCACATCCGGTGCCAGATTGAGGGGCTTGAAGAGTCCGAGCGTGCTGCTGGCACCAAACGGGTTCATGCCCGTGGGCGACGTCGGTGTTGGCATCGAGCCCGAGTTGGGGTCATTGGCCGAGGAGGGCAGGTTGTCGTACAGGCTGGGACCATAGTTGAACCCTTGAAGAGACTTGACGGTGGTGTCCCCTGATGCAGATATCATGTCCTCAGTCTTCTTTTTCTGTTGGAAAATACCATTCATGTCTAGTCATTGCTTTACTTATTGCATGGTGGTCCCTTTCCAATAAATTGGAGAGCAATATTAGACAACATCATTTCCTTGAATGGAGCATATTGTATTCAATTAGTCAATGCTATGATAAACAAAATTTGTGGGCAGTTATTCTTTCATTTTCTCACAATGATATGCCGCAAAAAAAAAAAATATATATATAGATAGCAAACAAACTGGAAATGTGCAGTTTAACCTATTAAAAAAAAAAATCATAAACTACATATTAATACCTTTTATCTTACATTCATGATGTGTCTTTTGCCATGTAAACAGCTGAATATAGATAGATAATAAATTTCATCTTCTAAATCAACTTCAACTCCAATTAAGAATTTCTTTGCAACACATAGAACCCTGAAAAATCCGAACACATTATCAAAAAGTTGTCACCGTCTCTGAAAATATGCTAGACATTACTTACAATGAACATGAATTGACAATTGAGAATGCCTCTGAAAACAATTAAATGACCCTACTTAACTCTCATGAGTCTGCTCAAACATCCACACACGAGTTGAGGGAATAAATCTATACAGTGTAGCTTTACAGGGGTTGGTGTCGAGGGTCAAACACTGTTGTGAGGACTCACCTTAACTGGTATTACGGAAACCGACACAAGATTCCTGAATCGCCCCACAGAAGGGTCCACATCCTCTGCAGGAATAACAAGGATGATATGAACATTACACTCACATAATCAACACTACACTGACTGTAATTGCAGTCCATTGCAATCAACAGAAAAACAAATAACCAAACTTCAATGCCAAGTGACACATTTGGCAGTTAGGAGTTGGCGTCGTGGAGGATTAGCATTATTCATTTTGTCAACATAACATATTACATTGGTCTCCCCGAACACGTGTCACTGCTTGCTGTGCGAGGTTGCGATCTGATTTTTTTTTTCCTTTTTATGTAATACATTCTTACCATGACAATGCACTAATCGCCACTTACAGCTGTACGCGTACATATGCGCTGGTATCAGCCATGCTTATGTTCACCTCGCATATGTCGAAAAATCGCCTAAGTCCAAGGTCTTTTCAAGTTTCTCTTCTTTATATTCTATCGATTTGAATCCCTCACAAGTCAAAGTTTTTCTATAAAGTCAGAGCTATTTCTTCATTCCAAATAGATTTGACTTAAGCAAGGTTGACTGTCCTACTACATGAAAAAACTACTTCTACTCCTACTCCTACTACTACAACTACTACTACTGATAATATGATAATGCATAAAAATAACAATAAGAATAATAGATAATATTCATTTTGCACTAAATGCAAAAATTTATTTTGCATTGATACAGAACAAGTAGAGTTGAATCAAAATACAGAATTATGAACATTGTGTTATGTAAACAGCATAGGAAAGGAAACATGCCATGATCATCTGTCAAATTGTTCGAAAACTTTTTATCCTTCATTTGGTATTTCTCAGACATAGCTTTCCTTTACAGGTAAGGTACTATGGTACCAAATTTTCTGTCACCTCTTAAAATGTGGAAACAATGTAGCCATGACACAAGCCCAATTCAATTTGAATTATTCAAAAGAAGCCAACACCACAATCTTTGCAAACAGACTGACTGACACACAGACAGACCTTCTGATCAACCCACCGACAAACAGATTTCCATCTACATCCGCATCAAACTTTCCTTTGGTCTGAATGTAACAGCTCCTTGTGCCGACCCACATGCCTATAAGCCTTCTGATGCTTGAGTAGAGACTCCATCTCTTCATGCTTTTGGAGGGAGATCTCCCGCTTTGTGATCGTTTTCTAAAAATCTCTTGCTGTCCCACTAGAGTTTGAATTTCTCCCACTCTTTAACTGTTTGCCTCCCACTAAAGACACATTCTCCCAGCTTAAAGTTCCATCTTCTCCTGCCCAACATTTATATTTTGTCATGTACATGTATGAGTATGTTAAGGATTAAGGTTAAGATAGTACCAGACTAGAAATGTTGCTATGGTGACTGGTATGCCTCCGCCATAACGCATGGTTCTCCTAATATGTCTATAGTACAATGTCTTGACAATGTGTGATGACAGTTTCACATAATTGGTAAAATATCAAAATGTCACAAATGTGGTGAATGTTCACTTTCCTTCAACTAGGTTTAATTGGATGAATGGCTATATTGCCTAAGAGTGCAGGTATTTGGGGATTCGAGGATATTTACTTGACTTTTCACCCTTTTATAAGTTTAAATTAACCCTATTCTAACAGGGGGGAGGTCAATTTGACCCCCCCTCCACATTTCGTGCCGCGATTCCGCAACGCGCCAAGATTTAGCCGCGTCCTTTCATGACTTTTTTCTTTGAAGTCTCCCGCATATTTTGAGACCAAATTTGCGATGTCCGGGTACACCGTTCTGAAGTTACGTAATGTTTTGCATATGCATGTCAACCCGAAAATGGCTCAAGTTCATGATATCGTGTGCAAATCCAATGGTTAAGGCTCTTTGGTTAAATTGATATGAATTAGATTATTTCAACTTTTAACCATTGAAATTAATCAATTTCAATGTAGATAAGCTTGAAAAAGTGCCTGCAACAAATTTTGGCCAAAAAACAATAGAAAGCAAAAGGTAAAAAAAACAATGAAATACATAAGAAATTAACAAAACAATAAAACACAAAAGAAACTGATTATGATTGTGCTACTTTTTTACAAGAAAATTGTTCAATGTGTCTTGAGGAACTCTAACACAAAAATTTAGCAATCATTCAGTCTTTTTAATGGAGTTATACGTGAAAATATGATTTCATGCGTAAATTTTCATAATTAATTCACTAAAAATAGAAAATCAAAATTTTTCTTTTGTGTGATCATGTAATCTTGTAGTTGACATCCTACTCTATGTTCAGGCAAAATTTTGCGGTGATCGCGCGATTGGCGGGGTCTGAAGGGGGGGTCAAATTGACCCCCCCCCCCCCCCCCCCCCAGTAAGAACTTGGTCTCGAATAGCCCAGTCAGAATAGGGTTAAGGAAGAAGTGAAATTTAGCACTTTCACTTGTACTTTGACCTTTTGGCAAGAAACTTCAAAGAGAATCTCTAATGGGTAATACATGCATGCACTAAGTTTCAAGAAAAATCCTACATGCATTGCATAGAAAAGAGGGAAATAGTGAAATTTTGAGGATTGACCTTGATCTTTGACCCCTGCCCCATGACCGCTAAATTCCCTAGATTATCACTGCCAGTCAGTAAATGCATAGGTACTAAGTTTCATGAAGATACCTTGAACCATTTGTGAGATATGGAGAAAAACAAGGCAATCGCCAAATTGTGTCTCGCCCATTCGCGTACAAGGAATTAATATTTTTTAGAACTCCCAGAAGTTAATTGACCTGCTTATGACCTTTGACCTTGTGGTCACCTTCAACACCCTAAGGGACATTTACCATCCAAGTGTGGTCACAAACGGACAAAGGGATCAAAAGTAATGAGCCATAATCAAAACGCGCCATAAAAACTTAACATTGGGCCCTAAAAATTTGTTGACCCCTGTCTGTGACCTTTGACCTTGTGACGACCTTCACCTCCCCAAGGAACATCTTCCATCCAAGTTTGGTCACAAACGGACAAAGGGATCAAAAGTTATGAGCCATAAACGAAATGCGCCCTAAAAACTTAACATTGGGCCCTAAAAGTTTGTTGACCCCTGTCTGTAACCTTTGACCTTGTGGTTACCTTCAACTTCCCAAGAGACATCTACCATCATCCAAGTTTGATTGCCATTGTAGCAACATGTGCTGAGTTACGTGTGATAAGAGAGTCTTGCAAGTAAACTTTAACGTATGACCTCAAATGACCTTTGACCTTATCATGTGACCTCTTACTGCACTATAACATGAAGGTACCCCAGTGCATCCATCACCCAAGTTTGATTGCCATTGTAGCAACATGTGTCGAGTTACATGTGATAAGAGAGTCTTGCAAGTAAACTTTAACGTATTACCTCAAATGACCTTTGACCTTATCCTGTGACCTCCAACGGCACCATAACATGAAGGTACCCCCAGTGCATCTATGACCCAAGTTAGGTTGTAATCCAAGCAACTTATGTGAAGTCATTTGTCAAAAGAGAGTCTTGCACATACTCTTTAATATATGACCTCAAATTACCTTTGACATCATCACATGACCTCTGACAACACCATAACATGAAGATACCCCTAGTGTTTCTATCACCCAAGTGTGGCTGCCATTGCTGTAACAGCTGCCAAGTTATGCATCATAAGAGAGTCTTGCAGGAAAACTTTAACATTTGTGACGGACGACGGATGACGGACGGACGACGGACGGACGACGGACGGACGCCATTTGGATCCCTTAGTCTCACCTTCACCTCCGGTGGGCGAGACAAAAAAGTGAAATTATAACATTTTCACTTGACCTTTGACCTGAAACTCATGACCCGAAATGCTCTCTGAAGAATCTTTATTTGGTAGTTAATGTATAAACTAAGTTTCAAGAAAATACCTTTAGGCACTGCACAGATATGGGGGAAATAGTGAAAATTTGAGCATTTGACCTTTGACCTTGATCATAATGTGCCCACAAGTTGAAAGGCAAAACTTTGCCTACTCATACATATACATGCCAAATTTCATTAGGATACCTCAAACAGTTTTTTAGTTAAACTGCCCACAAAATTGATCACGGACAGAAAGACGAACTGACGGACGGACAACCCAAAGACATAATGCTTCCGGTGACACTTCGTAGTGGAGGCATAAAAATATCTGAGATAATAGTAATAATGATATTAATAATGTCTTCTTTATTTTAATCCAGAATAGCCTCTTCAGTGTTGCAACTGCTCTACTAGAGAGAGGGTCCTGCCATTATCATTGCCTAAGTATTGCCAGGTGCCATTCATACACCTGCGTAGAGGGGGACATGGTGGGTAAAAACAGCTTGTCTAAGGATATATAAAGCACTGGGTGGAAATCGAGCTCCGGTCCTCCAAATGAAGTCGTAAGCCTTATCCACTATGCCAAAGTACCTTAGAACCATTATAGCTTCCAGTATCCACTTTAGGGACTGGAACCCGGCTAAAAGGGACATCGTTATTCAAGCTTGTCACATGCTCTACAAGCACATAATCAATGTATTGTGTGCATGATCTCACAATAAAGAGTATCCCGTTTGTTGGGGTCAATGTGGGAAAATCTCCTGTTTAAGAGGAGCTTAGGGTGAGAGTCTCTCCTCCATGCATGTTCCAACCCTGTATCTCACCTGGATTGATGACTTCGTCTTCTTCTCCAAACGAGACATGCGAGTGCTTCCTCTTCCTCTTGGCCCGCTGCATCTCCCCCTGACTCTGAGTCTCCTCGAAGCCAATTGCGCCGATGCGCTTGTTGTGAGCCGTATTGAACTCTGTTAAATTCTGTTGCGGTTTCAGAAACGCAAAAGACAATACCAATGACATCTGTCATTCAAACAGGATTCTACATTGCACAGCATTATGATTAATGGCAAAACATAGTTCTGGTATTCCTGCAAAATTGTCAAATTTCGCTCCAAAATCTACACATATGCCTAGGAAATGTGTGGAATAACGTTGTAATAACAATAACATTGGGTGTTGACGAAAATGCGAAATATTACCCCAAAAAGTTGTTCCTCTGGATTGTACAGGGTTGTAATATGGGAGCACTTCGCGTTCTGGCTGACCGCAGTTATGGGCCGAGTTGATACAACGCGCGCATCAAACAACCTCTTTGGCGCGCCTACAAAATGAACATGCGCCTATGTGTAGAATATGGCGACAACAAACTGTGTATAAATTGTCTGAAATAGGGCCGAGTTGTCCCTGAGACGAAGTTAACCTGGATCCTTCTGGAATAAAAGTCAGTATACCAACTTTTATTTTTGATCTCAAAATACTCCGAAACAACTCATCACCGCAGCAAATCACTTCAGCCAGGGAAGTTTCTTGGTAGACTCTTTCGGTATATCACAAGCAAATATGAAATTATGCAAGAGGTGTTCTCAAACCTTTGAATACCAGAAATATGTTTTCACTTTAAACAAAAGGGTAAGGTTTAGGGTTAGAACAAAAGCATGTTGGCACGGTAGATCCATCTCCTTTCCATGCTACGATTAATGTAAAATAAAATCAGACAAACAGAACTGTAGGGGATTTGATCAAGACTACATGTAAAATAAGAAAATCAAAGAATGTTTATTTGCATGTTATTGTGCTATGAATTGGTCTGCGGGCTTACAATGCCATTTACCACTCCACACTCAATGACTATGATTGCTCACAGGTCACCTACTACAGTGCACTCCCATTTTAACAAACCCAGTTTAACTGAAATACTCATTCGGATGAAGTGAAAATTCAGGTCCAAAAATTCTCATCTAGATATTCTTATAAACTATAATGTACAACTATAATAAGATATCAATACAAAAAAAGAAGACAGCTGGTTCTGAGGACTTTCTTACACGGTAAATTCAAAAACATTTGCGGCACGAATTTGTTGCAAAGGAGCGGATAGCCTTTTCAGCTGCATGAGATTTGCACGAATCGCCTTTTGGCAGTCCTTGCATGGTGCAGACAAACACTTTCATGTGCATTATACTTTAATGAATTTTGGCTCCTAGCAAAAGTTTTATGCACACAAAAATTTATGGTTTTATGGTAATATAGGAGTCGCCTGCATCAGGAAAACTGAGAAAAGGGTCCTCTTACGTCCAGTTCATTCTCTTCCTCTGGCAGTCCTAGCAGCCCAGTGGAGATGTCCTCCTCCGTCTTGTCCATCACCTCCGCATCGGCTGACTTCATCGCCACGGTGATGGTCTGTGGCTTCTCCCGCAGGATGTAGGAGCGGGTGGAGGCCCCGAAGTGGATGATGCTGTCAATTGGGACCTGCTGGGGCTTGTTGGCTTCCAGACAGATAGAGCCTAGGAAGGTCCCATGTGCTTGAAAGGGAAAGAGCAAGACCCAGAGAAAGACCTTATACTTCAATATGGCACCACCAATGCATTGCAGTGTGTGCATATAATCCAGCTACTTTGGAGGCAAGGGTGGGGATATGGCTCAGTCGGTAACGCGTCTACCTTCACATCCAAGAGCACCAGGATTGAGTCCCCAAGTCTCACTGAATAATGTTGGGTGTAAGTATTCCATCCCCTCTAGTATAAACAGGCAAAAAACACTGTCTCTCAGAAAAGACATTAAACGGAGGTTCCGTGTGTGGATTAGCAACGGCACACATACGTAGAAGATAACGTCCTAATTAGGTGATCATACTCTCTCTCCAAACAATGAGAGACTTCTATATGATACTATATAAAAAGAAACCTGTTAAGTCGCAATTCAAATTAATGATTCCCATGTTGAGACTTTGCTTTTATGGCTATTGAATAATGAATTGCCCATAATTGACATGAAGAGACAATTATTACTCAGTGCTTCATCATGGCTAGTACAAGTACGTAAACACTGATTGAATTGTGTTTATTTAGGTCTATAAAGGGCAATTTGTCAGTCACTTGCAACTGTTTTAATAGTCCTTTGTCTAATTACTGTCCTGTACTCATTAGTGTTGATTGACGCTTCAAGTGCTACTATCATGTTCATACTGTAAAACAAGCCAACAGAAGTTTGCTGACACTGTTATTCTTCAACACGTATGCTGCCCACTACTGGTTTAAGATCAACATGCTGGCCCTAATATATTTATGGAACCTGTTTTTAAGACCCAAGTGTCAAACTTGTACCAGTGTTTCATGCAGCCAACATACATGTACTTACTGCTACCAAGGTCAACGATGAAAGACCTGTTGAGATGTTTGTGCCACAAGAGGGCGGCATGCACACGTGAGCATGAGGCATGGTCGAGGATAAAGTCACAGACTATTGAGTTGCGGCCAAAGAAGTAGCACTTCTTTTCATCAACCATCATTTTCTGAAATTGAATGAAAATACAGCACTGTAACGTCACAATTTTTTCTTTCTCTAGATTTCAAAGAATGCATGGAAAGAACAGCTATCTCTGAGTCTTACTACACATGCGGTCAACTTCTCATTACATTAAACTTAACAAATAATTATTTGACAAGCATAGTGTACAGTGTACTGTTAGGGCTATTTGGGATGGTGAAAGAAGATGTTGCCAGCCATTTTATTCGTCCCATATAGGCCCTTCTTTCAAGTCATATGTGACCCACTACAACAAAAGGATCCTAAAGTTGCTGACGGTTGAGACAAAAAAATTGAGTTTGAAGTCATATCATTAAAATCAGTCAAAACAATCGGTTTTGTGTTTTTTGCATAATTTCGTAGTCTAATGTTTTGTCTATTATCTGCCAAAATTTCACAGCTAAATGATTAAAGCAAAGGCAAGAAATCAGCGTTTTTTTGCGCCATGAATTTCTGACTTTAAACGTAACAGAAACATGTCCGAAGATTTGGATTCAGAGCTGCACCTACAATTGTAGACTCCCACCCTAGCAACAAGGGAGTGATCTTATTGGTCAGTGCGTGGCATTCTGCTTAGTGACTGGTCGTGCTTAGTGACTGGTCGTGCGTAGACCGCCTACGCTAAGCTTGAATGAACATCGCGGAGGTCGCTAGGAGCATGCCTTGTATTATCAAGCGGTGAAAACTGTCTCGCCTCCCCTTGATCATGATAGCGTCGGAAGGAAAACTTTGAAGGCGTTTTTCTCGAAACTCTGATTTCCTCAAGCACTTGACATGCACTTATATCATCGATATTTCTGCAACCGAGTACTTTTATGGGTTGTGCTATATAGAAATTAAAGTAGAAGAGTAAAGGAATAATGTCATGCCATTTTCAGAAAATTACCCTCCCCCGACTTTCGCATCCTTTTGTTGTACAGGAGTTGTAGCGGGTCACATATTTCCTATTTCTATTGCTCTGGCACAATTGCGATCAATGTTTCCAGGTTAGCATGCCTGTACAGTGACGGGGCGATCATTAACGGCCACCTGGAAACATTAGAGTGCACATTACTTGAATACGAGACCATTCTGAAGCAAATAATTTTCACACATGTACATGTACTCTTCAATGAATCCAACAAGGATTTGAACAATCATCCCCCAGCATTCCCACTGATCAGTTACTAGCCATCCCCTTCAAAGGAGACCTCTGGATGATTTTTAGATTTAACATTTGATCAACTATAAATTAGTTGAGGACAGAGTTTCAGAATTTGTGATAATTGGGATGAAGAATAAGAATATTTTCAAAATTTAGAACAAATTGCAATGAACAAGGATGATGACATGGCAGAGTCACCATAAGAGTGCATGAGTTGGGGCTCAAGGAAGCAGAACAAAAGAAGAAGGCATGCATAGATTATACACAGGTGAACTTGCAAGCAAGCGGTATTCACTGGAATTACACTGCTACATTTATGAAATATTTGAACCTCCTATGTCATCATCCTTGTTCAGTGTAATTTCTTAAAGATTTTTCAAAGTATTTTTTCTCTGCTCAAGAACCACAATAAATTCCACAAATCTATACATGGAGTTGTCGATTTATGTACTACATAATGTGAAATTATGAAAATCGTCTGGAATATCCCTTTAAAACTCTCATTCATTAACCAGGGTAAAGCTTAAATTGACACACCACTCCTGTGGCATTTACAATGTACACTGTACATGTATAACTCAAATCCTGCATGATTTAGCCAGTCATTTCAACCAATGGAATAGCTGCATTTTGCTTATAAGCCATTGGTGCAAAGTGTCTTTAGCATGCATGAGATTCTTCAAATAAGAGCTGTGCGGACTGGCTGGGATATTCATCACCAAACACTTTTAGCAACAGGCGGTAAGTCCAGGGCACAAGTTTTTACGATAAAGAAATTCAGCCAAGTCTTCAGCAAAGGTCCTTTGATTGGTTCCTGCGTTTTTCTCTGATGACTAGACTAGACTCCATCTCGCATGACAATCCATTCCTCACTTCTTTTTAATATAATTTTGTACAAGCAATATCAACCAGAAGATGAAGAACCTGAATCTCAAAGTACATTTGACATTCTTGCTACACCAATCCGTATGTTGCATGGGCCAACCTGGCTCAAAAGTGATTAGAGACTAAAAAGTTAGGAAAAGTCAGACTGATGGAGATTTTGCTCACCTCGATCATTTTGTTCTCCTTCATGACATCCAAGTGCAGACCTGCTGGAGCCTTTCCAGCCCTAGTGACACACAATGACAGAGTGGCACAGAATGAGTATTGAAAGAAATATATACAGTAGGGTTTACATGATCGAAATAAAAGAAATAGTACAATGAAAGTGAGTGGAAATGAGTTACAAACAAGGTAAAAGGGGAGAGGTTATAGACTGTGCTGTGACAACTGGGATCTCAGTTTGACTGAATTAACTTCCCGCAAATCTGCTCAAACCATCACTATGAGATATTGCACGTCTTCTTTTTCACATTGTCAAACTCCCACAAAGACATGTAGATCTACGACTGCAGTTCTGAGTACTATGTGAATTACTGGATTTCATGACTTTTACTATGGAGGTTTTACTTTACCTTGTGTTGTGATATTAAACATCCCCATGACATAGGTTCTAACGTTACAATCTACTGTATTTTCCCATACAGTATCAACACTACCCGATGCTGTTCTTTGCCGACTCTGACCCTCTCTCTCTTACGAGTCTTAATTGTTACCCAACTACTTTCTATACCCAGTTTGTGTGACAATCACAATGGTGCATTTGAGAGCTCTAGATCGCCTAGTGTAGTGAGGAGCCCGCACCTCGCCAGGGGCCTGAATACCGTCACCCTGTTAAAAATTGTTACGAGCGCACTGAACAATTATCTATGCCTGGGATTGTGTTCAGCACGCTTGAAACTTGGCAGAACTACCACAACCATTGACCGAAAGATCGGTCTGTATCTGTCCGTCAGGGAATGTTCCGCGGAGACTGCGTCTGGCTTCATGGATCCCCTGTCTACGGAGGACAGCGTTAATGGTAAGAGTCCTCCGGACAGACAGATCTTTCTGTCTACCACAACCAAGCAAGTTGTGGTGAAAACCGAAGAGTTTTTCGCGAAAATCTGAAATTTATAGTAGGAATACGTGTTGAAAGTATCATTACGGTCACCTGCACGCATCTTATACGTGTACATGTCTATGGGAGCCTCAGGGTCACCCGCACACATCTTTTACGTGCTTTGTCTATGGGAGCGCAGGTGACGAGTTGCGGGCCCCTTCCTTAGCGCACAGCTATTCCGCATCGTTCCCGTTTGACGACGATAGCTGCAAATTTCCATTATCAATCAGTGAACTTGAGTCTGAGATTCTAGCTTGGTTACATGTTCTATTGGAATCTTCAGCATTTTTCCTGTATGTGCGTAGGAATTCATAGAATTTCAGTGATGAAATGTGATTCAAAATATGCATAAACATTAACTATGACGAGGTGCGGGTCACCCAAGGGCCAAGTATCTCTAACTTGTTAAGTAGAATTCTAGGCCTAAAGTAGTTCTGGATCTTAGTAATAATCGTGACGTGGCTCTTCTTACATTTACATGCCAATGGTTACATCTTTTAGACCTCCACTACTGTAACACTATGTATGGAGTCTCCACTACAAGCTTAATCCCAATCGCCACGAACAGAAACTGTTATTGTTATAAATACTTGTTTATTCCAAGAACAATCATAGCACATAGACTGGAACTCACTCCCATCAACAGTTTCTCACACTACAAACCAGGACTCTTTTAAAGCAGCAACCCTACAATACATCCAGGAGCAAAGCAACTAACAATGTTAGACCCCACACTTGCACTTCTCTCTCCGCGCAATTTAACACCAGCGCACCCCCTGTCCGGTTGGAGCCTAAGGGGTGTTGGACAGTACATACGAAGAAGAAAGTTCAGCCGATTGCTGGTACCGGTACTGTACCACTACCAGTACGACGAGAGTAGGCCTACTCATACTCTCCCCTGCTGGCCAGCTACGGTTGCTGGGCATGGGGCCATATGGGGCTCGTCCTTGTCGGCGCCGCCGCTGCCGCGGCCGTTTACTGTGAGGATAAAACGCTGCGTGTACTGTAAAACCGCGGGTCCCACCGGCACAGTCTACTGCATGGTTTTCATGTGCCGAGCACTGTGCAGCACACTGCTAGTTACACACTGTCTGTAGAGTCTGCAAGCGAGATCAGACGCACTGCGCTACTTCAAGGGCTTTTTTTTTTCTCGGCATAACCAACAGCATTCTTGAGGATGACTGCACATTTTCGGCCACATTTTCATGATGTCAATTGCTACTGTTCCGCCAATATCACAACTACAACATACTCCCTTGAATGGATACAACCATTACGAAGACTTACCATGATGGGACATCAAAATTCGCCATGTTTCCAGATGTTGAATATTTTTCGACGCTTGTCGTCTGCTGCCATCTACGTTTCCGATCTTGATTTGCTCCTGACCTCGACATTTCCGAGGGAACAAATTGGCGGATCAAGGGAGGACCACACCCCCCCCCCCCCCCTGGCCCCCCTTTACATTTTGTTGAAACAAAAGAAATAAAACGAAAAAAAAAATATCGGGGAGGCGTCCCCCGGCCTTTACGGAATTCCTGGATCCGCTCTCAAGGGCGTCGGAAGTGGGAGGGGGGGGGGCAGGGGTGGCACTCCCCCCCCATACCAATTTTGGGGGCAAAACGAGTTTGTGCCCCCCCCCAAAAAAAAAGTGTCCCCCCGTAATAATCACTATTATTTAAAGGCCAAGATGAACAATAAAAATGTACCCTCTGTATGTTATAATCATGGATAGTCCTTCGCACTACATTTTTTTCACTATGTTTAATTGCCTAGAAATTTAAACGCGACTTTTGTACTCTGGGGTTTTTTTTGCACAAAAAGTCCATATCGCAGGAGGGGGATCCCCGCTCCCCCTGTTCGGTCGCTTCGCTTCCTTTGATCCCCGAAGGTCTCACGCCGTCAGAATAGATGTATCCCCGTATGTTCTAATCATAGTCCGCAGCACAATTTTTTCACTACGTTTAATTTTCCTGGAAATTTGCTTTTAAATGCTCTATAAGCGCGACTTTTGTACTGTTTTTACCAAAAGTCCCTACTATCCCCCCCTCAAAAACACCCTCTCCCAGCCGAGTCGCTTCGCTCCCTCACCGAGGATCTCACACCGTTGCATAAAATGTACCCCCTGTATGTTATAATCATATTCCTTCGCACTACCTTTTTTTCACTATGTTTAATTTCCTAGAAATTTGATCTTAAATGCACTATATAAACGCACTTTTGTACTCTGTTTCGTTGTTGTTGTTGTTGTTGTTTTGTTTTGTTGTTGTTTTTGTTTTTGTTTTTGTTTTTACAAAAAGTCTCTACCGTTAGGATCCCCCCTGCCACACCCTCCCCCTGTTCGGTCGCTTCGCTCCCTCGCCGAGGTTCTCACACCGTGGGAGGGGGGTATCCCCCATCCAACACCTCCCTCTCCCTGCTCGGTCGCTTCGCTCCCTCGCCGAGGATCTCATTATACCGTCAAATACTAGTATGATGTTACTGTACCCCGTATGTTATAATGATAGTCCTTCGCGCTAATTTTTTCCACTATGTGTAATTTCCTAGAAATTTGCTTTTAAATGCTCTATAGATGCGACTTTTGTACTCTGTTTTTACAAAAGTCCCTATACCGTAGTAGCCCAGCTCATACGTGCCCCCGTCGAGATTTTGTACCCCCCCCCCCGTCCGTCCTGTAACCGCCAAATTATTATAAAACAGAAGCTTGACTTCAAACTCGTCGATTATCAATCAGCTTTTTTCTGGTGTTCTTTTTGTGGAAAAAAAATGATCGTCTATGCGTGAAGTTGCGCAGGAATTTCACACACTGTGCCTGAAAAAAGAAAAGAAAAGAAAAAAAGATTATCTGCTGTATGATGGTTTTGAAAACTACAGACTAACCGTACTGGAAGCAGTATTCCTAGTACACGCATGGCCGGCGCCGTGTTTTCAAAAGTTTGTGTGTGTGTGTGTGTGTGTGTGTGTGTGTGTGTGTGTGTTTGTGTGTGTTGGGGGGGGGGGGTGACACTTAGACTTCTAGTGCCATTTCCGGGTTCCATCAGCTAGGAAAAAAAAAAACCCACTTTATACGCACTTCCGGGGTAAAAAAGAAGAAGAAAAAAAGTACTCGCCCAAAGTGGTGCCACCATAATTATATATTCCTTCGTATGATGCAACAACAACAACAACAACAACAACAACAACAACAACAACAACAACAACAAGAATAAGGGGGGGGGGGGGGGGGACTCCCCCCGTTCTGCCAGCCCTGCACGCAGCAACCAATACTTACACTTCGATCGAGTCTCCCCATCAAGCGGTACACAAATTGTCAGTAATCAGAACTCCCTTCCACGGAGTGGAGAGTATAAATTGCTTGCCACCCGTTTGGAGCTGCAAAGGAGTATAATATAGACGATAACAAATAAGGCATGGCCACATGTGGGTTTCCAGACTCGGTATAATTCACCAAAGCAGCTAATGCCCCAAACAAGACTTCGCCAAAATAATAGACCAATCGACTGAAGATCAAGATAATCATCAGCTAAGGAGCCTTTTGTTCTTCGCGACGCGGAGCTTCAGAGAGAGAGCTAGGGGGAGAGGGAGAGGGAGAGAGGGAGGGAGAGAAAAGAAATGTTTTGCGCCCGCGAAAATTTGCTTATCAAATTCGACCTCATGTCATCTGCGTTTTCGCGGTCGATTCAGGGACATTATTGCATCCGCTCAATATTCACGACGCTGAGAGCTGCTCAAACGGGGGCGCCATTTCACTTTTTACAGGTTGCGTCTTCGCCTAATTCACAGCTACTTAGCAACTTACTGACGCACGAAGAGCGAACGGCCAACTCCATGACATACTACATTGTACGTCGTTTATAATGGGCTTTAGAATCTAGTCTGCAATGATTTGTCATGTTTTGTCATGCATTGGTTTTTGCCGATCCACACACTGAGCAATATACCACGTCCGGTAAAATCCGAACGCATGGCCATGCGTCCGGTAAAATCTGAATGTAATGCTTGTCTTGTTAGTCTTCTTAGTATAGGGGCCTTTAGTGTTGTGGGTAAGGATGCATGGTGGGGAAAATGGTTGTATTTCATGAATTTCTATAACACAAATGATGCACAGGTCCTATTTCGTGGATCGGAGAGAATTGGATGCTCTCGTTTAACTTATTATTATAGAACACTCCAATACCCGCTCGCCGCGCTCGTGAGTGTAAACACTATTCAACTTGCGCATCCGATATTCTCACCGAGTCTGTCCTGTGCATCATTAAAGGTATACATGTATTAAACGACCGGGAGTCTCCACAGCGTAAAGACCTTACAATAGAACCTGTTAAACAATATACTCCCGAGTATACACGGGAATATGTACACGTGTCTTTGGGTGCGTTTATCAACTCTCGACCTTTTCTTGGCAGAAACAGGTTATCCAAACAGCTTTCAAGGAATTTTTACGAGTTGATAAACGCAAAGCTGTTTGAAAGCCCTTTCGGTAAGCCTTTACGAAAGGGTGCGTTTATCAACTCTCCTTTCTCGGCAGAAACAGGTTATCCAGACAGCTTTCAAGGAATTTTTACGAGTTGATAAACGCAAAGCTGTTTTAAACGCTCTTTCGGAAAGCCTTTTCGAAAGCCGCAAATTTGCGGCTTTCCAAACAGGTTTCGTAAACAGGTTTTCAGAAACCCGTTTGTAAAAGCCGTTTGAAGTTGATAAACGCAAAGCTCTTTTGAAGCGGCTTTATAGGTCGCCCTACTGCGGTTACGCAACCATACGTTTCCGATTTCTGAAAAGACGCGCGCCACGTAAAGTGGCTCAAGACTGAACTGTTTCAATTGTAATTATGTTGATCTTATACTGTGTGAATGTTGGTTGTTGATATATCATGATTTGATCAGGTCCTGTAAAAGCGCTCAACAAGAAATAGTTGTTATTATTATTATTAAAATGCACACGAGTACGTGTACACACGTACTACATACATACAGCTGTGCGTAATGCCCGCATAACAATATGCTAGGGACAGGGAGGTAACCTCTCACCAAGGAGGTTTGAGAAGTGGAGTAGCAGCTCTCATTCCCTTAGATCCCATGTCTCATGCCGCCACTCAGAAATATTTCGAAGTATGTGCTATAAAACTGGAGCTGCCTCACAGATAGGAAGACAGTATTGATTCATGTGGCATTGCATCATGACTCGTCACTCTCAGAGGAAGATATGTCTCATGATGGTAATTGCTTTTCGCCGTCCCTCAGAAAACAAGCGGCAAATTAATAGTACAGGCACGGGGATGTGCGAGTTATTGTTCGCGATGAGTTGATCAACGCAACTGTTTTGAAAGCCGTTTCTAAAGGGCTTTGGAAAGGGCTTTGGAAAGCCGTTTAAACAGGGGAGAGTTGATAAACGCAGCCGACGAAAACAAGGGGCACATTAATAGTACAGGGCTTGGGAAGGGCTTTGGAAAGGGCTTTGGAAAGGGCTTTGGAAAGGGCTTTGGAAAGGGCTATCGAAAAGGCTTTCGAAAGGGCTTTCGAAAGCCGTTTAAACAGGGGAAAGTTGATAAACGCAGCCTTTATGGCAAAAGTTAACCGCACCAGCGACCCCAACACATAACTGGTTAAAGCGCCCCTCGCCGGCGTTAGGGAAAAGTGTGCTATAGCAAAAGTTAATCAGCTCATCCTCAAAACGAGTTACATGTAGACAGAATGAGACTCACCCACGTCAAAAAAGCAACGCCAGATTTAGGAAAAACAAAGGAATATGGTATCTTTTCACACATTAACTTCTCTTCAAAAGAAAGAAAATCGTTGCATTGCATTGAGAATCATGAAAAAAAAAGGAGTTCAGGACCCCCACCCCTTCCACTTCATCTTCAGGCTTCTAAACTTCTAAACTGTTAACTACCTGATCAATTTAAAGGTCCTACATTTCAAAAAGACAATCACACAAACACACAAACAAACACATATACTAGGGCTACACACATTTCTAAAATGATATTCTTTATTTGAATATCATTCTATATCAGGCTCATTTCCACGATGTAATTAATATAAAGAAAAGATAAGCAGATTTTGGAGTGATCCCTGAGGTCACCCTAGAACGAGTGAAGATGAACATTTTCACTCAAAGTTCACTCCAATTTCATTCTAAATTCACTCTTTTTTGTATTCACTCCTTCAAGACTGAATATTTTCACTCGGTTTTTTTTTAGAGAGTATACATCTATCCCTTACCATCCATAGAGACAACTCATCGTTTAACAATCTCTATACGAAATCTTCTATATTTCCCATTTTCGCAAAATTACGGAAGCTTACCTGCTTTCACCGCAGTTTTCTTTTCCTCATTCCATATAAGATATTCAAAAAAAAATCTTTATATTTTCCATCGAGGATAAGATATATTTTCTACTCTTTAATGAAATGATATTGCAACTTTCATCAAAATTATCAAGGCATTCACACATTTAATTCGATTTGAACTGCCTTGTATACCCCCAAAATATTATATCCCTCCATTCCATAGCCTGTAACTCAACTAAATCATAATCATGACAATGCTCAATAAGAAATTGCCACATCGTCATGTTAGTAGAGGCTACTATGTAATCCCGTGAGATTTTTGTGCCAAAATTGATTTTTTTGGCTAACTTTGTCAATTTGGGGATGCTGAATCCAAAAAAGTTTGGTTCCATTTTTTCCGACCACGTCTTCAGCCGCCATTTTGAATTCCAAAATGGCCGCCATAGTAAACTGTAATTTTATCCATATCTCATTAAGTGAGTATTATAGAAGCTTCAAATTTGGTGCAAAGTGCATGGTTGTGATGTCAGACACTCTGGTATATCTTTTTCTGATATTGTGGATTGTTTTGATACAATTTGTAGGCTGCCATCTTGAATTTCAAAATGGCCGCCATAGCAAACAGTATTTTGAACCATATCTCATGCAGTGAGCATTGTAGGAGCTTCAAATTTGGTGCAAAATGCATGGTTGTGATGTCAGCCACTCTGATATATCATTTTCTGTTATTGTGGCTTGTTTTGATACAATTTATAGGCTGCCGTCTTGAAATTCAAAATGGCCGCCATAGCGTTTTTACCCATATCTCATGTTGCAATTATTGTAGGAGCATCAAATTCTCAGTAATAGACATGCTAGTGGTGTCCAACGTTCCAATACAGCTGTTTCCTATTGTCGATCATTAGATAGGCCACCATCTTGAAATTCAAGATGGTGGCCATAGAAAAACATATGTTACTGTGGTAAGCGCCCTAGATAAATTTGCCAAGATTGTCTTAGTTAGACCAAATTCACTTTCAGGTCACGCAGAACGACAGCCATCTCTTGAAATTCAAAATGGCCGCCATAAATTCAGACTGTAAGGACGAGGTTCCAATGACGTCATCAAGCCATCCTGAGGGGCAAAAACTGTGTGTGTGTGTGGGGGGGGGGGGGGGAGGGGTCCCATACCATTTCCCATAAGTGTGGGCAAGCGTGTAAGCGTTACATCCCACGTCCCATACTAGCGCCAAGCGGGTATGTGATTCGCTTACAAGTGATTTGTTTTTGCCTCTCATGCAAAACATTATCTGGTTTCGTGGAACCTCGTCAATAGTTACATTCAATCCCAGTTATTAAATATTTGTACAAAAGTAAGCATTGATACGATTAAAGGTGATCTTCAAAAACTTGATGCTGCCTTGAGAGAATGAAGACAAACACGGAAAAGTCTCGCAATGTCAAGAAATGCCATGGTCACCCTACCAGGCATCCCATTCACAAGCTTGTTTGTTGACCACAAAATAAAACAACTTATCAGGGAGCTCATAATTGCTGGATGTATTTCTGGAATAACACAGAATGAATAAGGAATGCCAATGAGTAGGTTTTTCCTGATTGCCCTTGTGTGGGTCATCCTTAATTATCAAGACTTCCAAGATGTTTACTGCTGTATACCGCCAATGACTCTAAAACTACCAAGGAGCAATAATAGCTCAGTTCTGTGGCACTTTGGATGCATCGGAATTCCTCAACAATTTAGAACTCCATCACACGAGGGTAATCTCAAAAATTATCACTGCATTGAAACTGATGAACGTGGTGTTTGGCAATCAGATATAGGAAACATTCAAGGAGGATATTCTAGAAAGAGATGAAAATGGATGTTTTCATGTTCTGTACTACGAATTTGTATCTGAAAGAATCAAAAAAAAAATCTGTCTGGGACAATATGAGAAAGGCCAGTCATTCAGCTCTTGCAATTGAAATACACCATGTAAGATTGGATCAAAAGTCACTAAGCTTAAGAAGACCACTACCTTCTTATAACACTTCTACCGGTACAACAGTCTGATAGACCTGTCATTATCCAGTCATTACTGGAGGATACAATTATCGGTAGTTGTAAGTTCTACTGTTCTATCAAGCAATTCCACAATCACTCTTCATCTCACAATTTATGGCCTTCTCATTCTGACTAACAAAGGTTCATTTTTCATACCCATGCCTTAGAAACCCACAAAACTGAGCCAAATAATCAGCCTGAAAGTTGAAATACTGATCAGTCAATTCCATCTGACACATAACGGGGAAAAAAAGAAACAAAAGGTTCATCAAAGATGCCATGGGAGCTGTCACCCGTCACAATGAGGAAGCAGATATCCTCATTCCGTTGCATGTATTAAATGCTACTTCAAGAGCAACAGGGAATTTCAGAGATATTGATTATTATTACGTATAGACACTGACATTTTCATTCTCCTAATGGATCTTTGCTTTACTTTTAATACTGCATCGCATGTTGTCTGCTCCATCACTGGAAAAGGGGAGATGATTAAGTACAATGGACAATGTTGAGAGATTATGTTCTGCAAATTGTTGCGAAAAACAAAGGTCTGCTTGGTCATGCCTTTCATGGCACAGGATGAAGTTGAAAATTTGAGGATGTCTCAAAGAGCAGATGGATCAAGAATTCTCTAAGCCTTGAATCATGCAGAATGTCCAATGACACAGTCCATGCCTTCCAGAAGTTGGGCGTGGATGACTTCAACCTGGACAATCTCCCGCTTTGCTTTCGTAGAGTCTTGATACAGCACATCCAGAGAACAAACTTTGTAAACCTTCAAAACCTAATTTATGCCTCTACTATTAACTATACAGGGGAATTTAATATCATAATGGTACATTGTAGTTATTTCCTGCGGATATACATAAACTGCGCAATTAAATGCTTTGAGCTTCCTACACCAACGGTAGCCACATAAATCATTATCATATTCATAATAATGACAAGAAATGCAAAAGTCATTGTTTCTGGAAGAGTTTAGAACCAATTCTCCCCTGTGTACAGCCCTATATACAAGTGCTGTGACTTTAAGAACACATGCAGGGAGTGAGCCTAGAAGACATTAACTAAAGTAAATTTCCAATAAATTTTCTAGTACACGGCTTATATTGTTTATAACTCTACAACCAAATCGTCTATGATGGGGGCATTTAGTCACCCAGACACAGTTATTGAGGAACTTTTGAAAGTCATTTGCTTTGACACCAGAATCACATGATTTCCCATTCACAAGTTTTACCCAAATGCAATGCTCTTAAAGGAATGTTTCCCATGGCAGCCATTTTGCATTTCAACATGGCAGTGTACCTACAGGAAGCAGTCCCTCCTATGCAATGATAACACTATTTATTGAAGTGATTGACTTACACATAGGTCCTACATGAAAGTGCTCCAGCATGCTTGAGTTTGCAGGGTACAGATCTTACAGTAAAATCAAGGGGTGCGACGTTTGTTCGTTTTGTGATGCACGGTCACATTTATATTTCGCAGCTACTATAATTATACTCTATACTGCGCATTACAAAATAACATACATACAAGAAATGTAAACATAAAATATATTACTTCAAGACATGACTTTTCAACCGGACCTTAAACTCATTAATTTTAATTGCTTGTCTTACAAACAAAGGGAGATTATTCAATAATTTTGGTGCAGCATACAAAAATGCCCTATCACCGAGAGTAACTTTTGATTTCCCTGGATATTTCAATAATGGTTGATCCCGTGAAATTCGGAGGTGATAAGATGTTTGAATTGATGTATTTAACTCTATAAGTTCCTGTATGTACACTGGTGCTATATATAGCACCAGTGTACATACAGGAACTTATAGAGTTAAAAAATCAATTCAAACATCTTATCACCTCCGAAGTTCACTGGATCAACCATTATTGAAATATACAATCAACAGAGTTTGAAATATGATTCTCTGCTTTACAGGCAGCCCATGTAATGCACGTAATAATGGACTACAATGAGAAAAACGAGGAGAAGTGCAAACTAATCTTACACATGCATTTTGCACCCTTTGTAGTTTACCTAATTGATTATCAGGTATTATCAGCAAAAGTTAACAACCGGGCAGCAGAATTTTGCAACCGTTGAAGTTTAGTGACATCTTTTTTTTTTCTTTTTCTTTTTTTTTTAATATTACACAACAAAGAATTCGAAAAATTTTGCCGAGAAGAAATCAAAGCTTGAATAAATATCTCAGCTGCAGATTTAGACAAATATTTCTTTATGAAACTTAAATTACTCAGCTGATAACTAACATTCCGCTGATTTTGAGGCACATGAGTTCGAAATAACATTTCCTGATCAAATATAACACTTAGATTACAGGTGGTTTTTGACGGGGTAATACAAGTGCTACCGATGTTGACATGACATGATGTGTAATAAACTTTACGTAACATATTATGCTTTGAACCCATGTAATAACAAAAAAACCCCTCAGATTTATTATGATTCAAGTTTTGCAATGGCGGATGAAAATGAAGATAGCAGTAGGGTTTAAAAGACAAATAAAGTTGTATATCATCCGCATAACAATGGTAACGAATACAATGCTTGCGAAATACTTTACTGACTGGTTGCATAATACAGAGAAAAAAAAAACAGCGGGCGGGGTACACCCAACTTTGTAATAGTTTTACATGAAATAGAATACGAATTCTGACATAATGAGATCGTTCACATACGTAGGACATAAACCAATCATGGACGGTTCCTTTGATGCCCAAATACCTCAAACTTTGAGTCAGAACAGCATAATTGACTGTGTCAAAACCTGAGGTCATATCAAGCAAGACAAGAGCAGTGATGGTATACCACTAGGCCTATCTAAATCTCTGAACACATCATCTGCTCGGTTAACGAATAGTGTTTGTATACTATGACCAGGCTTGTAAACAGATTTAAATTAATCAAAATGTACTCAGACAGGGTAAATTTGAAGTTGGGCGGTAATTTTTAGACACTTCTGATCTATATAAGCCTGTTTTTTTTTTTCAAAGTTGGATGAATAACTGCTTTTTACACTCCTGTGAAGCTGTACCTAATTTCAGGGTAGCATTAATGATTCTTGTGATAGCGCATGCTAAAACTCTGCTATTCTCAACCAACCCTGTTGGGATTGGATCAAGATCACATGATTTATTTCTTAATAAGCTTTTCTATCTCATTAACAGTGACAGACTGAAACTCACTCAATTCTGACGTGACTTCACTGACAATGTCATCTACAAAGTAGCTGTTCACAACAAGTTGGGAAACTTTGTTAGATTATTGATTAAAACAATTTGCTAGCTCAACCTGATCACCATCACCATGAGGTGTTCTGGTAAAGAAGATCGTTGTTTTCTGCGAAGCAAGGCATGAGCAACTTTGTACAGTTTCTTTGTGTATTTCCCACAATCTTTTTTTTTTAAATATTGTAACTTAGCATCCTTAATCAAGGCATTTACACATCATCTTTGTGCATGATACAACTGCTTGTGAATCTCCACTTTTGTAGACCTTGACTTTCTTTCGAACTGTCTGAGAAGCAGATATGGGTTGGCCAGACTCTCTTTATATACGGCACTGTCAGTATGGCTGTAGTTACTTACCTCCGAAAACAAGCTGAACTGCAATAATCTTTGAGACGATCTCCAGGATACCCATTCTCAACCGATTCGCAGTTGATGCCCCGGGGACATCAACGTTTTTACCTTTTGAGTTGTATACGATCTCATATATATATATACAGTATATATATATATATATATATATATATATATATATATATATATATATATATATGTTGGGCGAGAGCAAGAGATTACCGAGTGATTTTTCTTAATGTGATCATGAAAGTAGTTCCAGTTAGCGCATGCGCAGTGAAAATGGTCAGTTGTTGGTGTTGTCGGGCTAAATTCTAAGCTATAGTTTACTCGCAGCCAATCTTGGGGTGTACTGACGCGATGTTCATTTGTACTTGGGCCAGCTGCTTCGATTCCGCGCTTGAACGAATTATAATCCCCGTGTGTTACGGCACAAATTGTCGCCTGCCCTCAAATCATATTAAGTTGGTAATATCCTTGACATAGGCATTGGAATACCAGCACATAACTTACATGGATTATCATGCAAACAACCCATGTAAAAAGTCACCAGAGGAAGTGACACATGATAATTGCAAGGGTCCGTTTGTGTGTGTGAGTGTGTGCATATGTATGTATGTACTGTATGTATGTGTGGGGCGCGCGTGAAGGAAAGAGGAGTGGATGAATTAGGTGTGGGTTTGATGGACGGGTGTAAATTATTGTGTGTGTGCGTGTATGTGTGTGTGTGGGAAGTGGGTAGGTGATGGGTGAGTGTAAGGGAAATGTGTGTGTGTGTGTGTGTGGGCTCTTGCGCATGTGTGTGCGTGAGGGATGTCTTTATGTGTATGTGAGTCTGTGTGTGCATGGTGTTAAGAGTCATAATAGAAAGGCGCCATAAAAAACAACAACTAAACATTGATCCGTGCCTGTGACCTTTGACCTTGAGGTGACCTCCATGTTTGTAAAAATGTGAAACTTTGTATAAACCGCCCTTCCTTCCAAGTTTGATTGACATTGAAGCCCTGGGTACCCCCCCCCCCCCCAACTCAACTCAATTATAAAAGTTTTTGTAGCGTTACCGACAGACGACGGACGGACAGACGTCGCAGGTGATTTCTTACTTTCCCCTCACCTCTAGTGGGAGGTGGGCTCGAAAAATAAACAAACAAAAAGACGCACAAACATACATAGACACATGCATACACTCTTACATACATGCATACATAGGCAAATACATGCATGCATACGTACATTACTCCATACATACATACATACATACACACATATCAACATACATACATACGTACATATCTGTAATACACGCGTATACACAGGGAGAAAGAGAGAAAGAGAGAACCACCACCACCTACCACAACACACAGACTCCACCAAACACGCACACATACACACCACAGGCCATGTGAACCCCTACATATACACACCACATATACACCCGTACAGAGAGACCACGATCTCATAAACCATGCAGCCCCTCCCTCCTTCCCCGCACACACACACACAGACACAGACACACATACACTTCACATTTACTTGCAGTCATACCGACCGCACCCAAGCATAACACAGGCCCACCATAACCACACAACCGTAGTACATCTTAGCATTATCTTCTGTAGCTTGAAGACAACAACCGACAATTTGTGCAGCTACGTTTCATTTTACCTGCACAAATTGTCGCTATTGAGGGCAAAAATTAGGAACTGCTTGAGCAGCAACATTTTGAAGAGACGGCAATTTTTGCCGTCACTCCCAGGCCTGCACAAACTGTTGCCCTGTGCCGGGGGTGACAATTTGTGCAGGGACTACAATTTGTGCCGCAACACCCGTAACTTAGATCAGCGATTGTGTTGTTAGATATTGGTGGAATGCAGAGAATGACCAATCAATTGTCCTCATCGTCGGTACCATCACCAGCTGCGTCGTCATCCTCCCACTTGATGACCGAGTCGACATTGCCATTGCCAGCGTCATGACTTCCCTTCGACCAAGAGTCAAATAGAAGATCAGTCCATTTGAGTTGGGCTGGTCCGTCAAGGGATGATACTGTCGGATGAGCTAGAAATGTGGCCGCGATTGAATTTTTCCGATCTGAACACATTCTATTTCTGCATATAATTTCAGCAACATGGGCTTCGAAGGGATTGGCGAGGGATATACCATTAACCTTCCGGAAGTGGGCTTCCGCATGCTTCCATCAGGCTCCTTCAATGCGGTTTGTATTTTAATACCGTGATCACTTCTCCGGTTGTTACATTCTGGTAGTCCTTATTAAACGACATCACCGGAGAACCTGTAGTTGTTCTTGTTGTTCTTATAGTATGATCGTGGGTATCACCTATCGTCACCCTAAAAATCTGCGGCTATATCTATTCCAAAAGTATAGAACAAATTTGCCTCAGCTTATCTCCTTTCTTTCGTGTGATTAGCTGAGTTGTTAAATAATTCTAACAAAACAGATGTACAAAGTTTTTTTTTTTCTTTGGTGAATCAGAAGTAGTAGGTCTATTATTGTAGATTCTAGCAGTGAAATTGCCTAAATGATTATTTAAATACATATATGTGACCCTGCACCACAAAAGGAACAAAAAGTCGCCAGACATGGATTTTTAGTTTGATAACGACAGATTCTGAAAGAGCAGACTCTAAGCTTTACAATGATGTATAACTCAATTCAAATGGACTCCCCTAACCTACCTAATTACTGGAAAGAAAACACACACTCTGGAAAGGTGTAAACTGAGAAAAGAGGCTCTGAAGTACAGAGTCTATTCAAGCGCTTGATCTTTCACCAAGCCGCGCAAGCTGTGCAATGAAAGGGACAAAACACAGGATGTGAACCACCGGAGCAACAACAATGAAGGAATTATCAGAGTAAGCTTAAATCACGCATGTTCTATCAAAACATTCTTTCCATGATTACTGCCAACTTTCAGAGCAGTAGCAATATCCTTTCAAATTTTATTATACTTGAAAGTGAAGAGTGTACATAGGATTTCATGAAAATTAATGAAAAGGGGCCTCTAAGTTGGTTACTGACCATTCTACTCTCCCCAAAAGAGGGATTGTAGAAAAACTGTAGAAAACACACTTTCCCATTCATGATATGAGCCCAAACTAATGAATTGTGTAGAAGAAAGATAGTTCTTTCAGAAAATGTGAAAAACCCAAGATTATATTGACTACAATTTGAAAAAAAGATGAAATGTAACATTCGGGCACACCCCAAAAACAATCATGAACCAACTTCAAACTGTACACATATAAAAGAAAAAAAAAACTAAGAACTCAAGCGTTATCACTTTTGTTGGAAAAAAATACATATAAAAACTAAAGTTTCCGTAATGTGGTACGTTTAGGAGGACGCATGTTCATGCCAAGTTTCGTAAAAATCCGCGTTGGTGTTTGCAAAAAAAAAAATCTGAAAATGTTAAAACCTTGCGCAAGACGCATTTTAAATATATATATATATATATATATAAGAATGATATCATTTTGAATTTTTGATCTTAATCTCTCTCTCTCTCTCAAATTGTTATAGCATGAAATTTCAATGTCATGTCATTTTGCTCTATGAAGCTGAAAAAAAAAGATTAATTTGTCATATAAACTTCATTCATAGCAACAGGAGTGTAATCAAGCAAAAGTCACAGTAGGCCTATAATTGCATTTCCGTTCATCGTATCAATAACCGGAGGCCAAACCCCAAAAAGTCGCTTACTTAACGAGTGAGTTGCACTCTCTCTACAAACTAAGTAGACCATGCTTATTTCAAGTTTTCATTGTAACAAACAACATTCCACTGGTCTACCTCAAAAAATTTGTTGCGAAAGCCTCCAAATCCAAGATGGCGTCCAAGATGGCCGCAATATTTACTGAATTTGTTATTTGAAAGATAGAATTTGACTGAAACATCAGATTTCAACAAATGTGATGTCATATGAAAGAGAATAAAATTTTCTACAAGTTGATACCATTTTTATGGGTTATTGTGATAACTGGATTGAGATTTTAAGGAAAAAACACTCATTTTTTGATATTTCTCTGAAAAAGGAAAATCATGAAAATGCTTGATTCATCATAAATCAAAGAAACACTGAAGGATTATCTTGAAACATCTCAAGAATTTTGTTTGACATATAATTAATAGTTGGAGAAAATTAGGGGTCAGTACCGTTTTTGGTTCAGGAGTTATAATGTCTCAAACTTGAAAACTCACTATGTAAAAATGGCCACTTTAGTTGTGACAAGACTTCGTTGGTCGTAAAAAAAGCCTGCGCGCGCCAAGACTACTACACGCACCACTGGCACTGGCGCTTGTAGCAGTGCCAGTGATGCGTGTAGTAGTCTTGGCAAATGCAGACTTTTTCTTTGACAAACAAGGGTTTGTGCCTGCAAACTAACTTTTCATACCAAGTGGTAGCTCAGGTGACGCTGATTGCTATTATTTCACAGTAGATTGTTCTGAAGCAGATGAGATGAAGCAAAAAATATCTTTCAAATAGAGGTAGAAGCTTGAAATAACCTTGCTATAGAAAGTTTAAAACAAAATTTGGATCAATCACTCAAAAATTCAAGATTGCAGGTCATCAAAGCTGACATAGTGTATTGCGCCAAAGTAAATGTATCATTTCGATTTTTATACAATTTTGTCTGTTTTGGTGTCTATTTATATGGCTTTTATATATTCTGAACATTTTAATGCAATTTCAAACCATCTTAGGTTTTTATGGAGACATTTTTCAGAATGCACCATGAATATTTCTCTAAAAAGTTACAAAAGATTAAATTAAAAATGTTTATGAAAACCATGCAGAAATTAAAATCTTTCCCATATAATCAATATTTGGAGGTCAGTATTGTATTTGGTTCAGGAGTTATAATGTCTCAAACTTGAAATCACATTTTATATAATATGTATTTGCACGCATCTGTTCCCATAGACGTCACAGAGGGTCAAATCCAAGATCGTGCTTACTTTTCGAGTTCAACTCTCTCTATAAACAAAACCATACATAATATTAAGCATACTAAGCAATGTTCAGTAAGTAAACCTCAGTAGATTTGTTGCAAAAACCTCCAAAGTATACAGATGCGGTCCAATAGGGCCGCCATTTTTATTGAATTTAACATTTCAAACATAAAATTTGATAGAGACATTGGATTGCAACAAATTTGATGTCATATGAAGGATAGCAAATCTTCCTAAAAGTTGATACCACTTTAGCTGTGTATTGTGATAAATTGGGGGGGGGGGGGTTGTTTGCTTCTCTCTTTTTTTTTTGGGGGGGGGGGGAATCCATATTTTTATATTCTTTTGAAGAAAGGAAGAAATGTAGAAATGCATGATTTAGTATTTATCAAAGAAGAACTGAAGAATTATTTTGAAACCTGCGATTGAGATTGAGATTTACTGAGATTGAGACATAATTCATATTTCTGGAATTACAGGCAATATTTATTTATTTATTTATTTATTTATTTATTTTATTTATTTATTTATTTATTTAGTCATATTTATACAGGGTGGCCCTATCAGTAGTCAATGCACTGTTCTCCCTAGAGGCCCTGTGTCACAAACTCATTCATAAAAGTCAAACGAAACAGACAAATAACATAATAAATAACACAAATAAATAAATAACACAGATAAATAAATAAAATAAATAAATAAAAAAATAAATAAGTAACAATATATTTGTATTTAAAAAAAAATGTTGTGATACGATAATACAATACAATACAATACAATACAATATACAATACAATGAATGTCTGATACGCTCTACCCATGAGTCTCAGAGTTAATAAAAAGTTTCAAAAATAAAGTAATAGATTGTTTCATAGAAAATGGTATAACATTTTGAGCAAACTGTTTCAATGGAATACGATAAGTAAAACAAGCATTTACACAATTCAAACATTCATAAATATATACGCACATAATATATGCATATATAGACATGCACTTATACAAGCTGTGAATTTAAGATAGATATGATTATTTTCAGAGCTTTCTTGAAAGAGTTTGTGGATACAGACTGCCCGATAATCAGGGGGGGGGGGGGGGTGTGCAGTCATACACTGTTGACAAGTTAACATCTAAAACTTGAAAAAATTATATTCATGCATTATAAATTTTGCATACAATGTGTTAACATGGTCACATATAATACTGTAATGGTCTAGTGACTTGCAAGTACCTGCATGCAATGTAACTTTTCATGCCAAGTGGTAGGTGACGCTGGTCGCTATTACTGTAGCATTTCATTATTGTAGATTGTTCTGAGGCAGATAAGATTGAACAGAAAGTATTTTCCAAAAAGAGATAGGAGCTTGGAATTTGGCACAAATTTTTCCAAGGTGTAATAATTAGCGATAAAAAACAGCATCAACACAAAATTCAAGATGGCGGTAATTAATCGAGGTTGTCTTTCAAGGCATTATTTACCATTAGTGCATGTAAAACGAAAAGCCAGCTTTAATTAACTCCTCAAACTAGTTCTAAACTGTGAGTTAGGGATAGAACAACTAATGTACAAACTTAAATCAGTATATTTAATGCTAAATATTGTTAGATGTACTAAATAGATCTGATAAGAATGTTTTTTTTTATATAATTCAAATTCAAATTCAAATTCAAATTTAAATTCAAATACTAAATTGTTAACAGTTATCATGGTTATGGTTTCTTGAAAAGAAATGGTGATATCTCCGTATGTTTTAGTCTTTATTATGATTTTTTTTACATAGTAGAATGTTTTGTAATACAACTAACCTGCACATATAAATCGAATGTGATATCTCTCCCAATGACAAAAAATACCTTAAGTGTGTTGCGTCAAAGTTAAATCTCAACTTATAACTTATAATTTGATATATATTTTTAATCTTCTTATCTTTCTTTCTATTACATGTTTCTATACATCCGAACAATATTGTACTAGTGTAAACCATATTGAGGGTCTTTTTTTTTTGGGGGGGGGGGGGTGGAGCTCATTCCAGTGTTTGGGTAAGGCCCAATCTTTGATAAAAAAGAAATGCTTCTGTATCAAAGATACTATATGCTTTTTTACTTGTATGTTACTCTGCTGTTGTAGAAACGTGAATGATGATAGTATATGTGTAATAATGTCTGATCCGTAGATGTCCTTGAAAGCTTTTCTGATCCGAACCCCCCTCCCCCCCCCCCCCACAAAAAAAAAAAATCCGACATGGCGGCAATTTCTCTACTTTGCTCTTAAATGTGTTGTGCGAAATTACTTTTCAGTATATTGTTCGAATAAAATTTTCCAAATTGATTACTCGTGCTGTATATTCACATTTACAAATAAGCATGCTGAAACTGTATTTACTGTTATCAGATTTTTCTTACATTGTTTTGGGGCTGACTTCATGTGGGTTATAGTGTCACAATTGATCTGAAATTATGCCATTGGTAGATGCTTTCCCATATTAGATATCAGGATTACTCGACAGTGAAAATATTCATTTTCATTTATTTTAGAGTGACCTCGGGGATCACTCGAAGAGTGACGAGTGATCCCTATTCAAAGGCAGGGCTCGACACTAACGTTTGTTCGGTGGCCCGGGGCCACCAAAAAACGCACGTCGGGCCACCAAAATATCAGAAATGAAGAATTTGGTGGCCTGATCGGGCCACCAAAAAAGGTCAGATATTTGCCTTTGGGCCACCAAAAATAAAAGTTAGTGTGGATCCCTTCCTAAGGACACTCTAAAATGAGTGAAAATGTACATTTTCACTCAAAAGTCACTCCAATTTCACTCTAAATTCACCGTTTTCTGTTATTCACTCCTCACATCAAAAGTAAAAACTTCCACTCGATTTGTTTTTTCTTTTTCAGAGAGTAGAATATCACTGCTTTTAAAAATGTGTCCATAAAAACCTAAGACGGTTTAAGATATCACAACAGACAAAATTGTATCAAAATCGAAATAATACATTTAATTTGACGCAATAAACTATGTCAACTTTGATGGTTGTCATCTTGATTTTTTTTTTGAGCGGTTGATTTAAATTGTGTCTTAAACTATCTGTAGCAAGATTGGTGCCCAGTTTCAAGCTATTACCTCTATTTGAAATTTTGTTTGCTTCATCTCATCTGCTTCAGAATAATCTACTTTGAAATAATAGCGATCAGTATCACCTGAGCTACCACTTGATATGAAAAGTTACTTTGCAGGCACAAACCCTTGTTTGTCAAAGAAAAAGTCTGCATTTGCCAAGACTACTACACGCACTACTGGCGCTGCTACCAGCGCCAGTGCCAGTGGTGCGTGTAGTAGTCTTGGCGCGCGCAGACTTTTTTATGACCAACAAGGTCTTGGTCACAACTAAAGTGGCCATTCTTACGTAGTGAGTTTTCAAGTTTGAGACATTATAACTCCTGAACCAAAATGGTACTGACCCCTAATTTTCTCCAAATGTTAATTATATGTCAAACAAAATTCTTGAGATGTTTCAAGATAATCCTTCAGTGTTTCTTTGATTTATGCTGAATCAAGCATTTTCATGATTTTCCTTTTTTCAGAAAAATATCAAAAAATGAGTGTTTTCTCCTTAAAATCTCAATCCAGTTATCACAATAACCCACAAAAATGGTATCAACTTGTAGAAATTTTTATTCTTTCATATGACATCACATTTGTTGAAATTTGATGTTTCTATCAAATTCTATCATTTAAATAACAAATTCAGTGAATATGGCGGCCATCTTGGACGCCATCTTGGATTTGGAGGCTTTCGCAACAAATTTTTTGAGGTAGACCAGTGGAATGTTGTTTGTTACAATAAAAACTTGAAAATAAGCATGGTCTACTTAGTTTGTAGAGAGAGTGCAACTCGACCTCTGTTTTCAGCTTTTGGCCCCCCGGTTACAACCCTTGATGCAATGTTATATTGATTAAGTACGAATATGTTTATGATCTGCCAGGAAGGCATGCAGTCTAATTCATGTTCTATACTCTGATGGCGATAATACCTGTCAAGTTTGTATGCAATTGTACCATTTTATGTTTTAAAACAGGATCACACGGTGAAAACAGATCCTCACTTTTGCTTAGTTTGGTGGAAATCTTTCATGGAAGCTTTGAAGAAGCTGAAAATATGAAACTCGGTCCCCATTCTCCAAGGAGGGCACCTCCAGATCCAGTGTGAACATAATGCAACTATTACACAGTCTGTAATCTTTAGTATACCTTGTTTTAGGGAAGATACATTGTAGTAACTTTTATGGACCCATTTATAGGGTTCCCACGGAGGAGGGAACATGACATCATATTAGCCTCTGGATGATATCTGCTAAGTTCTTAAAGAAAATGCAGCTAAAATAGTGAGAACTGGGCCCTATAGCTCTGTTCCGCACAATAGAGTCCTTGGATTATGAAGTGAACATAATGTGGGCTAGACAAAGCAAATAAAGAAACGATAACTGATTAAAATGAAATTGCATCCGTCTAGTATACGTGTTACTTGATAAAGCTCTCCATACACACACACTACACACGGTATGCTTTATCTATTAGAGTCCTTTCAGAATAATGACGACATGACAACGTTTATCACAGCAAGCAATTTTTATTATTATTACCACAAAAATAGTGCGAGTATAGACACAGTAATGTCGTGAGGACAGCACAATAATATGAGATATATAACGGCAACTGTTTCATGTTTCATGAATAATACACCTGGTACAAAGTGTATTGATATGACATGAAAATGTAATTGCATTATGACATGATTTGCATCACAGCAAGCAAATTTAGTATCTGTAGGACATCGACAGAGAAATGTAATAACGATGTGATTACTACATGATAATAGCTAACCTAGCTAAACTAATAATCTCTAAGCTACTAATCGGAATAGATAGGGAAACAAAATATTATTTGAATCGTTCTTTATGTTTCATAATGTAGTGAATATTCTTTTACTTTTAAGCACTTTGTCGCACATACCATAGAACACACGCTTTTTTTAGGCAAAACTTTAAAAGGCCTATCGTATACATTGGATACTCACATTTTTTTTTCTAGGTAGGTATTGAATGGGCATACCAAATTTTAAAGATATGTTATTGTTTCTTATTGGATTTGTAAAAGTTTATATATCTATCTTTTTTGACAGATTGAATGAGCTTATGATATCCATTGAAATTGTTCTTTTTTATTCACAATATTTTCATGTCAATTTACTGACGTCAAGGTGATTTCTTTGAAAATGCCGGTTTGATTGTCCAATTTCCGTCATAAACATACACATATATATAACAGACATTATATGTTTTCAGGAAAATGATACATCCATAAACAGAAACATCGTATACATAGCAAATGAACAGTAAGAAACATCAATATACAAAAAAAAAAATAGAACATAGGATAACACAAAGATAACGGCTGGATAGCCCATAATCACCTGCATTTTATGGTACCGCTAGTCTCCTATGAGATGGGGACCAGCTACACGGAGGTATTATAATAAAGTGTATAAAGATTGATTGAAGTAAAAATATAAAATCATAATAGTCTTATGAGATATTATCTTATATTGAAATATTGTACAAAGTCTCAAAGCAATACGAAACACTGTATCAAAGCAAATAGGTGTATTGTCGTGATTAAGATTAACTGAATTCAGAAAGGGACGGTTTAAAATCAATTAATGACATACAATTTCCTTCCTGTGCTAGTGACTATTTTTCCTTCAGATTAATAATTTCCAAACCATCTAAGGTATAGTTATAAGGGTAAAACGTATAAAGGTATAGACCTTTATATAAAGACTTCAACCATTCATCGGTAATTCTAATCAGTGCCGTGAAAGTGGAATGTGTTAAATCCGGATTGTTCTTCTTGTTTTTGTATAACCTTTCTCAAGGATTTTTGATGAACATGATACAAATGAAATTAGTTTGTAATTATTTGAAATTAATATATCCTCCTTTTTATGTAATGGAATAATGTCCGTCGACCTAAATTATCCAAAGAGTAAATGGGTTAATAGGCAATGGTTACACCACAATACGAAAACAAACAAAAACAAACAAAACAAAACAAAACAGGAAAGTCTGCAGACCACTGGTACTAAAAACAGTAACCCTAATGTCTGTGACAAACATTAGGGTAAATGTTTTCCATACCCAGGCAGGCAAGCCTGTTGCGTCTAAGAGTCTAAGTCTCTTTCTTTTTAAAGTGTCAATGTATCTTGAAATCGTGCACTTAAACCCTTTAAAAATAATCTTGTACAATGAAGCAATGACAGTGACGACAATAATAAAAATGACAACATTCAAAGAGGATTGAAACTTTGCTAATCACAGAAATAGCAATGAGAAACATGACTATCAAGTAAGTTGTGACCTAAAACTTCATACAGGATATTTTTCCCCCTCAGGGACCGAGAAAGAAACGACAGAGAGGGATTGGACGTAGATTGTATTCTTAAAAAAAATGAAAAGGTAAATAAAAATTAAAGTAACACAATAACGAAGGACCTATTATAAGAAAAGCAGGGAAAACCCAATGGCGCTTCCGACAGCGCCGCCCTAGATTCGTCAAAGTCGTGAGATACACAACTATGATGAATAGTATTGATTTTGGCGGCCATTTCGTAAGTTGTGTTTGTACAACCGAACACATTTGCTACTCCTCCGTCCCCCTCCCCCCCTAACCCCCCCCCCCCCCCCCCCCCCCCGCTGTGGTGAAACCCATTTTACGCCTTTCTACCTCCATGTGCTCACCATAAATCTTCCATGGACATTTTGGTTTCTTCCGCAGCTGTCCATGTCGCTAACCCTTCGCTGCTAAATTGGGCAAAACTATCTCGAACCGGAAACCTCACATTTGAATTTTACAACACACACTACAAAATACAAATATATGAGTGAAACAGAAAAAGCAAAACAGCACTGCAATTACGTACACGTAAAAAGGTTAAAATGTATCCTAAGACAGGCACCATCTAAAAAGGAAATGTTTTTTTTTTTTTCAAAAACATTTTCTACATGGTAAATCGTAAATCGTACAACCACGAAAAGCGGAGCCTCATTGATCAAAAAGTGAAATTGGATGACTGTCCTCAAGGTGCTTCTTTTTCATGCAATTCTGAATAATCCGATTAAATATAAAAATTATATGAAACGTACATACATAATGGTAAAATAATAACACTACAAAACACATGAACAAGAATAATTAGCCTCTTACATAATATCAAACACACAAATCTACCAGCTAATAAATGTAAAATGTTGCTAACAAAAAAAGTCGAAGTGCTGAGAGACTATACACGTAGGTCGACTTGGAGAGTATCCACAGAAACCGGAAGTCCCGTCAGTCTGGTGTATGTGACGTTGCCACCGTCCTGAGGTCATCCTGGCGGGATGGAGGATGAAAGAGGTGAAGGGAGGATGCGTGGGGTCCTCAGCCTCTTGTTAACATGGCTCGCCGAAACGTTGTCGTAGATGACATAAAAGACAATGACGCCACGCAGTGTTATACTACTCCTCCATGATGCTGCGGCATATACTAGGGCGATACTATAGTTGACCGCTAGCTAGATATAGATCGATAGAGGAAATGCGTACATTAACATTTAACGTTTAACAGAAATCCAAAAAATAAAAACAAAAAAAACGTATGAATGTATAAACAGATAAACATTTACAAAACAGTCCTTCATTTAATATCAAAAAGGTGAATACATAAATAAATATTGACTGACAGAAAATAAAGACCATGTAGAGGTTAATGTGGCGTATTTTTAGTGAGCTGTGCAATTTTTTTCCCCTTTACTTTTTCTTCGATTTTTTTTCTCCAAAAATTTATGTGGATGCTATGGACTGACGTAGTACAAGAGTTTATATATATATATATATATATATATATATATATATATATATGTATATATACTTTCATGCATATTGCCTGACTCTATTTCTTCAAAACTGATACCTAATATTAGTTCATATCAATTTTGGTTTGAAACGTTCAGTTTAAGCATAAAATGTAAAATAATGTCGAAGCAGTGTAGCTCGAACTGTAAGCTGTCTTAGTAGTCTTAGCGTTTTTTTGTTTTTTTTAATCTTTGGTTTGTGCTGCATGAGCACAGTCAGCTGCCACTCATATCTTAACTCCAGGCAAACAGTGGTACCCTGTTCAACACTGATCTCCAAACAAGTAAATCTTTGAATAAATTCTCTCCTTCTTCGATGCATATTCTAGGGACTCTTGGCAGACATGGATTCTTACAACAAATTAGTGATCTGCAGCACAAAAGGCTTCACTCACTGATAATAAACAAAGACAAGCGTCACGCCTGAAATACCATTGCATACGGAATGCTGATTGTTCGCTTTGTTTGTACGGAACAAAACTGCAAATATGGGTAACTTCATGATTCGCAATAGATTGAATGTACTGGGATTGTGTGAAACATGTCTCAATACACATGTTCGCGATCGTTTTCATAGTATGCAGCCATTATTTGTTAGACTCATTTCAAGTCGCATTTCTTTAATTGCAATTTTAGTTAATTTCAGATAGTATTGCAATTTTTGGTTTACTGATGTAATACTGTAATTTTGCTTAGCATGATAATGTCTTATGCAGACATTCATGACCCGAGAGTATTGTTTAATACGGCGAATTGAATAACTTTAAGTTATTAACATCATTATCATCAAAAGTTTTTAGTAGAAGTTGTTGTAGCATAATGACTTCGCAGAACCTACTCAATTAATTAGCGTTTTTCCTGTAAACTTTTCCTTATTTCCTCCTTATTAAACTGTGCAAATTATGTTCTTAGGGCACTCCTCATTCTACCGTTTCCCTTCCCTCAGATTTGAGCTATTTTCATATTCCCAGGTGCTTGTGAAATCATGAGATACAAACATAAAAACCGTAAGCAAACATTGAAAAGAAAAACCATTGTATTTATGACCTGCATCGAAAAACCAAAATAGTAATGCTATCTTTTCATGTAGATTGGGGAAATAGAGTTTGTGACCATTTTCAAATATGTTGGGGGGGGGGGGGGGGGGGTGGCAATTCCTTTGATAAAGAATGAACATCATTTATAACTGTTCCCTGTTGAAAGGAAGAGAAATTTCCCCATGCTATCCATGAATGAATTATTACGTAAGAGAATACCTGGAGTAGAAGAATTATTAGGTGTTTGTTTCCGTGTGTTGGCTCTAATCATTCGACGTGGTGTTTGTCGAGGCTGGGATTGTGCCCTCTGTCGTAACGAAAAAAATATGCACAGGAGAAAACGAACACAAACAAATAAATACGCTATGCCCTAGAATGCAACAAAGATAGATCACAATGTATTTCTTGTTCCTTTTGAACATGGACTGAGATCTTCATTTAACCCAATTGATAATGTGTATTATGTGCCATGAATGATGAACCAGTTCAGTACCAAGCATTTCAAACTTGGAACGTTTGTTTCCCCGGCTGATTCACTGCGTGTAGTGGAGCCACTGATGTGATTACCGTCACAATCGTGATGGCATGAAATAATAATAATAATGATAATAATAATAATAATAATAATAATAAACAATTATAATAATAATAATGATATTGATAATAAAAGTAATAATAATTAGCATTTTTACCGCGCTTAATACATAGTTTCTAAGGGCCTTACACTTATCATAATCATAATAATTATCAAAACATAATCTTACATATGAAGAGTTTGTTTGCAAAAACCGATAAGTCCATATTTGTCAAATGGAGATATTTGCGATTGAAGGTCAAGAAAAATAAAGAGAATAATAACAAAATTTTTGCTTCTTTTGACCATAACTTGAAAAATATACCTTTATGTGTAGTGACCAATATATCATTTGTGACCCTGCACCTCAAAACAAACAAAAAGTCGCCAGACATGAATTTTTAGTTAGGAACATATTCTGAAAGAGCAGACCTTGAGCTTTCAAATGATGTATAACTCAAATCAAATGTTCTCTCTTAACCTATCTAAATATTGGAAAGAAAGCACAAACTCAGGAAAAGTGTGAACTGAGAAAAGAGGCTCTGAAGTACAGTGTCTATTCAAGCACTTAATCCTTACCAAACCGTACTGGCTGTGCGATGAATGGGACAAAAAACAGGAAGTAAACCACCAGAGTAACAACAATGAAGGGATTATCAGATTGAAATGAAATTAAGCATGCCTCATTAACACAGTCTGTTCATAATCACCGCCAACTTTCAAAGCAGTAGCACTATCCTTTCAAAAGTTATTAGAGTTGAAAGTGAAGAGTGTTGACAAGGTTTTTCAGAAATGAAAAAGGGAACTCTAAAAACACACCTAATCTCACTATTCTACCAAAAATGTTCGAGATAAACTGCTAAAAAAACACACTTTTCTGCTCGTTTTGTGATACCAAATTTTAGCATAATGTAAAAGAAGACCCGCTCTTTCAGAAAATATGAAAAAGTCAAGTTCGGCTAGGTTGACCCATTTCACTTATTTTCAGTCCTCACGCAAAGTCAATGTGTGCGACTTTATGTTCGTTTTGAGGTGCACGGTCACATTTAAAAGGCATTATTTTGTACTCTATGACAGAGATCGTACTTCAAAATCTTCAAAAATGGACTTATCGGTTTTTGCAAACAAACCCTTCATATCATTCAACATAACTACAAACCCTACAATAACTTACATTACTTAAGATACTCTGGCAATAATCATCAAATACTGAAATGAGCATACTTGATACACACAAAAAAGAAAAAAAAAAGTATCTGTATATTAAAGTATCTGTATTTTCTACTACTTCAACACATCACACTATTCTTCTTCTTTTTTTATATCAGAAAGTATCGATGAATTTAATTACGAGCATAAATATAGTAACTTAATCGAATCAGAGTATTCATGAACATAAACCAAAAAAATAACCAACAACACTGCTTCCTATTGAAGACTAAACTTTTACATCTCGTTCGTGTGTATGTCTTCGGACAAAACTTTTTTACGGAGAAGACGCTTCATGGCTTCAAACACAGGTTGCTATTTTACTATCAACGTTTACGCATCATCGCGATTTCATGCAGAAACTGTACTGAGACTGAAGTTAAAAAACTCAAGTGAACCCCATTTTACGAAAACTTATACTTCTTGTAAAAAATTATTATGTGACATGTTAGCCCAAAGGTTGCAACAACATTTTTTTATTCTAGTACTTTACTATTTTCCTAGTATTTCTGATTAACTATGTATGAAACTTCCCATTAAGCAGTGGGTATTGGGTGCTTGTGTTAAAGAGAATTCAACGGAGAAATCATACATTCCCCTTCATCACGACATATCTTACCGCTGAGTGGTGATGCTGTTGGTTTATTATCTCCGTCAACTGAAGTGACCCAATCAGTTTGTTCTGTCAGACAAGACACAATGACAAATAGGATTTCCCAAACAATTTGCTCAAAATGTAATGAATCTCTTTAATCTTGCAGTGCTTGAGAAATAAGACAACAGAAAAAAATATAGAAGATTTGACGAAAAATGTTACGATCCAAGAATGAAAACGAATTACAAATCGCCTGCGTGAGAACCAACATATTGTTAGAATCTTACAGTATTTACATTGACCTGTCTTTGATAAAATAAACACATGATAAGAATGTCTGATTGATTCCCTTAGTCTCTTCAGTGAAATATTTTGTGTAACTCGGTGATTTGCTTTCATTATTAATTTCAAAGATGTTTCATGTGAAGAAAATGTTGGTTACAAAGATTAAGCACTGCCTGATTTGCTGAACATTACCTACCTTCATACACTGTAGTAACTTCACCTTCACATACATCATGGTAGTCAGGACAGCAGTCCCCAAAGTTTGTACAAGTCTGGTCACAATAACACGGGCCTGGGTACTCGATGCAACTCCATAAGCTGGAATTCACACAACAACTCTCTCGGCATGAACCTACCGCGGTATTATTTCTGACTATAAGGGAGAAAAGGAAACATTTATCGAAACATACTTGTCGTTTTATAAGCAAAAGTATCAAGTATCAGAGCAATTATGTTGTGCATTGTGGTTCTGAGCTTAAAAGTTCACAAACATGTCGATAAAGGGAATAAAATGCCAATGTCCTTAAAAAGATTGATGACGTAAATTTTTCGAAAACGTTAGTGCATTTATCACTAACAGAAAAAAGGCATGATTGCGAATGATTTTATTTCTTTCAGGCAATGGAATTATATCAGCGACAAATTTTTATTTGGTGATCCATGAAAGTTTACGGATCGCCCCCCATTTCTGTTCGAATCCATTACTTTTCTTTCTAATAAGGTGATCCGTGAAAGTCCACGGATCACCTTCTAGTTTTGTTTCACCTTCGGTGGGTTTTTTTTTCTGTTTAGTATCAGTTTCTGAAATCATGGAAAATACATCCACCACATTCTAAGTCTATATCCTCGCAAATATGCAAAAAATCTGTGTCGGATCATTCTCAGCATTTTACAGCATTGCGCGGGCACAACATTTCCACCTTCATATGGGCATACGACATTTGCACCAGATGCTCGTCTGTATTTAAATTTGACATTCAGTGTCTGCATCACTGGTTGTCATAATCGCAAATAATCGTTCGCAAGGTGCCACATTAAAAAACCGGCGCAAGTATTAATTTTCCAACCACGTCTTTGATTAACCTCTCAAAAAATGCATGACCAAACGTTTCGGATCACGGATGAAACAAATCATTATTATGTCAGTCCAAAAAATTTCTCAGCCTAGTATTAATTTCTCTTTTGTGTACAGTCATTTTAGCCACTTTCTTTTTTTCTCTCTTTTTAGGGCCTCACGATCGACAATCAAGAACCAGTTGCCTATTACCAATAACATGAAGATACAGCAACATATAATTTTACTTCAGATTAGATACTACTACCGTACAGTACAAAGTAATAAGAATATTTTCCAATTTGCACCGTTACCAGTGTCACATCGGGAGTATCTTAACGGGTGAAAGGTTTTTTTTGTTTTTTGTTTTTTGCTTTTTCAGACCTTTAAATGTGCTTCGTTTGTGACACTGGTCTTAAAAGTGCACAACTGCACCCGTAAAGATGTTCACAGTTTGAAATTGGTATACGTAAAAAGTTGGACTTATTATTCTAATTTTTCCTGGAGTGTAAAGTTCACAATTGTAACTTGACTTTAATTAACCAGGGGAAATATTCGCTTGAAAAGAATGTAATTATAGTTCGTCGTTTTTCCGTCTATTTTGGAAGCATGTATCACTAACAACAGAGAGACAAAAAAGTTCAATTATATTTGCCTGTTATTTTGTTTTATGTGTCTTTTTACCCATTCCCAAGCCGAATTATTTCTGAATATGAATCATAGCCATCCATCGCTTTCGGCATGTCATAATATTCCTGTGGCAGTCAAGCAAGCTTGACAACTAAGATTTCTTTTTTCCTATTGTACGAACGTCAATTGTGTTTGATTTCCATCGGCGTTTAGTACATAATGTAAAGTTTTAAAATTTGTTCTTTATTTTCTCACGAACGCTCTATTCCTATAGTTTCTCATGGGAAGTAAGAAATTATCATTACATACCTTGTTGGCAGGATCCCTCAGAAAGCACAATGTCATCTATGGCGATATCATCTCGGTAGCCACCCCCAGATACACCTTCCATGGTAATGTAGAATGGTTGGGTGTAATTGCCGATGGATATCTGTTAATGAAACAAAAAAACCAACACCATGATGTTGTTAGTTCTATCATCTCTTGACTATTTAATGCAGTCATGAACAGCCACATATTTGTACCTATTGCATGGCACTTGCTTATCTCCATAACGTTTTCACGTCACAGGGAACTACCCCCATTTTTTATTCTTTTTATTTTACGCCTTTCCAATTATAGTTTTCGTTGTCTCGGTATGAACGGTATTGCTTCCCACTGGGAGAAGTGATTTTTTCTTTCTTTTTTTTTAAAGTTTGAGTTGTCACACTAAATGCTTATGTGTATATCAGTTGTATCACAAAACATCCTACCATATAAACATTTCGCAATGAAGCCCAAAATAAAAGAAGATATGACTTGTTTTCTCAATAAAGCATAACTGTAGACGGTTTAGTCTAGAAACAATTTTATTATAATTATTTCATTGCTCAAATTTCGTTTATTTAACGACGTTAATACATGACTAACATTTCTACATTGGTTGTTTCTCTCCCTAACTCACATTTTAACACTATTTTTTTACAGCACTAACACTACGTTTTTGGTTCATCTGCGAATGTTAAATGATGTCTTTAATACATAAGACAGGATCAGGGACTGATCAAGGAATTCCGTAAGGGGAGGGGGGGGGACCGCAAACAATATTTACGGTGCTACTTCATCTCATTATTTTTTTATATCTTTTGTTTAACATACAATAACATACAATAGGAACCCGCGCGCCTAGTGCGCCGACCCCCCCCCCCCCCACCCCCCACTCCGATCCGCCACTTCGGATCTTGCTGTCAATAGGTTAAATAGTACTGAAAAGTCAAGTATAGATTTATGATAATCTATGATGATAGACAGAAATTTGGAGACCTGAATTTTCACTTCGTTGTACCGGGAATTTTGTCATTACCGAGTGTAAAATATACATTTCACTAGAGAAACTTATTATTGGTTTTGAGAGTGTATGTTACCAGCCGTTGTTAGGAAATGATAACTAAAGTAGTATATCTCATGAGACCACATCCTGTTTTTTTTTTTTAATGAATATTACATCCTTGAGAAACAATTCTGTCAAAGCTCACCTGTGCTTCATACCACGCGTTTCTCCTAGTTCCGGTAAGTGAAAATAAGACGTCATTCGAAGTTGGTCTTGTTGATGCTGAGTTGTATACATTAAGTGAATGGATTGCGCTACCGTACATATGGTACCAAAATATCAGACACAAGGGACCGTAACGATACTGAGCGGGACTTGTTAGGCGTGCGTCTTGCCCGTAAAGACGTCCAGATGTCTCTGTGTACATGTAGTAACCGTCTGCAATTCAAAGTCAATATAAATGAATACATAAACAACAAATGAAGAATAGGCTATACGGATTATCTCTGTTTAGATAATTAGATTAGTGGTTTTTTTTTTGCCGTTAATCTGAATTTTTCGTAAGATTCGTCATCGTGAAGATTCGATAAAAACCCCAAACCACAAACAAACAATAAACAAAGTATGCAGCTATTTTTTTTTTCAATTCCGCATAACGAACCTTAAAAAAAACACAAACAACGACAAGAAAAACGAAGCTTATTTTGTTTTCGGAATCACAAAGCTGTAGAATACCAATCCCTAACTCTTTTTCCGACTATCGAATCTCTGGAACAGGAACGGTGCAATTCAAGACAAAAAGCATAAACAACAACAGCAACAACAAATATTCTTAACCACGAAAAGGCAAATAAATACTGCAAGAGCTTACAGCCGGTTGTATGGTCCCCGCTTGGTCCCGTCTGGTACGACGGGGTAACACCACTGTGACGGGTCCAGTCAAAGTCATCATAATACACCTGCCGCCAGCCACAGGTATCGTTTTCAAAATCACAGTCAATGTTGCTCATTCCTGTGAGATAGAAGTGTTGTGCAGCAAAGGTATTTTTTTTATCTCTCAACATGTTTGTGGTAATATTGATACATCTAATCATTCACAATCAAAGTATGAAGATGAATACGTACGACAAAAATGATTTTACAACAAAAATATTTCAGTTTTCACTCTCTTCTTAATTTCTAGGTTGAAATTATAAAATCATGTAACAAAACATTGGGCTGTTGAAGGTTGAAAAAATAATGATAAAACGGAAATTACAGGTAAGTCCATTTTCCCCCAAATCAGAATTAATCCACGTACTTGATTTCAAGTAATGGGACCAATCTGAAGAAAACATTATTTGGAAATAATACGCAATATAACTGGAATTATTTTCGTCTAGAATCAGTGTTTTGTTACAAAAACCCTTAAACGTCATTCTCCTCTGTTTGCAAACCCCAAAAAGTCTACTTTAACTCATCAAGATCCCGTATGTATGTCACGTGACTTAGAGATTTGTGCCTCCATGTTGTTGTGTTATGCATGCTGTACAGTACTTAGGGGATCCCGGGGCAAAGAGAAACGAAAGGGGAAAAAAACACTATAAAACCTATAAGTCTTAAATTTAAAGCTCACTCACTGAGAACCTGGCCTCCACGGAAGCTGCACCTTTTGATATCGGAATACCGGGACGTAGGCGTACGTTAGATTGGGTTTCATTTCATTTATTGTCAATGTAGGGCTATACAAAAAAGGTAGCTCATCTTTGGGAACTACCACTATAATTGTCAGTTACGGAGAGGGCAATGTTGGTTGTAAGGAAAGGGGAACTCTTCGACCTCCTTCCATTGATACCTAATTTGCTGATACACCCGTCACACTTATTCAGAATCAGTACGAATCAAGCAGAACAGGCCGAAATGACAGTTTTTAAAGTTCGTGTCACATTTGGGAGAGAATTTCATATTTCGTTCGAATGCTCGGAATACACTTTGAACCCGTCTGAAATTATTCTTGCACATTCAGGGTGTTTTAGCTTTCGAATACAGCTCGAACGCAGTTGGAACACGATTATCAAGGATATTGTTAGAATGCAGTCAGAATATTTAGAAAGCACTTCGAATAACATACGAGTGCCGGTGGATTGCACATTTGGCTTTTTCGTAGTCTGGTTCTAAGGTGTCTCGAATGCAGCACGAATTCATCTCGAACGCAGTCACAAGTCTTCCGGAATGCCTAATTTTGCCTACCAAACACGATTTGAATGTTCAAGGATTCAAACTGAATGCAAGGCGAATGTGTACAATATACTCAACATGTACTTAGCGTGTAACACAAACGTCCCGTTTGTATCAGGAATGCCGCCGAAATAGTCTTCGATAAGGAAACAAATGACGATGAATTGAGCATTTTTTTCCAATCTCGATCCAACCATGAAATATTGTGGGCTCTTTGGACCATGTTGCAAGAGATTGTTGTCCTCCAGCACAACCTACCTATAAGAGATATGGAGAAGATCAGAACAAGAAACAGGAGGAGAATGCCCAGAAGTTACCAGTCTTGACCATGGCTGGCACAGGAATCCTCTGGAAGGACACTATACAAGTTCCCGAGGGTGGACATCACCAATGTACATGGAAGTGTGTCTGAAACTCTGGTCTTCAACGGCTCAGAACTCAGGGACTGCCTTGAACACGGAAAAACAGGATTTCCTGATCCATTCCCCTTGCTCCACAATAACAAGCCTACCGGTCACACTTCATCCCGAGATATACCTTTTGAATAAAGACCTTCTTCATGAAGCCATACACGAGTCTTCGCAGGTATGAGAAGATTTTTAACCTAGAGGTCGACGTGTGGTGACGAATGCATTTGGAATCCTGGCCCAGGACAGGTAGCCCTCCTCGCCACCATGCAGTCAAGCCCTTCCATTCTGCAGGACATAACCCTATGCTGTGTCTGCCTGCACAACTCGTTCTTCAGAGGCTTCTTGGGATGCACCTCTGCCCTGTCCATGGCAGCGGCCAGTTGTGTTACTAATGACCTTGGCTCCATTGTCATTGTACCTGGTTGGTATTACGTGATGTTGACCTGGCGACTCCTCAATGCGAACCGACGTTGCCACATATTGATGCAATTTGACAGTGTTCGGAATTGCGTCTGAACTTATTCGAAAGGCAATCAGGACGTTCCGCACACATTCAAGACGTACTGGAGTGGCAAGCGAAAGATTCCAAGTGCATTCAACTTAATATTCTTTCAATTTCGAATTAGATTTCAGGAGCAATTGAGAATATGCCTTCGAGGTGTATTCCGGCCCATTCAATGAGCATTTGGGATATTCTGGCAGGATTATTGAAGTAGCATGACATCTCGGTTCTCCCTGAAAATAATACCCCCATCACACTAATTCCGAATCAGCACGAATCAACAGAACCAGCCGGGATTAAGGATTTTCAAAATTCGCGCCACATTCGGAAGAAAAATTCAAATTCTTACAGCTTGGTAGGGAATGCTGTTCGAATAATTGGATTGGAATGCACTTCGAACCCTTCTCAAATCATTGTTGGACATTCCGGATGAATTTAATAGCTCTCGAATCCTGCTTGAATGTACTTGAAACAGTGTAAGAATATTCAGAATGCTGTTAGAATGCGGTCAGAATTTTTAGAAAGCACTTCGAATGCCGCACGAGCGCGGTTCGATTGCTGCCCGAAGTCTGATGGTCGGTAAGCGCCTCGAATGCAGTACAAACTCACTATCGAATGCGGTCAGAAACGTTCCTGGAAAGGCCACGAAATATGCTTTGAATGTTCACGAATTCAAACAGATGCAACCCGAAAAATTAAGAATACACTTGGAATGTACTGTACTTTGAATGGAACACGAATGTTCCGTGTGTGTCAAGAATGCCGCCGAAATGGTCTCCGATAGCGCATAAATGGTGATTTTCACCAATCTCAACCCGATCATCCTTGGACCATGTTGCTTTGCTAAAGATTGCTGTCCTTCAGCAAGACCTCTTTGAAAGAGGGTGCCTAGGCCAATTACCCTCTGGGCAATTACCCTAGACCCTTACCGTGACCCTAACCCTACTCCTAATCCTGACCCTAATCCTTACTCTAACCTTTTCACCAACCAGTATTTGACTGACGTAATTGTATGAGCATTACAAGTATTTTGGCAAAATTTAAGGGGCAACCCTGTACCGATTCTTCCTCAAATGAAGTCAGATTGGTTCAAATGCTGTTAGAATGCCGTAGGAGTATTTAGAATGCCGTAGGAATATTTAGAATGCAATCAGAGTCCAATTTGAATACCCTTCGAATGCAGATCGATATTTTTCCACCTCGAATGCTCCTCGAATGTTTTAAGCATGGGTAAAACATCCGGGTTGGCCACAAGAATGCGCCCGAATGTATGGAACCCACTCAGAATGTCATCAGAATTTTTAGAATGCACTTCGAATATGCAGGAATGCAGGAAGAATTTCCATTCCAACGGCATTCCGGCACATTCCGCCTATAGTGTGACGGGGGTATAAGGTCAGTATATGTCTGGAATACTGTTGGAATGCCGTAGGAATATTGAGAATGTAGTCAGAGTGCAATCAGAAAACTCTTCGAATACCGTTCCATACCAAACTATCCATCGTTTCGCGAGGAAAGTTTGGAGAGATTGTATTCTTTTATTTTTTTTTATTTAGTTTAGTTTTTTTCTTACGGTCGCCCGTTCGCATGTGCAATGCCCCGCTGAAAGAGGTTCAAAATCACGGCTTGGATTAAGTGTGGATATATTGAAGACACTCTGTAACTCTCAGGAAGGGCTAAAAAAGGAGACTATGAATGCGGCACAGTATCCCCAAGGAGTCAATGAAGTTTTAATACAAAGATCTGATTTATTCATTATGTGGCATCAGAGACCAGCAACTATTGTAAAAATATTTCTTGTATAGCATGTAAACGGATTCACATTCTAGCAGCACTGCCCTTTTCATCTGTTTTTACACGAGCAGTTCCTGAGCGTTTTATTGATGACACATAATCCGGTAGTCTGTTCAGGTATGTACCGTGACCGTCATACTTCCTGCTAGGCGACATCGATGTACCCTTTGTCTTTGCAACTATGAAGCTCACGTTGACACCATTCCTTTTCACCAGAAAAGAAACAACACAGCACAGAGTGACTTTACGCGGAGGAAGGAGTTACTTTCTGCTTCTACTCAAACATTTTTATTTTTGAGATGTGATTTTTTTTTTCTGAATTTGTTTCCTTCTAACAAATCCCTCAACATTTACCCTTCTGTTTAATTATTGTTTTTATTTAATCTTTGTTTTTTTTCTTGACCTGTCCAATATTAATTAAAAAGTCATGTTCACTCATCATGTTAACATGTTCAGTAAATGTATGCGCATGTTGATACAGGCGATCTGTAACGTCTAGAATTTACCTCTTGCAATGCAATGCCGTATATTTTCACTGCATTCGCTCTTTTTTATCTGTTCTACATAAGTAGTTCCTGATGGTGACATTGAAACATGAAATATTATCTAACTTGGATCAGGTAGATCTCGTAAAGTTACCATCCAGTTTCCTCCCAGGCAGTAGCCAAAACTATACACATTGCTTTTTCCAGCCACCCCCCCCCCAAAAAAAAAAGAAAAAAGTTATATTAGTCACATCGTTCTTCTCACTAATTATATATATGTGACCCTGCACCTCAAAACAAACAAAAAGTCGCCAGACATGAATTTTTAGTTAAGACCATATTCTAAAAGAGCAGACTTTAAGCTTTAAAATGATGTATAACTCAAATCAAATAGACTCTCCTAACCTATCTAAATATTGGAAAGAAAGCACAAACTCAGGAAAAGTGTGAACTGAGAAAAGAGGCTCTGAAGTACAGTGTCTATTCAAGCGCTTAATCTTTACCAAGCCATGCTGGCTGTGCGATGAATGGGACAAAAAACAGGAAGTAAACCATCAGAGTAACAACAATGAAGGGATTACCAGATTAAACTGAAATTAAAGATGCCTCATTAACACATTCTGTTCATAATTAATGCCAACTTTCAAAGCAGTAACACTATCCTTTCAAAAGTTATTAGAGTTGAAAGTGAAGAGTGTGGACAAGGTTTTTCAGAAATGAAAAAGGGATTCTAAAGACACACCTAATCACACTATTCTACAAAAAATGATCGAGATAAACTGCTGAAAAAAAGACACTTTCCTGCCCGTTTTATAATACCAAATTTTAGCATAATGTAAAAGAAGACCCGCTCTTTCAGAAAATATGAAAAAGTCAAGTTCGGCTAGGTTGACCCATTTCACTTATTTTCAGTCCTCACGTAAAATCAGTGTGTGCGACTTTATGTTCGTTTTGAGGTGCACGGTCACATATGTGAAGAGTTTGTTCGCAAAAACCGATAAGTCCATTTTTAAAGAATTTGAAGTACGGTCTCTGTAATAAAGTACAAAATAATACCTTTTAAATGATATATTGATCACTACAGATAAAGGTACATTTTTGAAATTATGGTCGATTATTATTATTCTCTTTATTTTTCTTGACCTTTAATCGCAAATATCTCAGTTCGGCAAATATGGACTTCTCGGTTTTTTGCAAACAAACTCTTCATATATGTATATATATATATGTTATGGCAACGTTGCAAAGACTGAAGTAGTATTTATCAGCTTCAAATATGTATATGTGCAATTTATATGTGCTCATCCTGTACATTTAAAGACCAAAAATGTTCAGAATTATGAAAGAAGGCGTAAGTTTACACCTCTGAATATAGCCCGGTTTCAAGAGTCTTTGATTGAAATTGACTGGTCTGATTCATATGTGTTGCAAGATACGAATGTAGCTTATGATATTTGTATGCCTCCGCAACGAAGTGGCCGGAGGCATTATGTTTTCGGGTCGTCCGTCCGTCCGTCCGTCCGTCCGTCCGTCCGTCCGTCCCGTTTTGTTTTTGTCGATATCTCAAGAACCGTGTGGTGGTTTTACATCAAACTTGGTATGAGGGTATATACTTGGGGGATAATACTTTGTGTGGATTTTAGGGTTACAGGGTCAAAGGTCAAAGGTCACAGGTTATTTTGTGAAAAAAAATTGAAATTTCATGTTTTTCTCCATATCTCGCAAATGGTTCAAGGTATCTTCATGGAACTTAGTATATATGTGACCCTGCACCTCAAAACAAACAAAAAGTCGCCTGACATGAATTTTTAGTTAATACCATGTTCTGAAAGAGCAGACTTTAAGCTTTAAAATTATGTATAACTCAAATCAAATGGACTCTCCTAACCTATCTAAATATTGGAAAGAAATCACAAACTCAGGAAAAGTGTGAACTCAGAAAAGAGGCTCTGAAGTACAGTGTCTATTCAAGCGCTTAATCTTTACCAAACCGTGCTGGCTGTGCGATGAATGGGACAAAAAACAGGAAGTAAACCGCCAGAGTAACTACAATGAAGGGATTATCAGATTAGACTAAAATTAAACATGCCTCATTAACACATTCTGTCCATAATTGATGCCAACTTTCAAAGCAGTAGCACTATCCTTTCAAAAGTTATTAGAGTTGAAAGTGAAGAGTGTGGACAAGGTTTTTAAGAAATGGAAAAGGGATTCTAAAGACACACCTAATCACACTATTCTACCAAAAATGTTCGAGATAAACTGCTGAAAAACACACTTTCTTGCCCGTTTTATGATACCAAATTTTAGCATAATGTAAAAGAAGTGCCGCTCTTTCAGAAAATAAGAAAAAGTCAAGTTCGGCTAGGTTGACCCATTTCACTTATTTTCAGTCCTCACGCAAAATCAGTGTGTGCGACTTTATGTTCGTTTTGAGGGGCACGGTCACATATGCTTGTACCGATGAGCAGTGATTATCTAGGGAAGTTGGGGGTCATGGGTCAAAGGTCAGGGGGTCAAAGGTCAAGGTCAACTCCTCAAAATATCACTACTTTCCTGATATTTATGCAATGAAGGTTTTTTTTTTAACTTGATGTATACATGTATTACCCAATATATATTCTGTGGGAAGTTTCTTGCCAAAAGGTCAAAGGTCAAAAGGTCAAAGGTCAAGTGAAAGTGCTGAATTGCACTTTTTCCTCCATATCTCAAAAGTAACTCAAGGTATCATCATGAAACTTACATATTTATGCATGTTCAACCTAACAGTGATTCTCTTTGGAACTGTGAGGTCAAAGGTCAAAGGCCAGGTTTAGATAGTGCTATTTTCCCATTTGATACTGAAATTATACTTTTTCTCAATACCTTGAAAAATTACTCAATGCATAAACTTATAAAAGGGTCAAAAGTCAAGTAAAAATCATCAGTTCCCCAAATACCTGCACTCTGACATTTTAATCATTCATCCAATTGAACCTAGTTCTAGGAAAGTGAACATTCAGCACATTTGTGTCAAACCTGTCATTTTAATATTTTGCCAATTGTTTGAAACTGTCATCACACATTGTCAAGACATTGTACTATAGACCTATTAGGAGAACCATGCATTATGGCGGAGGCATATCAGTCGCCGTAGCGATATATATAGTTATAAATAAGATTATTACTTTGTTAGCTATACATATTCCATTAGTTAGAAAGAAGTTGCGTAATTACAAACGTGATCCAAGATTGCCATGGGTGTCAAAGTCACTATTACATTCAATCAATCGTAAAAACAACTTTTATTATGTATATGAGGCTAAAAAACACCACAGTACTCCCGTGATAAGTATACTGCTTATAAAAATACTCTCACAATGGTATTGCGTAAAGAAAAAAGAAATTACTATACACGAAAATTAGATTTGTTTAAAAATGATATGCGTAATACTTGGAAATTGATTAATGAAACATTGAATAAGCATAAGGAAAGAAATGTTATATCTAGAATTAAGAATGATGGATCTGGAATAAAAGATTTACGTATGATAGCTGTCAGAAATATTCAATTCACATTTTTCGAGTGTTGGCCGAAATCTTTGTGAAAATACCCCCGTTGTCTAGTAATAAATTCAAAGATTACTTGGATGTAGGTACAACGTAATCAAAATTCAATCTTTTTTCCCCTGTAACAGTATATGAGATTTTAGATAGTGTTCATAATATACCTTCCAAAAGAAGTTATGGTTATGATGACATTGATAATATACTGTTAAAAAATATGATATTCTATATTGTTGATCCGCTATCTTACATTTTTAATTTATCAATATCACAAGGGCAGGTACCAGATGCTATGGAAACATAGAAAATGATTCCAATCTTTAAAAAGGGTACTAGGGAAGATTTGAATAATTACAGGCCTATTTCACTTTTGCCTAGTATATCTAAAATATTAGAAAAGATACTATTCTCGAATTATACAATTTTTAAATAAAAATGATATTTTGTCAAATATCAATTTGGATTTCGCCAAAAAAAAAAATATAGCACAGCACATGGAATATCATCTTTCACTGAAAACGTATCTCGGGCCATTGATAAGTTTCAACATACTGCAGGAATCTTCCTTGACCTCCCCAGTGCCTTCGACACGATTAACCACGGCACTCTTTTTTATAAACTTAATCATTATGGTATACGTGGGAAGGCCTTGGAGTGGTTCATAAGCTATTTGACAGACAGAAAACAATTTGTTTTTATAAACAATGAAAAAAAAATATTGTTCTTTGCGTTCAGTTGATTGTGGAGTTCCACAAGGAAGAATACTAGGGCCGTTACTTTTTATTATCTACATCAATGATTTTCCAAAATCATCAAAAATGTTCTCTCCTTCTTATTATTTGCAGATGATTCTAATCTTTTCTTTTCTCATTCAAATCGTCATACATTAGTTGATATCATAAATGAAGAATTGAACAAGATAATGCAATGGCTAAGATCAAATAGATAATTGCCCTTGATAAATTGCAACATGATATAATTTTTGAAATTGAAGTCATAGACAATTTATTCTGTTAGATTTCTCGGTCTAACTGTAGATAGTAAGCTCTCTTGGAAACAACATAATTATGTGACCCTGCACCTCAAAACAAACAAAAAGTCGCCAGACATGAATTTTTAGTTAAGACCATTATTTGAAAGAGCAAACTTTAAGCTTTAAAATGGTGTATAACTCAAATCATATGGACTCTCCTAACCTATCTAAATATTGGAAAGAAAGCACAAACTCAGGAAAAGTGTGAACTGAGAAAAGAGGCTCTGAAGTACAGCGTCTATTCAAGCGCTTAATCTTTACCAAACCGTGCTGGCTGTGCGATGAATGGGACAAAAAACAGGAAGTAAACCACCAGAGTAACAACAATGAAGGGATTATTAGATTAAACTGAAATTAAGCATGCCTTATGAACACATTCTGTCCATCATTAATGCCAACTTTCAAAGCAGTAGCATTATCCTGTCAAAAGTTATTAGAGTTGAAAATGAAGAGTGTGGACAAGGTTTTTAAGAAATGAAAAAGGGATTCTCAAGACACACCTAATCACACTATTCTACCAAAAATGTTCGAGATAAACTGCTAAAAAAACACACACTTTCCTGCCCGTTTTATGACACCAAATTTTAGGATAATGTAAAAGAAGACCCGCTCTTTCAGAAAATATGAAAAAGTCAAGTTCGGCTTGGTTGACCCATTTCACTTATTTTCAGTCCTCACGCAAAATCAGTATGTGCGACTTTATGTTCGTTTTGAGGTGCACGGTCACATATAGATTGTATATGCCGTACAATTTCTAGTATTATAGGTGTAATTATTGAAGTAAAGTTTTGTTTTCCCGTTAAAACGTTAATGGTATATTCAACTTTAATTTCACCTTTTTTAACGTAATGAATTAGCGTATGGGAAAATACACATTCAACTTTTGGATAGATTATTTTTGCTCCAAAGAGAAAGCACTTTGAGTAGTATGTAATACCTCCAGATATTCCAATACTGACGGTTTATTTGTGGAGAATAAGGTTTTGAAAGTTAGGGATTTGTATTATTATTATCTTGGTCAATCTATGTATAGCTTACATAATAATTCACTTCCTTCTGTTTTTGAAAATATGTTTAATAAGAATAAAAATATAAATACCCCACTCGTCAAACAGATGAGTATCATTTGCCCCTTACTCGAACTCTATTTATAAAATCTACAGTGGCCCAAAACTATGGAATTCTCTCGAGAAATATATAACAGATTCTACTAGTTTGAAATTATTTTGTAGTAATTTAAAGAAATATTGTACCCCATAATTAGTTTGACTGTTTGGAATTGTTGTTCTTTTTTCTTCGCCCTGCGTCGAGAATACTGACCTGCCCTTCGCTCTCTCTATTCCCCCTTCTCTCCCTCCCTCCCCCTCTTTCTGTGTGTATATAGGGCCTATGTATGCGTGTGTGTGTACGTGTGCGTATGTGTGTGCGTATGTGTGTGTGTGTGTGTGTGTGTGTGAATGCGTATGCTTCATCTTACCATCGATGTTATGAAAAGTGTATACTTTCAATGACTAACTTGTACGGTTCATGTATTGTTGTATTGTAAGCTTTGTATTTAATGTACTACAGTAATGTTAAACGTATATGAGGGGACTGTACTATACAAGTTCCCTTTTTAGCATCCCCTCAGTTTTCATTTCCACCAAGTCATTTATGAAACAATATGTATTATAATCATGTTACAAGATATGTTATCATTTGACGTTTGTATTACCTATGTATATGGATTGGAAATTAAAATAAAAACATGAATGAATAAATGTATGTATAAATATATATATATATATATATATATATATATATGTGTGTGTGTGTGTGTGTGTGTGTGTGTGACCCTGCACCTCAAAACAAACAAAAAATCGCCAGACATGAATTTTTAGTTAAGACAATATTCTGAAAGAGAAGTTTTTAAGCTTTGAAATGAGGTATAACTCAAATCAAATGGACTCTCCTAACCTATCTAAATATTGGAAAGAAAGCACAAACTCAGGAAAAGTGTGACCTGAGAAAAGAGGCTCTGAAGTAAAGTGTCTATTTAATCTTTACCAAACCGTGCTGGCTGTGCGATGAATGGGACAAAAAACAGGAGGTAAACCACCAGAGTAACAACAATGAAGGGATAATTAGATTAAACTGAAATTGAGCATGACTCATTAACACATTCTGCCCATATTTAATGCCAACTTTCAAAGCAGTAGCACTATCTTTTCAAAAGTTATTAGAGTTGAAAGTGAAGAGTGTGGACAAGGTTTTTCAAAAATAAAAAAGGGATTCTAAAGACACACCTAATCACACTATTCTACCAAAAATGTTCGAGATAAACTGCTAAAAAAAACACACTTTCCTGCCCGTTTTATGACCCCAAATTTTAGCATAATGTAAAAGAAGACCCGTTTTTTTTCAGAAAATATGAAAAAGTCAAGTTCGGCTAGGTTGACCCATTTCACTTATTTTCAGTCCTCACGCAATATCAGTGTGTGCGACGTTATGTTCGTTTTGAGGTGCACGGTCACATATATATATATATATATATATATGAATATATAGTATATATATAAGTATATAGTATAATATAACAATGCAAAGACTGAAGTAGTATTTATCAGCTTCAACCCAATCACCCTTCTTTTTGTTGACCCTTCTCAATCCGATCATGGACCTAATATACAAAGATATTCATGCTCCTGTACATCTCGAAAGCGCCACAAAGATATATTTTTTTTTTTGTACATGCTTCACAACTTTGATCCCATCGTCGTCACCACCAGCGAACCGGGAGAAGAACAAGACGGAGATTCGAAAAATCTAAAACTACATGCGCAGAAGAAAAAAAAAACTCACAAAAATCAGGTAAAGTGAATGTGCAGTTGATGTGTATGTTAGGAAATCATGCCTTAAACAATTTCGCTTGGGAGAAGCAGGCAGTTTTCAAAAGAAAGCTAGAATTTTGTCAGAATGATTGTCATTTGTGATCTCAATATTTCACTTCTCTCCAGCTCATTCCATAGCAAAAAGGGATGGGATAAGGTAATGGCAGAAAACAGGCAAATCTTGCCATTAGACAAGGTCTTATGCGTGTGCGAAATGGTGCGCATCAGCAATTACCCAACTTTTGACACAAAATTTGTCATGCTCTCAGGTTTTGCTGCTCCTGATCATCTGCACTGAGTCAAAGACATTTCCGTCTGAAAAAAGGCACATCAGCGAAACAAGACTAAAATGAGAAAAACAATTCTTTTGTTAGTGACGACACATGATCACAAAATCGATATTGTCCAGACGCCTGAATGGACTCATTAAGATGCACATAATCAGGTGGCAGTGGTGACAATGGGATCAAAGAAACACCTCCGTTCATAGTCCATGTATATAAGGTCCATGTTCCGATTGTCAATTTCGTTCAACATATTTTTCAGTAAAAACGTGCATGTAAAATGTCAAGCATTGGTGATCCGAGTATCCTTCGGATCATCTTCTGTATCTGTACTGATTCTTTATTTCTCCCCAAAAGTTGTGCACAGGTTAGCTCAGAAAGTCCTCGGCCTATCAAATTCAAAATTATACCACATATGTATCATGTCGCAAAGACGACAGATTCTATAACATCATAGTGATCAATCGACCGTGACGTCACTATGACGTCATTATATGAAAACACGTTTTCATTCATATCTCATTACTGGAATGGAATTTTTCAATGAAATTTATGTCACATATATTTCAAGTCAAACCCATTCTACTCATATTCTCAAATTTTAGTTTGCACTTCAAACGTGCGCGTACGCGCACGTTAAAATGTTGACATGCTCCAATCGAGCTCAAATCTTTTTGCACACGTTTCAGATCATTTAGAGCATTTTTTGAAAAATTGAAAAAATTGGACGGACGCGTACGCGCGCGCGCATATACGCATACACAACTCATATTATGCAATAGAAATTTCACGTTTTTTTCACGCGCATCAGATGTCTGAAGTGTCAAGGAATAATTCTAGTACGTTTCAAGTCAATCCGACTCAATATGACGTCATACGGGCCCGTCAAAGTTGAAATTCCGCGCGCTTCAATGGCGATATAAAGTGCAGCTATGCCAAAAAACCGCCAATTTTAAATACGATTTTACTCGTCAGGATGGACGGTGACCCCCCAATTTTCTTTACATATTCTGAAAGCTGATGATGAGTTGTACATGTCATTTCATGGGTTGGCGATATTGGCAAAATGATTAAAAGATATCAAATTTCTTAATGAATTAAAAAAAGTAAATTTTCAAAATGACGTCATCAAATTTCAAGTTCACTCGAGCGTATCTCACTTAACCGATTTACACCCAAATTTCAGTATGTTTTAGCTTATTTATTGTTCTTTCATATTTTTTTTTACAAAATTTTGATTGGATGACGGCATCATCTCGTAAAAATGAATTGAAAGTAACCTTGTCAAATTTGACCAGTTTACGTGTTATTTCTATGGGAGTGCAGTTTTTCTGGAAATGAAAATTGACATGACTATCTTTTTCGAGCACTAGCTCACTTATGCTTCCCTGAATTTCTCCCAGTTTTTAATATGTTATAGCTGAGACTTTGGGCTATCGAAGATATGCCCTTCGTTTTTTCATACGATGTCGGCATCACGTCAAAAAACGTGGTTGAAATTAAAGCTTATCTTCGATGTATTGACATATTTCTTTCTTTCTGCAACTTTCTTTGCAATAACTCAAGAAAAACAGCTGCTATCACCACCATATTTTGCACATGTTTAGTTCATGTCACGTACATTATTTCATAAAATATCAACTACTTCGTTAGACGCCATCTTGGGTATGTAAATTAGGGTCAAATGTCATAAATGTTTCATCCTGTATCCTGGTGAATACATCTCCTGTCTTTCCCATATTTTGCACACGTAAAGACCATGTTACAAGGATCATTTCACAAAATAGCCACTTTTTTCTCAGATGCCATCTTGTCTGTGCAAAGTGGGGTCAAAGGTCATATGTACTACTTTCTTTATTTTCGTTATGACGTGTTATCTCTATGGGAGGAAATTTTTCTAGATGTGAAAATTGACATGATTGTTTTTATCGAGCGCTAGCTCACGTATGCTTCGTTGAATTTCTCCCAGATTTTAACATGTTGTAGCTGAGACTTTGGGCTATCGGTAATGTACCCTCAATACTTTCATACGACGTAGACATCACGTCGAAAAACTTGGTTGAAATTTAAAGCTTATCTTCGATGTACTGAGATATTTCTTTCTTTCTGCAACTTTCTTTGCAATAACTCAGGAAAAACAGCCCCTATCACCCCCATTATTTGCACATGCTTAGTTCATGTCACGTACATTATTTCACAAAATAACAACTACTTCATCGGACACCATCTTCGGTATGTAAATTAGGGTCATAAATGGTTCATCCTGTATCTTGGTATATACATTCCCTATCTTTCCCATGTTTTGCACACGCAAAGACCATGTTACAAGGATCATTTCATAACGTAATTACTTTTTGCTCAGACGTCATCTTGAGTGTGCAAAGTGGGGTCAGAGGTCAAATATACTTCATTCTGTATCGTCGTTAGTGTATACGGAATTCTGTACCAACGATGGCAGGTCTGACTCCCTTTTCTAAATGAGAATCCAAACATCACACGGCAAATGTCCCCTCAACACCGATGAAACCTGTATGGTCATGCTTATTTGGATCAGGACTCATATAATTGATTTCCGAACAGATCGGATCACCTAATTTGTCAGTGTTTACAAATTCCAAGTCTAGTTACCTTTTGGTATGCACTCCACACCAACGTCTTCATGGTGCCCGCAGTCGTTCATGCCGTGTCCGCTGTGTTGGCAATCTGCCAGGTTACTCTCCGTGCCATTGCATTGGACGTCGTCCAGCAGAATCAGGCCAGATCCCTGGCCATACTCGGCGCAGCAGGAATAATTTGAGGCGCCCTCAAAGCCCAGCATCCGACACACCACGTTTGCGTCTTCGATATCCCAGTAGTCATCGCAGACAGTCCCCCACTGACCACCGTAGTAGTATTCAACTCTCCCTTTGGAGTTATCTTCGCCATCTACTAGTCGCACTTGAAATCGGGAAATTATAATCAAATGGTGAACAACTATAACATTATGCAGATGAAAAAAAAAACAGCTACAATTGTTGGATTATTATTTTGCAAATAATGCAGGGCTTAAATTTTGGGGTGTGCTAAAAGTAGGGAATAAAAAGGAGGCGCATTTCAGTGAGTAGGAACAAGCATGAAGTCAAGAATAATAATTTACAACCGTGTGCGGCCTCAAAGGCCGCCGTCTTGTATGTGTTTTACATGAGTAGTCGCCGATTGTGACATTGAAACATGAGATTGAGCATTTTTTTTTTTGATCAGGTTAATCTTGTAAATGGTTTGTTTTCATTTCCCCCCAAGGATATACAATTTGGCTTTACAACCATGAAAATATGATTAAACTCCTTCAGAGAGTTCTTCTCATCATCAGTAAACCTATCTCCAGTTATAATGAAGAGGTACTCACTTTTCAGCTTCAGAGAAACAACTATGATTGTCTATTGAACTTTCTCATTCTGACGGTTACATTTATTTAGAATAATCATTGCAATTAATATGTACCCTAGGCTTACATGTGTTAAGGCCCTGTAACACCTTTCCGGGTAAGCTGCGCGGGCTTATTGCGAGGAAGGATTTTCCAGCACACGGGCGTGGGGGGGGGGGGGGGCGATGGGGGCGGTCGCCCCCTCCCCCCCCCCCCCCCCCCGCTAAGATTTGGACCGGGGATTTGCGAGGCGGAAAAAAAAAATGCGTGTATACTGTATGCATGCACATGAAACGGGTCTCCTTTTCAACCTTTCATCAAATAAGATAATGTTTTGAATATTTCACTCAAACATGTACACCAGATCGTTGATTTACAAAAACTTATGAATAATTCTGAGTGCACATGACTTATAACTTATATTCCGAAAACTCAAAGTTCCCTGATGTACAAGGGGAATTTCCTTTTTAATCGACCCTTTCCTCCCTCAGTCCCCCCCCCCCCCACATCAGTTTTGTTTTGTTTTGTTTTGTTGTTTTATGATTTCCCATATATTCCATCAAATATACATATACGGGATATCTCAATTTCAACCTTAAAAGGGCAAAAGCTCCATCGTACGGGAAGGGTAGAGATAACACTCGCCAATGCCTTCTCCCTGCTCGCTCGCCCCTCCCCCCCCCCCATGCATAGAAGTAGACTGTGGCTACACTTTGAACATTTTTTTCCAAATATGACACAAAATGTGTGCACCAGAACATTTAACTGCAATCAGAAAATTATACAGAATCTCCTTCCACAGACTTGCTACACTTCTCTTCTGATTGAAAAATTTCCAGATATTCCAACTCAATTCTAAAAGCTTAAAACTGAAAATAAAAAGCTCCCTTGAATATAGGGCAGGTATCTTGCCACCATTCCATTGCTCGTTACCCATTTTACACTTAGTACATTTCTGGGAATGACAATTTCCGATTTATTTTTTTTTACGTCTGAAAATGCAAAATCACCTTCGTGTGGGAGGTGAAATGCCCCTATCTACACCCTCGTGTGCATGCTTTTTCTGTTTGATTGCTGAACAGACAGCATTCATAATATTCAGTGTAAAGAATTAATACAAGACGTTTATTTAAATAATACCATCTTATAGCCATGATGTTCAATAATAATCGACATGAAAATAAATTGCTACCTTAAACAAGTGGGTCTGTTTCAAGTCGATGAAACACGCAAAAACGTGCATCAAATTGCACCATTTGCAACGTCAAAATGCAAAAAGTTCTCACCGTGGGAGGGGGAATCCCCCTCCAACACCCTCCCCTTCTTCCTCGCTCGGGCTCAGTCGCGTTCATGATATTCAGAGTAAGAATTAATACAAATTCTTATTCAAATTATAATAGGCAAATTGTGCAATAATAAGCTACACTAGAATATAATGCAACCTCAAACAAGTGGGACTGTTTCAACTCGTTAAAACACGCAAAAACATGCAACAAACTGCACCATTTTCACATCATTATGCAAAAAGTTCTCACCGTGGGAGGGGGGACCACACCCTCCCCTTTCCCCTCGCTCGCTTCGCTCGCTCGGGCTCAGTCGCGTTCATGATATTCAGAGTAAGAATGAATACAAAAAGTTTATTTAAATGATACCATTTGTGACCCTGCACCTCAAAACAAACAAAAAGTCGCCAGACATGAATCTTTAGTTAAGACCATATTCTGAAAGAGCAGACTTTAAGCTTTACAATGATGTATAACTCAAATCAAATGGACAGTCCTAACCTATCTAAATATTGGAAAGAAAGCACAAACTCAGGAAAAGTTTGAACTCAGAAAAGAGGCTCTGAAGTCCAGTGTCTATTCAAGCGCCTAATCTTTTAAATGTGGATGTCTGTTGGATCTCACTGAGGACTTATGTGTGTGTCTGTTTATTTTTTTTTTATATTTCATTTGTGTATCCATGTTTATACATTGTATCTGCATGTTTTCAGGAATATTTTACTGTATTATGTGCTTTGTAGGAAGTGAATAAAGAATATAATAATAAAGATTACCAAACCGTGTTGGCTGTGCGATGAATGGGACAACAAACAGGAAGTAAACCACCAGAGTAACAACAATGAAGGGATTATCAGATTAAACTGAAATTAGGCATGCCTCATTAACACATTCTGTACATTATTAATGCCAACTTTCAAAGCAGTATCATAATTTCAGAAGTTATTATAGTTGAAAGTGAAGAGTGTGGACAAGGTTTTTTAGAAATGAAAAAGGGATTCTAAAGACACACCTAATCACACTATTCTACCGAAAAAATTCTACCGTGCGAGATAAACTGCTAAAAAAACACACTTTCCTGCCCGTTTTATGATACCAAATTTTGGCATAATGTAAAAGAAGACCCGCTCTTTCAGAAAATATGAAAAAGTCAAGTTCGACTAGGTTGACCCATTTCACTTATTTTCAGTCCTCACGCAAAATCAGTGTGTGCGACTTTATGTTACATTTTGAGGTGCACGGTCACATTTTATATAATTATATTATAGGCAAATTATGCAATAATAATTTACACTAGAATATACTGCGACCTTCAACAAGTGGGACAGTTTCAACTCGTTAAAACACGCAAAAACATGCATCAAATTGCACCATTTTCAACATCATTATGCAAAAAGATCTCACGTGGGAGGGTGTCAGAGATAAACGGCACGGAAGGGTTATTTTTTCCCTTTGCTCCTACCCTCTTGTTTACGGTGGGCTACTGTCTAGGTAGAAAGAATTTTTAGGCTAACAGCTGGCGAGATCGAGGTTGCCAGCTGCATCCTTCTCGCAGCGCGGTAAGAAATGCTTGGCTGGGTTTCCCGCGAATTTTGGTATGATTCATTTGGTTATAAATAAAGGCCGCACCCCGGTATTTGAATAAAGAGAATGTAAGTGACAGTGAGTAGTCAAATTACAGGTTAATAAACAGGACACCCCCTCCCACCCCCTCCCCTCCCCCTTCGTCGCTCCGCTCGCTCGGGTTCAGTCGCGTTCATGATATTCAGTGAAAAGAATTAATACAAGAAGTGTATTTAAATCATACCATCTTATATACAAATCGAGAGTGACAATTGAAACTCAAAGACCAGATAAAAGAAATGCTTTGTGCCAAGCCCATCCTTTCAAAGTTGGTTGACCTCCTCGCAGCGGCTCTGATAGACCGGGTATCTCAAAGTGTGTATGCAGCAGTCAACCTGGACGTCGAGAAAAAGCAACAAGAAGTGAATGAACTTGAGAAACAAACAACTGGAGAAAAAGCTCTCTGACAGCGAAAACTACCTGGAGGAACAAGAGCAGTACTCCAGGCGAAACTGCCTTCGAATATACGGCGTGCCGGAGAAGAAGGACGAAATCAGCGATGACGTTGTGCTCGATCTTCTCAACTCCAAACTCGACCTCGGTTTCAACGTGGGGGAAGGCGACCTGGACAGAACACACCGGATTCAACCGAAAAGACCTCAGACAGGAAGAGCTGATCAACCACGGCCACAGATTGTCAAGTTTGCACGGTACAATGTTCGTCAGAAAGTGTATGCCGCCAGAATGAAGCTGAAAAAACCCCCGATATATATACATTCGCGAAGACCCGACATCGTCTAGGCAATGGAACTCGTCCGTGAGGCTCTGAGATGCGACTCGATCACCAGGGTGTGGACCAATGACGGCAGAATTCGTGCACTGACAAGGGATAGCAAGATAGTGAACATTCGACATCGAGCAGATCTTGAAAAGCTGTGAGGTATCAGAACACTTGTGCATAGTTATTATTTTTGTATATTGTTATATAGATGGCTGTTAAATTTCCGTGTTTATCATGTGACAAGTCAGTCAGGTCTATCCAAAAAGGTATACTTTGTGTCTCCTGTTTAAAATGGGCACACTTTCGCTGCTCAGGAGCTTCTCATGAACTTTTCAATTCTGATGTAGATTGGATGTGCAATGCATGTTTAATGAATGAACTGCCTCGAAACATAGATAAGTTGAATGATAATGACCATGAACATGTAAGTATCAGTCAGGAAAGTTTTGATAAACTGTCTCCATATACATTTATCAGTCATCAAAAACCTGAAGTTATATTTCAGCACGTAAACTCGCATCCTGGTTTTAATATTGCACATTTGAATGTATGCTCTCTTTTGAAAAATTTTGATGAAATAACACACGTAGTAAAAACAAATAAAATCCATGTTTTGTGTCTTTCTGAAACAAGATTAGACCAATCTATTACTGATAATGAAATTTTTACTGAAGGATATGCAAGCATCAGAATGGACAGAAAAAGAAATGGTGGAGGTATCTTGATATATATTCATAAGTCTGTAATATACAAAAAGAGACAGGATATATTTGATGATAAACTGGATTTATTGTGTATCGAAATTTGTCTACCAAAACAAAAACCATTTCTTGTGCTTTACTACTTTAGACCCCCAGATTCTTATATCGATATGTTTGATAAGATAGAAAATCTCTTAGAGAATATTGAAACCCAGAGCATTGATTATGTCTTTGGGGGTGACATGAATTGTGATCTTAACAAAGTGCTCTCAGCACATCACACCAAACGTTTATTGCAAATAGCGGAAGAGCACGAGCTGAAACAATTCGTTGAATTGCCTACTCGGATTACATCTAAAACCTCAACTCTACTTGTGACCGTGCACCTCTAAACGAACATAAAGTTGCACACACTGATTCTGCGTGAGGACTCAAAATAAGTGAAATGGGTCAACCTAGTCGAACTTGACTTTTTCATATTTTCTGAAAGAGCGGGTCTTCTTTTACATTATGCTAAAATTTGGTATAAAACGGGCATGATAGTGTATTTTTTTTTAGCAGTTTATCTCGAACATTTTTGGTAGAATAGTGTGATTAGGTGTCTTTCGAATCCCTTTTTCATATCTGAAAAATCTTGTCCACACTCTTCACTTTCAACTCTAATAACGTTTGAAAGGATAGTGCTACTGCTCTGAAAGTTGGCATTGATTATGTACAGAATGTGTTAATGAGGCATGCTTAATTTCAGTTTAATCTGATAATCCCTTCATTGTTGTTATTCTGGTGGTTTACTTCCTATTTTTTTTTGTCCCATTCATCGCACAGCTAGCACGGTTTGGTAAAGATTAAGCGCTTGAATAAACACCGTACTTCACAGCCTCTTTTCTCAGTTCACACTTTTCCTGAGTTTGTGCTTTCTTTCCAATATATAGATAGGTTAGGAGAGTCCATTTGACTTGAGTTATACATCATTCTAAAGCTTAAAGTCTGCTCTTTTAGAATATAGCCTTAACTAAAAATTCATGTCTGGCGACTTTTTGTTTGTTTTGAGGTGCAGGGTCACAATTGATGTTCTCTTTTCCTCAAATCATGACAAAATATCATTTTGTGATGTAATACCCCTTAGTTTAAGCGATCACTTTATGGTCATGGCTACTTGGGGTAATACCAAACCATCGCCAGGTAACCATAGATATGTAGTCAGCCGAATTGTTAAGAAGTTATGTGAAGACGAATTCATTGAAGACTTACAGCAGGTGTCTTGGTTTGACGTGCTTGCGGAAAGTGATGTAGAAAAAGCATATGAATTATTGGTCTCTAAATTCAATTCCATTCTCGACAAACATGTTCCACTTCGGAAAAGGGCTGGCGCGTCAAACAAAAAGAGACACCATGGATGAATAATGATGTATTAAGTAAGATTCGAGAAAGGGACCAGATAAAAAAGCAAGCTAAAAAGTCTGGATCTGAGCTTCATTGGGACATGTATAAAAAACTACGAAATAGAGTTACATCCATGATAAGAACGGCCAAACGATTATACGTCTCTAAAATGATCGGAGACAACAAGGGTAACCCCTCCGCTATGTAGAAATCTTTGCGTTGTGTTTTGCCGAACAAAAAGAAGAATACTTCTATTAATAAGTTGGTTGTCTCAGGTAAAGATGTCAGTGGATATAGAAATATTGCAACTTATTTGAATGACCATTTCACAAGTATTGCAAACAAACGTAAAGAAACACAACTGTTTGGTAATAACATGGAAAAATTTATGGAAAAAGCATTGTCTGTGTTTACTTTTCAGGAGATCTCAGAACAAGACATTCTAAAGCATGTCAATACAATACCTTTGAACAAGGCAACTGGTCTTGATCATATTCCTGCAAGCATACTTAAGATATCAGTAAGTCATATGTTACGGCCTTTACCAAATTTGATCAATTTATCTCTGGTGAAAGGTGTAGTACCAAGCGCATGGAAATTAGCACGTATCACGCCACTTTATGAAGATGGTGACCCAACCAATGTAACCAATTACAGGCCAATTTCTGTTTTACCTGTGCTTTCTAAGGTATTGGAAAAATAGTAGGCTATTTCAGCAGGTTACTGCGTATCTAACGGAAAATCGTCTTTTATGTTCACAACAACACGGTTTTCGACCAAAACATTCCACTTCGACTGCTGTAATCAATGTCATTGAAGACCTTATGTGTGCCATAGACAAAGGTTATGTTGTTGGTTTAATCTCATTAGATCTTGAAAAAGCGTTTGATCTAATTTTGCATGACATTTTAATAAAGAAATTAGTTTACTATGGTTTTGATGAGAATGTGACCAGATGGTTTAGACATTACCTTAGTCAAAGGAGACAGATGACTGTGGTCAATGGAAATGAATCCTCCTGTTCTTTTGTGCATTGTGGTGTACCGCAAGGCAGCATATTAGGTCCGCTCTTCAGTTATTGTTCTTAAACGATCTCGCAAAAGTTGTTGAAAAGTGTCGCCTGTCTTTATATGCGGATGACACCTGTGTGTATTTTGCATCCAAAAACCCCCAAGAATTACAACACGTTTTGAATAATGACATTTCGCTGATGGCTAACTGGTTTTCGCATAACCACTTGATATTAAATGTACAGAAATGTAATTACATGAACTTAGGATCTAAAGCAAAATCACGACCCTTTCGCAACTTCAACGTTTGTATTGGTAATACAGAACTCGAAAGAGTTTATCAATGTAAATACCTCGGTGTTATTATCGATTGTAATCTAACTTGGTCTCAGCAAATTGAAAGTGTAAGAGTTAAGGCCATACGCAATCTCTATTTACTCAGAAGGGTAAGGGGTTTTACTGACAAAGCAACAGCTCTTACGCTGTACCACACTTTAATCCAAAGTCACTTTGACTACTGTTGTACTCTGTGGATGAATGGTAATTCAGTGCACTTAAGGCGATTGCAGATAATGCAAAACAGGGCGCTGAGAATCGTGTTGCAAGTTGATAATCGTTTTAAAGGGACTGTACAGTACTGGTTGAGGTAGGGATTCATGTTTTGAACATTCCTAAGTGAGATGATGAAAAGCTTCTTTTGAAATATGAAAGAGCATGTAATTTTAAGAAGGATTCAACGTTTATTTGATGAAAATTGGTTTTGAAATGGCTGAGATATCCAAAAAAGTGCTAATAATAAAAGGCGACATGCCACAACTTTATTAGGATCTCTTTGTTTCACCTTGATTTTGGATATCTCAGCCATTTCAACACCGATTTTCATCGAATAAACTTTTGATACCCCTTAGAACTGCATTCCCCCTTACATCTCATAGAGTGGTTTCTGAATATCTCGCAAAATGTTAAAAGCTAAATCTACACCTCGACCAGAACTGTACACACCCTTTAACCGCCAAATATGATATAATACACTTAAAGTTGACTGTTTAATCGATCGTTGGAAAAAGCAAGCATTGATTTTCATCTTCAAACTGCTGAATAATTTTCTACCAGAAAGTTTATGTGAACGTCTCGAGAAAAGAGTAAGCCACTACAATTTACGTAATCATGAAAATATTCTTAACCTCCCTAAGCCCAAATCAACTATTCTTAAAAATAGCATTCTATATTCGGCATCGAAATTATTCAATACATTAACAACAGAAACAAGATCCTTAACTTCAATCACTGCATTTTCAAGAGCAATTTCGCACATCTCCTTTGCTAATTATTCTACTTGATTATATCAAATTTATTAAAGCACACAATGCTTATGTAACTACTATCTGCCAATAACTTGTCACATGTTTCATGTTCATTTTTTTTCTGTACTTACACAATGTATACTCTGTGCCTTTTTTTATATTTTTTTTTCTGGCGTTCGTTTGTAATGATTATTTTGTGGTTTTTATGTGCATTCTCTTCATTGTATGATTTGTATGTTTTCTTATCATTTCACGGCCTTGCTGAAAACAGCTTATAGCTGATAGCAGGCTTTTTTACCGTGGTTAAATAAATAAATTCAATTCAATTCAATAATAATCTACATCAAAACATGCTGCTACCTTAAACAAGTGGGACTGTTCCACGTCGATAAAGCGCGCAAAAACATGCATCAAATTGCACCATTTACAACATCAAAATGCAAAAAATTGTCACCGTGGGAGGGGGGAGGTCCACGCAGAACGCTAGTAGGAGGACTTGGCGGCAGCAGCAGTACCTCGAAAGCAACTCCTACGGAGGTACTTCGCAGCTGTAACGCGCACTTCGCAGTCCCCGTATGTGGCCAAGATAATGACATTCTGTGGGACTTCTGCCATTCCTTCAGAGGAATTCCTTCACTGGGTTGTCAGCCCTGACCTCCGAGTAGCAAAAATTGTTCTTCACAATTAAAGGACAAGTTCACCTTCATAAACATAAGGATTGAGAGAATGTAGCAATATTAGTAGAACAAATCATTGAAAGTTTGAGGAAAATCAGACAATCTCCGTTCACTAAAGTTATGAATTTTTGAAGTTTTTGTGCAGTACCCGCTGGATGAGAAGACTACTGCAGTGTATGAATAACTTAGATGTCACATGCATACAATATAAGGAAAATATAAGAAGAATTTCACAAAATTACATCTTTTGAAAAAAGTACACATTCCCCTGACTCGTTACCGACAAATGTTATGGGTGATATTATTCCCCCTGCCTTTAGAAAGAGGCAAGTCAAGTGCTCTTTTATTACGCGAAAAAAGTGAAAATATGTTGAATTTTCTTTTACATTTCTTTATACTGTTGTGCGCATATTATGACTCACAAGCTGTAGTAGTCTCCTCATCCAGCGGTTCCTACACCAAAATTGAAAAAACTCATAACTTTTGCATCGATTGTCCAATTTTCCTCAAACTTTCACTGATGTGTTCTACTAATATTGTTGCATTTTCTCAATCCTTATGTTTATAAAGGTGAGTATTGATTGAGGTAGGGATTCAGGTTTATAACATTCCTATTCTAAAAGTGAGATGAGAAACCTCTTGTGAAATATGAAAGAGCATTTGATTTTATAAAGGATTCAACGTTTATTTGATGAAAATTGTTTTTCAAATGGCTGAGATATCCAAAAAAGTGATAATAATAAAAGGCAACGTGCTACGCCTTTTATTAGGATCTCTTTATTTTCCCTTGTTTTTGGATATCTCAGCCATTTCAAAACCGATTTTCATCAAAACTTTTGATACCCCTTAGAATTGTATGCTTTTTGAAATCTCATAGAGTGGTTTCGGAATATCTCGCAAAACACTGAAAGCTAAATCCTAACCTCAACCAGTCTAACTGTACAAACCCTTTAAGTCGCATGCAGAAACGGAGGGCTTGCCCGGAAAGTTGTGACAGGGCCTTGAGGACTTGTAAAAGTTCAGCATTTACCTGACGGTGTGCACTCCACACCAGCGTCTTCATAGTGATTGCAGTTGTGTATTCCGTATCCGCTATGGCGGCAATCTGCCAAATTACTCTCTGTGCCTCTGCAGTGGACGTAGCTCAGCAGACTCGCGCCAGAACCCTGGCCGTACTCGGCGCAGCAAGAAGAGCGAATGGCGCCCTCATAGCCCAGCATCCGACACACCACGTTGGCGTCTTCGATATCCCACAAGTCATCACAGACAGTTCCCCATTGACCATAATAGTAGAGTTCCACTCTCCCTTTGGTGTCGTCTTTGCCTCCTACAAGTCGGACTTGATTTCCGGCAATTAATAAAATGGTGAACAGTCAAAAGTGGGTGACGCACAACTTCGAATCAACGATTTGTTTTGTACACTATATAACTCATGGGGGTTTCTGAAAAGAACATGAACATTTCCAGGAAAAGTTAGTCATGAAGTTAAAGAAACAAAGCAATCGCCAAATTGTGTCTCGCCCACTCACGTACAAGGAATTAATATTTTCTATAACTCCCAGAAGTTAATTTCCTGCTTATGACCTTTGACCTTGTGGTGACCTTCAACACCCTAAGGGACATTTACCATCCAAGTTTGGTCACAAACGGACAAAGGAATCAAAAGTAATGAGCCATAATCGAAACGCGCCATAAAAACTTAACATCGGGCCCTAAAAATTTTTGACCCCTTTCTGTGACCTTTGACCTTGTAATGCCCTTTAACTCCCAAATGGACATCTACCGTCCAAGTTTGGTCTCAAACGGACATAGGGATCAAAAGTTATGAGCCACAATCAAAACGCGCCCTAAAAACATAACATTGGGCCCTAAAAATTTCTTGACCGCTTTCTGTGACCTTTGACCTTGTAATGCCCTTCACCTCCCCAAGGGACATCTTCCTCCCAAGTTTGGTCGCAAACGGACAAAGGGATCAAAAGTTATGAGCCATAAACAAAATGCGCCCTAAAAACTTAACATTGGGCCCTAAAAGTTCGTTGACCCCCGTTTGTACACTTTGACCTTGTGGATACCTTCAACTTCCCAAGAGACATCTACCATCACCCAAGTTTGATTACCATTGTAGCAACATGTGTAGAGTTACGTGTGATAAGAGTCTTGCAAGTAAACTTTAACGTTTGACCTTAAATGACCTTTGACCTTATCATGTGACATCTTACGGCACCATAATATGAAGGTACCCCAAGTGCATCCATCACCCAAGTTTGATTGCCATTGTAGCAACATGTGTCGAGTTACCTGTGATAAGTCTTGCAAGTAAACTTGAACGTATGACCTCAAATGACCTTTGACCTTATCCTGTGACCTCCAACGGCACCATAACATGAAGGTATCCCTAGTGCATCTATGGCCCAAATTAGGTTGTAATCCAAGGAACTTATGTGAAGTTATTTGTCAAAAGAGAGTCTTGCAGGTAAACTTTAACATTTGTGACGGACGACGGACGACGGACGACGGACGGACGACGGACGACGGACGGACGCCATTTGGATCCCTTAGTCTCGCCTTCACCTCCGGTGGGCGAGACAAAAAAGATTCATGAAGGTTGTAGGCGGCCTCAAACGGCTAATAATTATTCCATACATTCGAAACAAAGAATTCACCTCATTTGTTTTTAAACATCTGTTTAACATGTGATGTTTCTTAGCGCCTTGTTGTAAATATTTAGGTGTTGTCATTATTACCCACAGAATTCTAATTCTCTTGGAAACCACAGGTTGACAGCGTAAAAAGTATAATGTTATGTAATGTGTACGCTTTAAGAAGGACAAGACCATATTGATCAAGACACCGCATTAACCCTGTATAAAACTATGATTCGTCCTCACTTTGAGTACTGTATCACCATGTGGATGAAACCGAATTCTTGTAACATAAAAAGACTACAAATACTTCAGAACAGAGAATTTCGAATTGTTTTAAAAGTAGATTATCGTCACGATAGACGAGATTTGTATGGAAGGCTGCCTATTGACCGACTCAATGCCAAAGTGAAAAAGAAAAATCTTGTTGTTTTCTTTTACAAAGTCTTAAATAACCTTCTTCCTGATTTTCTGACTTATCAAGAGTATCTAATTATAATCTCAGGAAGTAGGCATGGCATTTAAAGTTTTGTTACCAAAACCAAAGACCAATTTCTGCAAAAGTAGGATTATTTACATAGCAACTGCATTATTCAATCATTTACCGGAAGCCATGAGAACATGTACAAGGTTAGCACAATTTCTGAAGGATATCGGTTCGGTTTTATTACTTAATTTATGAGTTTTTCTCTTTCTCAGTTATAACTCTTCTTTTGATATCACTTTCTTTCCGAGGTGTTTTCTTTCTGCATTCTATTGTTTATGTATTTGATTTTGCAAAAGAGTGTTGTGTTTATGATTGTTTTTTTTTTTCTCTCATCTTTTGTTTCGTTATATCGATTATTGTATATGTGACCCTGCACCTCAAAACAAACAAAAAGTCGCCAGACATGAATTTTTAGTAAGACCATATTCTGAAAGAGCAGACTTTAAGCTTTAAAATGATGTATAACTCAAATCAAATGGACTCTCGTAACCTATCTAAATATTGGAAAGAAAGCACAAACTCAGGAAAAGTGTAAACTGAGAAAAGAGGCTCTGAAGTACAGTGTCTATTCAAGCGCTTAATCTTTACCAAACCGTGCAGGCTGTGCGATGAATGGGACAAAAAACAGGAAGTAAACCACCAGAGTAACAACAATGAAGTGATTATTAGATTAATCTGAAATTGAGCATGCCTCATAAACACATTCTGTACATTATTAATGCCAACTTTCAAAGCAGTATCATCATCCTTTCAAAAGTTATTAGAGTTGAAAGTGAAGAGTGTGGACAAGGTTTTACGGAAATGAAAATGGGATTCTAAAGACACCCCTAATTACATTATTCTACCAAAAATGTTCGAGATAAACTTCCAAAAATACACACTATCATGCCCGTTTTATGATACCAAATTTTAGCATAATGTAAAGGAAGATCTGCTCTTTCAGAAGATATGAAAAAGTCAAGTTCGGCTATGTTGACCAATTTCACTTATTTTCAGTCCTCACGCAAAATCAGTGTGTGCGACTTTATGTTCGTTTTGAGGTGCACGGTCACATAATACGTATTATCCTATACGTTGATTGTACCACATTATGTTTTTTTGTACACTGTATATCACACGCACTTACTGAAAAACAGCCTAAAGGCTGAGTGCAAGTATTTTTACCTGTGTTTGAATAGATACAACAAACATAAAATTTGTGAGAAATATACTTTCTCAAGCAGTATACTCAAATAGAGTAAAATTAGAAAATTGCGCCCAAGTCACATGGTACACTCATAAGTAGCACATAAATTATACGTTGCATGCCTTTTTATCCTGGAAAGCTGAAATTTGTTCTCATATCTCCAAATCAAAGTTGCAAAATTGGGCTTGTGAATTTCAAAATGTGACCATTTTTTACTTTAAATCATGCTCAATCAAGCGTGACCAAGTGATATCCACTGAATTTCACATGAAAGGTAGCCGAGAAATACAGATACAGATTAATAAATCACAGAGGTTTGTTTTAGGGGGAACTTACTTTTTGTGTAGTGTTTATCAATGTAATATGATTTTATGAAGCAATACTTATATATTTGGGCTGTACCCAACCTTGATGTAAAATAGTACTCACCTGCTGATCTTGTTATCCTGTCAAAATATGTTCAAATTCAAAACTTTCACTCAAAACGGTCAATCGGTCAAATTTGTTTAGAATATTCTGTTAAAGTGAAACATACTTGTCAAAAATCTAGAACTTACCTGTTGGTATACACTCAACACCAACGTCTTCAGAGTGTCCGCAGTCGTGCATTTCGTATCCGTTATGTTGGCAATCTGCCAGGTTAGTCTCCGTGCCATTGCATTCAACGTTGTCCAGATAAATTGGGCCTGATCCCTGGCCATACCCGGCACAGCAAGAATAACGTAAGGCGCCCTCAAAGCCCAGCATCCGACACACCACGTCGGCGTCTTCGATATCCCAGTAGTCATCGCAGACAGTCCCCCATTGGCCGTTGTAGTAGATTTCCACTCTCCCTTGGGTGTCGTCTTCTCCTCCTACAAGTCGCACTTTGGGCTCTAAAATCAGAGATTCGTAGATTCCATTTTAAAGGAATTTGTATTTTCACTGTTTACTCGCCTTCGTAAATCGGTGGACATTAGCAGTTCCTGGGACGTCGCTGTTACATGTACTTAATTTGATGTTTTGAAGTTTACCGTTGAGTTTCCTACAAGGAGACATCTATATATTTTGGCCTTACAGACATGAATCTTCGTTACGGCACTTTCATATTAATGTTTTGACATGAAATTAGATGATATTTCTGTAATCAGCACCAGTGAAGTATTTTAGTCTATTGCAACTGATTGACAAATTGCGGTACATACCTGCTGCATGCTATTAGAATAAGAACCAACACTTGCTGTCGGGCGAGAGCTCGGTGGTATAGTGGAGATGACGCCTGTCCGGTGATTCGTGGGTTCGAATCCTGCTCGAGTATGTACGCCCATGTTTTGTTTTTTTTTCTATCACAGCTACTACTAAAACACTGATGATCAATCAGGGCGGTTGGAAGTTCCCACCTCCCTGGATCAATTCAGTGCTTATTAATAGGCTACGGTCACAACTCAGAGCGGCGACCGACCGATTTATAGCCTGCTCATTCGCTGCTAAAATCTTGGCACCGCCCAGCAGTTTTTGGAGATGTCGAGCAGGCTATAAAATCCCAGCAATGCCCGAGCGATGTCATGTCGATTTCCCGTCGGTCACTGGTCGATTTTAGGTTAAAAATTTGCGAGATATGGGGTCTTCTCCGCGCAGAGGCTGAGCAGTCACCGAGCGGTGCCCCATTGGCAACTGGACGATCTCTTATCGGCCACCGGCCGATTTTTACGAAATCGCTCAGCGACTGACGGGTGATCGATAGGTCATCTACCGGTGTCCGGTAGTCGTAACGGCGGCAGCCCGCCGGTCTTTGGTGGAAATTACTCACAAGCTTCCTGGGTTTATTCATGTACGTACGTCATTTGTGGTGTGATAACTAATTAATTCATTAAGATAAAATTCGAGGCAAAAGATGTAAGAGTTGAATTACCAACTACAAAACCTCAGCTATGTGAAACCACAGATAATTGGAAATTAGGAAATCAAACAAAAAGGAGGAAAACCGAAGATAGAACAAAGATGAGAACAGATTAAAATTTCCCTAAATATATTCTTTATTTTACGGTATTTTTCCTTTCCTATCTAATTTCATATTTTCATTTCCCCATCTCTTGTCTTTCAATCCTTCTTCATTCAATTCAATAAATGATAAGATAACCAAACCGTATTTTACTAAGTTTATATATCGACACTAACTGTTAGCTTTCATCTCCTTTGCCACAAAGTAGTTGTCCCTGTCTTCCATGTCCCTGATGTTGGTTGCCAAGATTTTGAGATGCTGAGATGTTGGTGGGGTTTCCTTGTCTCTACCCCTCCCCCTGCTTCAACTTTCAACTTTCAACTTTATTTTCATTTCCATTGAATAAACAGGAAAATTGTATACAATGCATTAACAGAACATAATTATTTGTAACAATTGCAAAGAAATCGTACATGTGATCACGAGTAACAACATAAATTCATTTCCAAAGGTTTATGATATATACGCATAATGCAAGGATTGGAATGAAATAATGCTCTTGTTTCTCTTCCGCATCTAGTCCCTGGTTTCCTTCAATGTTTTTGCCATTACATCTTTATTATCTTTAGTCCCTAAATAGCTCGACGGCGACCGCTCTATCTATTCCCTTGGTTTTCTTTTGTGCTTTTGTCATTTTTGTCTCTTTTATTTTTGTTTCCTACATCGCTCAGCGGCGACCGCTCGATAAGGTCAGTGCCTGGGCGGTTGCCGCTCGGACACCGAACGTATTTTGGGCAGCGAGTGAAAACTGGTCGGTCGCCGCTGAAATTTTAACTCCGCGTTAAAACTTCAGCGGCGACGGACCGATGCCCTAAAAATCAGTTGTGCCTGGTCGGTCACCCGTCGGTGTCCAACCGAAATTGGCTAAAAACTCGCCGAGCAGGATAATTTTTGGGGTTGTGACCGTATCCTACGTCGATGTAGGGTAATTTGTCTATCAGTTGCAATGAAAACATCTCGACGAGAGTATTGCATGAATTTCAATATTGTAGTCTATTTTTTTTTTCTGCTTCAGGGAAGCCAATTTTTCTATGAGCCTCAAATTCCAACTGTTAATTCGTTTAACACAAATTTGTTTCTTTAATATTTTCTCCTGAATATATTTATGATAGGTATATTCAGTCGCAGAAAAAAAAATGACGGATAAGCGTTCAAGATTTCTGTTTCTGATTTCTCTGTATGTTTTTTTCTGATATTTGTATATTTCAATGTTCTGATTCACTTTAATTTCGTGCTGAAAAGTACATTTGGATTAATTATTTCATCTATATGCTGATGAAATCATAAGACATTTGATATGTGAATGAAAAAAGAATAATGGGAATTCTGACGATTTTACCTTTGACTTGTAACAGACGCTCTTTTATTCCTAATCTCTCATAAAGATGAATATGAAAGTAGGAAAAAAATGGAAAAATGTAAAAAAAAAAAAAAAATGAAAATGACCTTCCGAGAGTTTGGTTAATATATTCAACTGTTGAATATTTCGTTCATTACCCTCTGGGAAATAATATGGATGATAACACACGTGTCATTGCAATCTAACGAGAAAAAAAAATGATATGATTACTGCATATAATTTCAAAACAAATCTAGCACGCCTATTTAATTGTCACTAGAAATTCTGTAATGTTATAATCAATGATGATTTTCCATACAGACAAGGAAGAAATATTATAAACCAGCAAGGGCATGAACATATTGGTGCAATCAAGAATAATTTTACTTGCCGTTTGATTTTTTTTCTTTAGCTTTCATGTATCGTTTCATGGTTTCTACACGTGTTTCTCTTTTTTATCTATGCCAGTTATTTCTGAATATTATAAAGGGGTAAGAGTCACTTGTTACTTTCAGGATTTCATACATTCTTTTGCAAGTTAAGTGGACCTTGACTCAAATTAATACGAGCGCTCTCATGTTTTGTTTTTTTATAGGCATAATCATAGCTGTACCTCGCCGGCAGGGTCCCTGAGAAAGCACAATGTCATCTACAGCGATGTCACCTGTGTAGCTACTCCCACGTACACCTTCTATGGTAATGTAGAATGGCTGGGTGTAATTGTCAATGGGGACCTGGTGATAAAAAAAAAGGTGATTTGCATATTGTTTCTCATAACAATTTAATGCAGCCAGAGAAAGCTGACGAGAAATGCCATAACTTAGTGTATAGATAAAAGTGGTTGTTAACAAAGGATTAATAGTTGTATTTGTGACATACATTGTTATTTGATAAGTTTAAAATCACATATTTCATGTAGTACGTACGATCTTATAACGATGTTAAATGAAGTGATGATTTCGTCATGATATCACAAAGAGATTTCAACATAAGGGTGATGTTTCTCTCGAGTTTCCGATTTCCCCTGTGGGCTTAAATCAAAACCTATCAGGATCCTGTTGTCATAAGGTTAAAGAAGAAAAATTAACTCACCAGACCAATTTTAGCACACAGATCATAGAGGCAATGTATCTAAATCTAACTGGACTGATTTAATTGTTCTACAGTACGTCAAAAAAAAAATAAATAAATCCGCTTTTCACGCTGATAACGCTCGATATGATTAAACCGTCTAAGTGCTACTTCAGAGTCTTAAAATATAACATATCAGCTCTATTTTGCAGATAACTCCATTCAATTTGGTTTACCGGTCACAGAGAACTGTGGATTGTTGGAAAGCACGTCATGAGATTGATTCTTCCAAGTTTAGCACATGGACGTTCTTGGAAATGAACATTAATGTGTGAACACAATAGACGGAACTTGAAGGGCAGAGATTCATGACATGCTGCAGCTCTAGAAAATCTTCATTTCTCTTTGACCACTGAAACAAATCAAATCAAATGTTTTTTTTTTGTTTTTGTTTTTGTTTTTGTTTTTGTTTTTGTTTTTGTTTTTGTTTTGTTTTTTGTTTTTTTTTTTTGGGGGGGGTTGTATGTTTATATGATGTGGGCAATGAGATATAGTGTCATTAACCTGCAATTGTATTTGGATTGATTCTCTATTTTAAAAGCTAAAGTTGCGAGGTTACCGTTGTATTTTTTTTTTTGGGGGGGGGGGGGGAGGGGGGGGGGGGGGGGGGAGGGGGGAGGGTGGGGGTCATATGGTATTTTTACCCCGCCGCATGTTATCACCTCTGTCACGATTAGGCTGAGTTAATGTTGACGTTCAATCTTGATGATTCACTTATTAAATACACATCTAGTTATGCATTCATAGCAATGTTTGTATCTATACTTACTGCATTTATACACAAAGTCTTGGAAAAACATCTCTGTCATAACCTACCTGTGCTTCATACCACGCGTTGCCGCTAGCTCCGGTAAGTGAGAAAAGGAGTTTATTTGGACTTGGTGTCGTCGATGCAGACTTGTATACATTCAGTGAATGGATTGTGGCACCGAACATATGATACCAAAATGTCAGACACTGAGGCCCGTAACGATACTGGGCGGGGCTGATTAGGCGTGCGTCTTGCCCGGCATAACGTGGAGAAGACGTCTCGATGTACATGTAATGCCCGTCTACGAGGAAAACAGAAAATAAACAATACACTCAATTTCAGGAAGAACGGGAAAAAGGCCGTGTCACAGCTTTCCGGGCAAGCTACTCGGGCTTGCTGCGAGGAGGGATTTTCCAGCACGCAGGATAATTTCCACGGGCGGACAAGAATGTTTGCGAGTTTCGCACTTGTTTCTTACTTACTAGGCGCGTGCTACTTATCTTCTACTTGCATGTATTCCGTGTGACCTGCCTGGCAGCTTTGAAACCGATCCGTTTGCTGTTACGAGCGACTTACAGGTACTGAGAAGTAGCTGCGTTCGAGTTGCCTGAGAGGTGCTGCCGGTAAGGGTCTCCTACTGGTGTTCTGCGTGTACCTCTGAGTGCAATCCCCCACGAGTAACTCGGAACAAGTTTTGAGCACGCTTAAGGCCTTGTCATAGCGTCTGGAGAAGTTGTACGGCTTGACTTGCGAGGAAACAGATTTGCTCCCGCATCTCTCCGGAGTTGATCCGCACCTGGCAGTACCCACCGCGTATCTCGCCTGTAGTTGCCCGGAGGTGCGCATGCAAGTCCCATTTAACTGCAGCCAAGACTTGAGCATGACCAAAACTTTTTTTTTTCCGGTTGAGGCGAGGGGATGCCCGAGAGGTCCACGCAGAACGCCAGTAGGAGGCCCTGTGGCGGCAGCACCTCGCAGGCAACTCCCACGCAGATACTTCGCAGTCCCCGTATGCAGCCAAGATAATGACATTCTGTGGGACTTCTGCCATTCCTTCAGAGGAATTCCTTTACTGAGTTGTCAGCACCCAGGCGACTGGTACACAGGTCACACAGTATACCCGCAAGTAGAATTTAAGTAGAACGCGTCCAGCAAGTAAGACACATGCTCTGACTTGTCCGCCCTAAAAAAAATGTCCGGTATGCCGGAAAATCCACACACACAACAAGCCCGCGTAGCATGGCCAAGACATGGTTGCGGGTGAAAAGATTTGCGTGCGCACCTCCGGGCGACTATGAGTAAGATAAGTGATTGGTACTGTCATCTGCGGGAACTCCGGGTAGTAAAATTGTTCTCACAAGTCGCACGCAAGGCTTGCCCGGAAAGGTGTGACACGGGCTTAAAGTTACAGTATCTCTAAAGGGAACGGCTAGTAACTGATTAGTGGGAATCAATGGAACGCTGGGGGATGGTTGTTCCAATTCTTATGGGATTTATGAGCACATTATATGTCTATTGTTTTGTGAAAATTATTTGCCTCAGGATGGTCTCATATTCACGTAATGTGCAATTCAATGTCCCCAGGCTAGCATTCCTGTGCAGTGACGGGGCATTAAACTGCACATTACTTGAATATGAGACCGTCCTCAAGCAATTAATTTTCACACAACGATAGTTACATAATGTATTCTGAAATTAATCCAACAAGAACTGAAACAATCACCCCCCCCCCCCCAATATACCCACTTATTCCTACTGATCAGTTACTAACCATCCCCTTTAATACACAGAATGATCATTATTCCAGTGGTTCTTTGATTGAACGGTTCTACAGTCCGAAGGTGTGTTGAAATCCAAAATAAATTGACGTTCATTATGACAGAGTCTCATTTATACACTAACTTCAACAAGGTTCATTTCTTAATTGTTCTGTATTCCGAAAATAAAGAAGGTACAATGAAAATCAAAATAAAGTAAACGCTTAAAGGGGCCAGGCCTGAAATCCTTATGCACGTTGATTTGTGTTGATTTATGATGCCCTCAACATCACTTTTGCGGTGAAACGAATATCTAGAAACATTCCATATATCTTTAATGATTTTTTTTTCTTTTATTTTTCTTCAGATTACTTGGGAACGCCCACAAAAAAAAAAAAAAAAAAATCATTCCAAACCGATATTCTTGAGATGACCTTATCCTTCAATCATTGCCTAAGTTCTGAAATGTTTAACAAAAGACCTTGGAATGCAACTTCCTCTCTGTGATATTAATGTGACTATTAAACAAAAGACATGGCGACGGTACATGCAAGTTATGCTGACTCAAGAGGAAGGGGCATTCCAATGTCTTTTGTTAAACATGTCAGTACTTTAGCAATGATTGACAAATGAGATCATCACAAGAATATTGGTTTGGAAGGATTTTCTGTGGGCGTTCCCAAGTAATCTGAACAAAAAATATTTTGAAAAATCGTTAAAAATATATGGAATGTTTCGAGATATTTGTTTTACCGCAAATGTCATGTTGAGGGTTCATAAATCAACACAAATCAACATGCATTTGGATTTCAGGGCCCCTATAACCTAAGAAAAGGAAATCGATACTCAGAGCACTTACAGCCGGTTGTATGGTCCCCGCCAGGTCCTGTGTGGAACGACGCGGTACTACCACGTCTGCGGGTCCAGTCAAAATCATCATGATATGACTGCTGCCAGCCACAGGTACCGTATTCAAAGTCACAGTCAATGGTGCTTGATCCTGAGAGAAATCGTGGTGCAATAACGTTTTTTTTTCTTATCTCAACATATTTAGGGACATTAGTGATTCACTTATCATTTTTGTGTGTTTAGTGATTGTCTGACATCAATCGCTCACAGAAAAACCAAAAAGAAAAAATATGAGCATGGATTTCTTGGCCCATATATCACAAATGAAGATTTCTTCTTTTTGTTCTCTTCTCTTTTTAGGATTGAATAAGCAAATACTGAATGTGAAAAAAAAAACAACAACAAAAACCGATGGATAGTTGTATAATATGTGTGATTATTTATTGATAAAAGAAATTATAAAATTGCTGTCATGAAACTAATCACAATGTTTCCTACCGTTGAGCGGTGATGTTGTTGATACGTGTACATTATTTCCGTCCGTCATGGTAACTAAATCAGTTACATCTATGTGAGAATAGACAGGGACAGAAACAATGATTCATTATCAGTTCCTTTGTCAGACATTTGTGACATTACCTTGTAAGCTTATAAACAAGAGAAATAACTTTTTTCTCTTAAGAAAGTATAGTTCATATTACTTCATAACTTAGATGACATGTGTCCTTGAATACATGATAGTCAAAAGACTATCATGTCAGCAGTCCCCAAGTTGCAACAATTCTAGTCTTAGACATGGACATTTTCTTTCATATGGATTTTCCATCGAAAGCACACATCAGCACATGACGAAATTATGTCCAAATTTGACTAATTTGTATATCGCTTTTGCTCAGTTGTTAAAAAAAAAATCTTTGAGATTACCGAAAAGAAACACGATTTTATTTTTCAATTTGCCTATGGATTTCCCGTAATATTCTACTTTTCGGTCATTCCCTTCAATAGCTGGCTAGTTGGTATCAAAATCGTTTTTTGGTTTTCGGTGTTTTTGTTTTTGTTTTGTTTTGTTTTTTGCTATGAATTTTCCGTCAGCGAAGACTCAAATCAACTTCATAGTTATTTCCTTAGTAAATTCATATTGCCATTTGTTCCTTTGGACGTTTATGTGTCTTTGAGACTTGAAATGACAGGGCAATTGATTATTACATGTACATGCTAACGATCGTAATGAAAGGAGGGCTTTGTTATACAAGCCCGATTACTTGATTTGAATGGACCAAATTTAGCATACTCAATAAGTCGAGGATTAGTCCTGAACTTCTGTTAGGCAGTCTTTTCTACTCTCCCTTTTCTTATAAGGCTATAGAAATATAATTTGTGACAGAAATATAAGAGAACGTTCATAATTACTTGACCAATTGCATTTTTATAGTGTTTAATTATTGAATTTGTTTTTTTATTAAGCGGATACGCTAGTATAAACAAAAAACTGCCTTTGAATGTTCATAAAGCACTGCTATGGACGGATAATTTGCTGAAATCAATGTTCAACCATAATTTGCGATAATTTCATGTATCCATCTTTTTATTGAAACGCGTTTGTTTGTAGTGCAAGCCTATGGTATAGAAACGAATAGTGGGGACGAATAAGTCCTTCAATAGATAGGCCTTAATCAAACATCACTCTCCCCACCATCACAGTTCACACGGCCCCTTCCCCAGCCAAAAATAAAAAATAAAAATAACAAAATAACAAAATACCAGACATGTTTCGCATGTTTCGTTTAGTATATCACAGGCTTGCATCATGAATTTGTCCCCCTTTTTTCACTATAATACAATGCAAACTTGAACCAGCGCTTAAACTTGTTTTCCTTATTTCACTTTCCTTTTTTAACCCTTTCATGATCAGTGCATGGGTCTAGTCAGGTACTTACTTGTTTAAATGATAAAAGAAATTATGACTTTGTTATTGTGATCCTAACATATCTTACCTTTGAGCAGTGATGTTGTTGGTTCATAATTTTCGTCCGTTGTGGTAACTACATCAGTTATGTAAGAAACGACAAAGATAGATATCAATTTTTGTCGGATATTCATTAATACCTGCAAGTTTATAAAGCAAGAAAAAATTATTTTGTCTCTTCAAAGAAGAGCACAGGTTTAAAGAAGTAAGTTTCTTGTGAATTTAATCATCAAAAAAACGATTTCCCAATACATTGTTTTCATGAATGTGAGGAGAGCAGGTCTTAAATGAAAGTCTTATTTACATGGACATGGACACTCGCGGACTATAAGAAGCTTGAATTCACAAAGCAAGTCTGTTGGAATGAATACGTCGCAGAAATTACTATAGCTATGGTAGAATTCTACATTTCATGTACTTCGGGTGTCGTCTAATGCCTTCTAATAATCTGACTTAACTTCAAATCAATTACGAACCTAACATTCCTTGCCGATTGAGTACTATTTTCTTCGCTTACGGATTTTCCGTTAAAAATGACAACCATCTAAACCAGCTACGATCTTATTACATACGAATGGACCCATTGGATTTTGCTTTTGTTAGTTTGGTATGGAATGGGCATTGATAGCTACTTTACGCTACTTTCCAATCATTCTCTTCGTTGCCTTATGGGTAGATTGCGTTTTGTGTATGGGGTTTCCATTAAAAAAAACAAAAAACTAAAAGCTCCATTTCAATCATTTCCAAAGTGGGCTAATAGCCAAATTACCCTTTGTTCAGTACAGTAAATATCTTTCTTTTAAAATTGCAGGAAGTGACATGGAAATCTATCGTTGAATGCTAAGTAATATGAAGAAAGCGCTTTACTATACACAAGCCTCGTGACTGAATTTTGAATTGGTAAACTTTAGCAATACGTCGACGACGTTCCCGGAACTTTGCTTTATTGTTGGCTAATATGATAATATTTCAAAAGATTGCAGGCGCGGCATGATGACAAATGGCCATAAGCACATTAACGTGATCAACCCAAATTGAAATTAAAAAGCACATGGCTTTGACCAACATTTTCATATTGAAAAGGCCTGTTTAAAAAGAATGCATAACATCTGTTTAGGGAAGCACATTGTACCTGAAGAAATTCCTGAAAATAACGTAACAACGTCAAAGGGGCATTTGCTAACTTGCATAGGGAATGTACACAATGTGCTTCATATAACCTCAAGTGCATTTTTCGCTGCTGCTTCCAATGCATTTTGACATAAAATGCATTTTCTCACACCAATAATGATGTCTGGTGGCAGTGATATATCCATTCCCGTTTGAATGATAAAAATCAGTAAGATACTTTTTGAGATACATCCAAAAAATGGTAGGGGAAACTTACTTTTTTTGGTTGAGTGAATTATATAAATTAAAGAAGTTCTTGATCGTGATGTTCTTGGAACATAAACTACACCAACCTTGATCATTTTTAAAATAACCATTCATTTTCCTCCTGGGCTATGCGGACACTTTGGCTTTCACTTACAGAAACGAAATTTTCATGCCACGCTTTCATATTTTTTTTTTCATTATCAATGAACACACTTACAGTAACATTACACTGGATAAGGAAAACCTAATAGTTACTTTCTGCATCAGCTAAGCCACATTACATTTATCGACTCTTTCCTTTCTGAAGCTCAGATTTCTTATACATTTCTTGTTCAGCGAATGTGTACAGGTGCATTTACCTGTTTGTGATATGCACTTTACACCAGCGTCGTCAGAATGGTTGCAGTTGTGCACTCCGTATCCTCTGTGATGACAATCTGCCAATTCACTTTCTGTGCCTTCGCAGTATACATAGTCCAGGAGAATCGGGCCAGATCCCTGGCCATACTCGGCACAGCAAGAGTAATTTGAGGCTCCCTCAAAGCCTAGCATCCGACACACCACGTTGGCCTCTTCGATATCCCACCAGTCGTCACAAACAGTTCCCCATTGACCATAGTAGTAGATTTCCACTCTCCCCTCGGTGTCGTCTTTGCCTCCTACGAGTCGGACTTGAATTTCAGAAATTTCATTTAAATGATAAACAGTCAAAGAACGAATCCAATTTTGTATTATGAATTATCTTGTACGCTATGTAACTTTGTGGTAGAGCCAAAACAACTGAGAGATAAATGCTGTACAATTTCCGCAAGAAGTTATGAAGTCATAGAAAATGATCTTCATTGAAGTCTGTTGGCAGGCTCCAATGCCAGTTTGGGTTAGAAACAACATTATGTCTTACATTCTAAATAAGGGATGTGCATCTTCACTGCATTAACCTTCTCTATGCTCCCTTTTACATAGGCAGATCCTGAGTGTGTCGTTCAAGCATGAAGTTAATTTGATCATGTTGATGTTATACTTTTGCTGTCCACAGGCCTATTTTTTTTTTCACAAATCAATTTGTGATGTTTACCCCCAACTATTTTCATAGAATAGTTTCTACGCGAAATACTGATCCTTTTATTAACCTTTAAAAAAAATTGTATAGACATACTTTGCTCACTTTTATAGACAAAGTAGTCCAAACTACTGACAATTAGAGAAATATCGTGGGAATATTTCTCGACACACTGTATTGTTATAATGACGACCCGTTGCAATATTTGATACGTGGAAAACAAATTCTATACATATATAAATATATATATATATATATATATATATATATATTGAAGACTCACAAGGTTCACGTTCGGATTTGTTGTCGTTTACTCTTTTATAACTTATATCCAAAATCCATTTAACGTTTTGTCCTTTTTTCTGTTAACCGGCGATTTAAAAAAAAAAAAATCACATCGAAACCCAACATCCAAACAAGTAGAATAAGCTCAGAAGTAGATTGAAGCAAACATCAAGTTGTCTTTCAATGAAAAGAAAACCAGATTTAATTAAGTAATTAAGTAATTGAGTCAGTCATTTGCATTTTTATTTAGAAAAGAGTAATAATTATTCACTTCAAGTGGAATCATCCGAATTTTTAGGTCTGGATAATAGCCAATTGCCTCTTCGATTGGGCAACCTGGTCAGTTGTTTGTTTGTTTTTTCCATTCTAACACCTATAATTTATTCTATGAAAATAGATTACTAAAAGTTGCTGAATGAATTTGAAGATATAAATGCATCAATTACCTGTTAACGACTCGCTTGCCATTTACTCATACGAAGAAAAAAAAACACGCGAAAAATAACAAGCAATTCATGCCTACCCGACAACACTGAATGATTAAGTTTACCCTCTACGTACCTGCACACTCTAAGTTCAAAAAACAATCACATTGTCTTCACCGAGCCCAAATTTTGGAATGATCCTCCACAAGATATTATTCAATACTCTCAGAATCTCAAATTACCAGATCTACTTTATAGTTATTGTAAGTTGCCGCTCCTTTTCGAACCCTTCTAGCCTGCTGTTTTACATTATCCTCTCTTAATACGTTGATGATCCAATTTCAAGTTGCTTGATTTTGTGTTCAGTGTCTTTCTTCCATAGCCTCATAACACACATTCACATACTCTTAATTCGTGATGAAATTAAATACAAATATATTCGAATACGTGTGTGCTTATAAGCATGTTGGCATTTTGTCTTCACCAAATTCTCTTCCCTTTATTTTAATGTAATCAATGCCATTTGCTCATTGTTATTTAAGCTTTTAATATAAATGTTTTATTAATTTCCAACTTCTAATTCGTGCCTTCTCTACATTGCGAGTTGTAGTTACTTTTCTGCTTCACCTTAAGCACTTTCCTTCTCAATTCACCTTTCTCATCCCATCGGTCAAATTCGTTCAAAATAATAACATTGTAATACACATGTGTTCGCATTTACCTGTCGGTATGCATTTAACGCCAACGTCTTCATAGTGACTACAGTCGTGCACTCCGTATCCGTTGTGTTGGCAATCTGCCAAGTTACTCTCCGTGCCATTGCATTCAACGTTGTCCAGTAGAATCGGGCCAGATCCCTGTCCGTACTCGGCGCAGCAAGAATAATGTAAGGCGCCCTGAAAGCCCAGCGTTCGACACACCACGTTGGCGTCTTCGATATCCCACCAATCATCACAGACAGTCCCCCATTGACCATCGTAGTAGATTTCCACTCTCCCTTGGGTGTCGTCTTCCCCTCCAACAAGTCGGACTTTGGGCTCTAAAATGAAAAAAAAAAAAGAAAAGAAATGGACCCTTCTAATGTTCCTTGATAGAACACTATTTTATACGCCTGTGGATCTCCTAATCGACAAGATTTTGAAGCAAATTTCCATTTTTTTTTTTCAATTAGGTGACTGATGAGTATATTGGTCTTTGTTTGCTTCAAAAAAAAAATGCTGGCAACCATGATTCATAGATTCCACTTTAAAGGAATTTGTATTTTCGTCGTTTGATCGCTTTGTAAATCGGTTGACATTAGCAGTTCCTTGGATGTCGCGGTAACATGTACTTCATATGATGTTATGATGATACCGTTGAGATTTCTACAAAATAACAGCTATTTGGCTTTACAACGCGAAACCTTGTTCCCACCCTATCATATTATTCATTTTGACGTGAAATAGCATTCTTTCAATAATCTGCGCCAAGGAAGTATTTACATCTATTTTTCTGCTTCAGCGGAACCGACTTTTTTAGCCTTCAATTCCAACTGCCAATTCGTTTAGCACAAATCTGTTTCTTAATAGTTTCTCTAACATTTAGTGGTATATTTTGTCATGGAAAAAAACCAAGGATGAATATAGAATTTTTAACATGACGGATCAGCGTCAAGGTTTCTGTTTTGATCTTTGCGTACTTTTAGGGTTTTGAAAATCTCCATGTTCTGATTCACTTCAGTTGCGTGCTTAAATGTACAATGGATATTTATTGTATTACGATGAAAACATGATGTAATTTACATTGCATCTGATCTGAATGAAGAATTCAATGTGACCCTGCATCACTATTTAAACCAACAAAAAAGTCGCAAAACATGGTTTTTAGTTAAGGGCAGATTCTGATATATGCCAACATTCAAAGCTGTGGCATAGTCTTTTTATTAGAATTGAAAGTGAAAAGTGTGCAAAGGATTTTCAAGATATGAAAGACCTCTAAGACATACCTGATCACACTATGCTACAGAGGGGTTGTCAAAAAATGGCTGAAAAAACACTTTCCCATTCATTTCATGATCCCAAACTTAAAGGGATCGTACAGTTTTGGTTGAGACTTAATTTCAGTTTTCTAATATTTTTTGGTGAAATAATGAGAAACCTCTTACATGTCTTATGAAATGTGAAAGGGAATGTAATTCTTTGAGGAATTCAACGCCTATTTGATGAAAATTGGTTTTGAAATGGCTGAGATATCCAAAAAAGAGCGATTCTAATAAAGTGTGGGACCCATCCACTTTATTACGATCGCTTTGTTTTATTTTCTTTTTGGATGTTTCAGTCATTCTAAACCCGATTTCCATCAAATAAACTTTGAATTCCTCTTAAAATGGTATCCTCTGTACTATATTATAAGTGCTTTCTTGTTTTTTTGCAAAAAAGTTAAAAGCCCAATTCTCATCTCCACCAATACTGTACCATCCCTTTAAGAATAATGTAGAAAAAGGGTAGCTCTTTTACAAAACTCAAGATTAAATTTGTTGACCCATTTTACCTTTTTTTGTGTGTCACCACGTAAAATCAGGGGTGGTGTGACTATTGTTGGTTTAGCGATGCACGGTTACAAAATATGATAGCGAAGGATGGCGAATCAATTTCGATTAAACAGCAGCTATAAAGGCCTATTTAATCATAAAGATGAATGAAATTGCGAGAAAAATTCTATCCACGTATAAAAATGAAAAACGTTGGATTCAGACAGTTTTGTACGTATGTGTATTAAGCTGCTAAAACATTTCGTTCACGCTAACCCTCTGGAAAATAGTATGGATGATAATACACGTGCCATTGCAATCTAATGGAAAATAGTATGGATGATAATACACGTGCCATTGCAATCTAATGGAAAATAGTATGGATGATAATACACGTGCCATTGCAATCTAATGACAACGTTTGGTGTGACTAGCTTACATGAGTGCACATTAATTCAATTGTACACGACTTTTCAATTGTCAATAGAAATGTTATGTTCTGCCATGTTCTACCTGATGACCCATGGCATCAAGAGAAGAAGGAATTCTTATAAACCAGCGAGGGCCATCAAAGTATTCGTGGAAGCCAAGAACAATTTACTTCCAACTGATTGACAAATTTCCCTACATCGACGTAAATAAGCACTGAATTGATCAGTGTTTTAGTAGTAGCCATGAAAATAAAAATCCTGGGCGTACAATGCCATACTCGAGCAGGATTCGAACCTACGACCTCCTGATCACCGGACAGGCGTCATCTCCAGCTAGACCAGCGAGCTTTCGCCCGACAGCAAGTGTTGGTTCTAATCCTTATAGCATGCAGCGGGTGCTGCTTTGTTACACTGTAAAAACATCGGTGTTAGATTTAACACCACGGGTGTTAAATCTAACACCGATCAAACTTCAATAAAGGACCACACCCACAGGTGTTAAAAATGCACTGTGATGGTGTTGAAAAGTGTTCACCTGACACTTCGTGGTGTTAATTTGACACTGTACCTGGTGTTATTTTGACACTGTACTGGTGTTAATTCAAATATGACACCACATGGTGTTGATATGATATTTGCTGGTGTTAATATCAATGGTTTAACACCCGTCCAGCTTCAATAAGGGACCACACCAGCTGGTGTTACTTTGGTGTAAATTTATTTTCACATTTTTTCAAAAATCTAGTATTTTAATGTAAAATTCTTGATCGTCTGGTTTAAATTAAAAATCAACAAGAAGTGCAGTTACTAAGAAACTCTTCAAAAAACAGTTTAAAATTTGGAAATGACACCCGTAGGTGTTAATTTAACACCATAAATGAGCACCGAAGATTTAACACCAGCTCGGTGTTCACTATTTAACACCGGACTTTTTGCAGTGTAGTCAAATTCATGAAATTCTTCTATTGAGATGTTTTCATGGCAACTGATAGACAAATTTCCCTACATCGACGTAAATAAGCCCTGAATTGATCAGTGTTTTAGGAGTAGCCATGATAACAAAAAAAAAAAAAATCCTGGGCGTACATACTCGAGCAGGATTCGAACCTACGACCTCCTGATCACCGGACAGGCGTCATCTCCACTAGACCAGCGAGCTTTCGCGCGGCAGCAAGTGTTGGTTCTAATCCTTATAGCATGCAGCGGGTACTGCTTTATTACCCAAATTCATGAAATTCTTCCGTCGAGATGTTTCCATTGCAACTGATTGACAAATTGCCCTACATCGACGTAAATAAGCACTGAATTGATCAATGTGTTAGTAGTAGCCATGATAAAAAAAAATATATATATATATATATCCATTGGTTTCTCTCCCTTATTTATCTCCCAGTTATATAGGTGGTTACAGTCACCTATGCATTTCATATGTTGATCTGGAATTCAGGTGAACCTTGACTGAAATGAATACGAGCACCCTCATGTTTTGCTTTTCATGGGCCTTATAATGTACCTTGCTGGCAGGATCCATGAGAAAGCCGAGTGTCATCTATAGCGATGTCACCTGTGAAGCTACTCCCACGTACCCCTTCCATGGTAATGTAGAATGGTTGGGTGTAACTGTCAATGGAGACCTGGTGATGAACACAAAAAAAAATGTAATGTGCAAATTCTCATAACAATTCCATGCAGCCAGAGAAATCACAAGATAATTAATGTATTTGTTTAGTGTAGTTATCAGTGGGTTGCTTAGACGATTTTTTTTTAAAGTGGCATAATAATTTTTGATAAGTGTGAAATGAGTTATTTCATGTGGCATGTGCGATAACAATGTTCTATGAATGATTTCGTCATGATTAAAGAGATTTCAACCTAAGGATGATGTTTCCCGAGTTTCCAATTTCCCCCTATATAGGGCTTAAATCAAGACCTATCAGGATCCTGTTGTCATGAGGTTAAAGAGGAGAAATTACTCACCAGACCAGTTTGTAGCACACAGCTAATAAAATCAAGGTTTATATTATTGTCCATTTGAGTGATTAACATTGATCTCTTTCTCCCCTGCCCCGTGTCATTATCTCTGTCTTGATTATTAAAGGCTGCGTAAATGTTGCCATTCAATTGTGATGATTCACTTTCTTAATACACATCCCTCTGTGACGTTATCTATCATTTACTGTATTTACGTACAAATTATATAGAAATATCTCTGACATAACTTACATGTGCTTTATACCACGCGTTTCCGATAGTTCCATTAAGTGAGAATAATACGTCACTTGAACTTGGTGTTGTTGATGCTGACTTGTATACATTAAGTGAATGGACTGTGCTACCGTGCATATGATACCAAAATGTGAAGCACAAGGGCCCGTTACGATACTGGGCGGGGCTGATAAGGCGTGCGTCTCGTCCGTAAGAACCTGAAGATGTCTCGATGTACATGTAATATCCGTCTACGAGGAAAAGAAAATGTCACAGGAAATGAATGATATCATACAGTTCACTCAATAAAAGAAAGAACAAAATACGGATACAGTCTCTTTAATACACAGAACGTTCGTTAATCCCAAATTTCATTACATAGATGGTTTGACAATCCGAAGGTGTGTTGAATTTCAAAATGAAATGAGGCTCGTTATTAAAAAGTCTCATCTATCCACAAACATAGTGAGGTGTGTTGTTTTTATTGTTCTGTAATCTGAAAATGGAGAAGGTACAATTTGAAAAACATAAAGAAATACTTAAGGTAAGAAAATGAAATTGATACTTAAAGCGCTTACAGCCGGTTGTATGATCCCCGCCAGGTCCGGTGTACCACGACGAAGTGCCTCCACTTTTACGGGACCAGTCAAAGTCATCATAATATGACTGCTGCCAGCCACAGGTACCGTATTCAAAGTCACAGTCAATGTTGCTTTGCCCTGAGAGATAGTAGGATGTTGAAATAACGGTAATTTTATTTGGTAATCTTAGCATACTTCGCAACATTGATGCATCAGTCACTCAGAAATAAGGTAGGATTCTGAATAGTTTTGCCAACATAACATATCAGTAAGATTTTTTGTTCAATTTGACTTTCGTTTTTAGGCTTAAATGATTAGTGTAGGTCCGATGTCACAAAACAGGGAACACTTGGATAGTTAGGCCCTCTATTTAAAGTGGTAATGAAATAACTTAAAGAATTGTTATCATGGAAGTGATCCCCACATATCTTACCGTAGGGCAGTGATGTTGTTGGTTCATAACTTCCGTCCGTTGTTGTAAGTAAATCAGTCACTTGTATGTGAGAAAAGGCAAGGAGAGATAAAACGTGTCAACCAGATCCTTTGTCAGACATTACTGAAGCTAATCACCCTTGCAGGTTAAGAAAATAAGAGAAAACGGTCTCTTAATACAGTACAGAAAGTTTGACGAAGTATACTTCATCTGATTTCATACGCTAAATGGCCTCACTCCTTAACACAGACATGATAGTCAAGAAATTTAGCTGTGGCCCCGAGTTGTTAAAATTCTTGTCATATTAAGAAAGGATGGATGCTCTCACCAGTCAACAAACATGAATTCACAAAGCATTTTTTTGGCATAAATACATCACAGTGGTATCTGTATTGATTGATTATGGTAGAATTCAAAACTCCTTGGGTGTCGTCTTTCCCTACTTCAAGTTGGATTTGACGTAAATTCAAGTTCAATTCAATTTCGATTTCAATTCAAAGTTTATTTCATTTTTCGACAAAACATATAAGTAACACTTCTTTTGACAACAGAGAATAAGGTAAACAGAACCTTATGTATCGAAAAGAATGTAGAACAATTGAGGAGGATCTTATAGTAATTATACATTATAGTAAAAAAAAAACAGAAGTGATCGAAATAAATTAACTTTGCTTTAAGTGCGAAAAATGGAGAAACCCACTAAAAAGGCAGAGCTTGTAGAATGTGGGCCCCTCTGGAATAGTAGCATCAATGGAAAGATTAATTGAAGCATCATAAATACAAAATGAGAAAAAAAAAGAGGAAGAAGTCTGGAAGCCCACTGAGAATTAGATTCACAGATAAATACACTTACTATCATAGACGTGAACAACATAGGACAAGACTAGAAAATAGAAAAATTTCCTACAAACACCCAAAGCAGCTTTCAAATCATTTCCTAAAGATGAATCATCGGCATATATACCCTTTGTTCCTTTCAGTAAATAATTTTCCTTGAGATAAAAAAAACAACAACAGGGAACTGATTATTGAATGCTAATGATCGTATAAAGGAAGCACTTTGCTACATAAGCCTTTTGAGTGAATTCGAATTGGGAAAACTCAACATGACCAACAAGGTCGACGATAGGTCCTAAAGTTTGCTATATTCAATTATCAGCTACCGAGTAGTCTTTTTCTATATTCTCTTTTCTTGAAATGAAAAACACATGATAGCACTTGCCAGTAATGTATTAGCGTATTTAAGGTCCAGAAAAGATTTGGCACGATGTATTTTACGGTAGTGATTTTGTGTGTGTATTTTGAACAGACAAAATAACCAGCCTTGGATTGATGCACTGCCATGGATGAATAATGTAATGATGAAATAAATGTAGAAATATTATTTGTAACATAATTCATGTACAAATGTGATTGTTTGAATACTCCCCGCCCCCTCAATAATGTCTTTCAGTGCTGTTTAGCATAAACCTACAATGTATGGTGGACTATAAAAGGTCTATTGGGGTTTGATGATGTATCACTTTTCCAAAGCATGTCGCGCATAATTATTGATTAGTATAGAAATTGTTTGAAGCATATATTCTTTTCTTCTTATTACTTTTTTTAGTATATATGCTAAATGAAGGGATATTTTTGCGGCACGCTGTTCACGAGGCGTCATAAAGTTAAAAAACAACAACAAATAAACAGATATCAGATTATGTTCATAGTAGTATCAAAGACATGCATGTCATATGCAGATATAGTATCTCATAGATCCAATACCAACGGATTATATTTCTACAGTATCAATTCGATTTGCTTTATGAATTTGATCTGCTTTACAGGAACGGATTATGAGCATCACATTGAATTTCAACTTGATCAGGTTGAAAAGTTACCGTTTAGATTTCCGCCAAGCGACAGCTTTACATTTTGCAACCATTTCTACACAACTACACTTTTACAACCACGAAACTCTTCGATGTCACATCCTTTATCTTTCACCATTACAGCAAAAACAAAACTTAAAGTGACGTGACTCTGACGAAGGAGTTACTTTTCTTTTCACACTCGACCGCTTTTTTATTTCATTGACTCTAATCATCATTCCAATACTCAAATTTGTCCCAGCTATAATTTATTCAGTTGAGAAGTGTTAGCACACGCGATTTGTGAAAAGTCTGGGTTTTTTTTTTTCACTGTCAGTATGAAATGTAAATCTTAGTTGCATTCGACAATTCTAATCTGTTGATTGTGAAACATTACTTTGATCATGTTGATTTAAATATGATCAGGTTGATCTCAGCATGTAGCCACTAAGTTTCCTCCAATGCTTTAGATATATACATAGGTTGTACAGCCGCAAAGTTCTGATTACATGTTTTCACAAAGTTCTTCCTATAAGTCAATACATCAACGTTACTCTGAGGAAGTGTAGTCCCTAATAGGAATTTATTTGGTTCAGCTCAATCTCCTCATTCCGACAGTCAAATTTGTACAGCAAAAACTGTTCAGTGCATAAATACGTGCATTAGGACTGTAAAACGTCAAGCATTTACCTGTCGGTATGCACTCAACACCAGCGTCTTCACCATGCCAACAGTTGTGCATTCCGTATCCGTTGTGTCTGCAATCTGCCAACTTGCTCTCTGTGCCTGTGCATTGGACGTCGTCCAACAGAATCGGGCCAGATCCCTGGCCGTATACAGCACAGCAAGAATAACTTAAGGCACCCTCAAAGCCCATCATCCGACACACCACGTTGGCTTCTTCCATGTTCCAATAGTCATCACAAACAGTCCCCCAACGACCATTGTAGTACATTTCCACTCTCCCCCGAGTGTCGTCTCCCCCTCCAACAAGTCGGACTTGACATTAAAAAAAAAAAAACACACTGGACATGACTACCTTGCAGTAATTGTACAAAACTGCTCCACGACTTTTCATTTTAGATAATGCCAAACGGAATCTTATTAGGCTAAATACTTCAATTCTTCCTCATTTTATATTTGGATTGATATTTGAAGATTATCCATTTATTGGAAGGGCAAATCATATCAATTCGCGATGGAAACACAGTCTTTATGCAAATGAAGAAAAAAAAATGTTTCTTTCTTCTTCACTCTTGCGTCCTGTTTATTCGTTAAAGGGGATGGCTAGTAACTGATCAGTGGTAATCAATGGGAATGCTGGGGGGATAATTGTTCCAATCCTTGTGGAATTCTGAGTACATTAAAAATCTATTGTTGTGTGAAAATTATTTGCTTCAGAATGGTCTCATATTCACGTAATGTGCAGTTGATTGTTCCCTGATTATATGCCTGTGTAGTGACGGGGCGATCGTTTACGGCCCTTTAACGATCGCCCCGTCACTGTACAGGCATGCTAACCTGGAAACATTCAACTGCACATTACTTGAATATGAGAACATTCTGAATCAAATAATTTTCACACAATAGATACCTTATGTACTCTTAAATGAATCTCACAAGGATTGGAACAATTATCCCCCAGCATTGCCACTGATTCCCATTGATCAGTTACTAGCCATCCACTTGAGGTATTTTGTTTTGTTTCTGCTTTTTATTTCCCAAATTTTTTTTTTCTCTCTCTCTCTCTCTCTCTCTCTCTCTCTCTATATATATATATATATATATATATATATATTATACCGGGTGTCCCCCCCCCTTCCCCCCCCCCAAAAAAAAAAAGCGGAACGGTGGCTTTTCAGTATCTTACGTTCTAAAAGTGATATAATTTCTGACATCATTAGAAAGAGCATCTTCCGCAGAAGACAATGATACCAAAATCATTAAATTTGGTAAAGTACTTTTTATTCTACGCCAATTTCTGTAAATGCAGTCATTTTCAAATTTCGCCGGATTTCTGCGACTTACGAGATAATAATTTGGGTGCGACACCCGTTCCATACGGTGAATTGTATAAGCTCGTTGATCCATGTCAACAAAAGATACATCTTTCACATTGGGCGCGCACACGCACGCACAGACAGACAGACAGACACACACTGTGTTTTTTTTTTTCCTGGCCCACGCGCCAATGTGAAAGCTGTATCTTTTGGTGACATGGATCACTGAACTTACACAATATTCACCGTATGGATCGCGTGTCGCACTCAAATTATTTTCTCATACAATGAAAATGACTGCATTTACAGAAATTGGCGTAGAATAAAAAGTACTGAACCAAATTTAATGATTTTGGTATCATTGCCTTCTGCGGAAGAATTTCTTTCTAATGATGTCAAAAAAGATATCACTTTTAGAACGCATGGTACTGAAAATCCACCGTTCCGCTTTTTTTGGGACACCCGGTATATGTATATATTATATTGTTTTTTTTTGCGGGAGAGCTATGTCAACTTCGACTACCGTCTATCTCTTTCTTTTTCTCTGATTATATAGAGATAATTATATTACGAACCATATTTCTTTTTTCATGAGCGTATGATATAATTATCATAATAATTATAAATTGAGTACCTTGCTGGCAGGGGCCTTGAAAAAACACAATGTCATCTATAGCGATGTCACCTGTGAAGCTACTCCCACGTATACCTTCCATGGTAATGTAGAATGGCTGAGTGTAATTGTCGATGGAGATCTAGTGTGATAAAAAAAAACCAAGAGACCCGGGGGTCTCGCGCTCACCATCCATGCATTCTAGCAGACTCTTACCTGAGAACATTGGAAACTTGTGGTGGGGTTAGCTTTGAGTGCTGGGGGCATTGTGTCTATTTGCATATACCATCACACTGGTAAAAATACCTGTCAAGTACACTGTACTTTATAAAATGTTGGACTATGCAGTACGTAAAAAAAAAGACTTTAAAGCCCTATCACGTTTGATTCTACGGAAGAATATTATTGAATATTCCTTAATTTAGGAGGATTAGACCCCTGGGGCCCCTAAGGAAAGCACGGTGCCCATTCAAACACTTTGAAAGTCTATCTCCCAAGAAATGGTACTTGCCAAGTTTGGTGAAAATCCAGTATGTTGTTTTCAGCAAAAGGTGAAAATTTAGGTCTGAATTTGGATCCACTTGGAACTACAGTCATCAACGTACACTGTACAACCTCAAAGTAATTTTACTTTATCACTTCTGGTACTAGAGAAGAACTGTTCCTCAATGGGTGTGTGGGGGGGGGGGGGAATTAGGCCCCCTCGGGTCCCCAAAGATGAACAAGATGCCCTGTTGAACAAATTGAGATATCTAAACTCCCTGGCATGCTACAAATGTACCTGCCAAGTTTGGTGAATATTCATCAAGGGGTTTTCAACGAGTATGAACATGCAAAATTTAAATCACCATTTGGACCCGTCCCATCCCACTCCCTTGGATTCCAAGGGGGAGGGGGGCACCCCTGATTTTGCAATGAACTAACTTGAAACAACAGTCATCAATATACTAGTTCATTGTATTAACTTAGCTCAATCACTTCTGGTTCTAGAGAAAATCTTTAAAGCTTTCACACCATGGGGTGGGTGGGTTCGGTCCCTCTGGAGCACCCAGGTGGACCATGGTGCCCATATTATACGAATGAGATTCTATTCCCCTAGGGATGCTACCTGCAAAGTTTGGTGAAAATTCATCACGGCATTTTCAATAAAAAGATGAAAATGTACAATTTGGGCTTTGTTAGGACCCCTCCCCTGGGTCCCAAGGGGGGCACCTCAGATTCCGCCATGAACAAACTTGAAACTACAATCATCAATGTACCAAATCATAGTATTAACTTTGCTCTATCACTTCTGTTTCTAGAGAAGAATATTTTTAAGATTCCTTAATTTGGGGCGTTTGGGCCCCTCTGGGGGGCCCCTGGGTGGGGCATGGTGCCCATTTAAACAAATTGAGATCCTATCCCCCTAGGGATGCTACCTGCCAAGTTTGGTGAAAATTGGGCATGTGGTTCTCAAGAAGAAGATGAAAATGTAAAAAGTTTACGCACGACGCACGACGCACGACGAACAACGGACGACGGACGCCGGACGCCGGACGCCGGACGAAGAGCGATCGTAATAGCTCACTTGAGCCTTCGGCTCAGGTGAGCTGAAAACATTTTGAAATATTATGTCGACATGATTTCGCCATGATATCAAACACATATTTTTGTTCCAAACAGGGTTTTTGCGTGCTTAACTCTAAATCCATTCCACTTCATGCCGAGCACGATTATTTCTCCATAAAACTGGAATGAGAATTATCCCGTTTCCCGCGAATTACCTATATCTCCAAAGACTTTACACAAGACCTGCTAGAATGTTGTTGTGTATATTTCAACGAGGAGGAAAAATGACCAGACAGATTTATATAATAAGCGTTTATATTATTAACAGAGAGACTATCAAACAAGTGATAGTTCGATATTCCATTGGAGATATTTTTGTCTTGCTATATGTCAACAACGGTTGTTGGCAAAAATGGAAACTGTTATGTATGACATAATTTTCATATCTAATTGCTCTCTCTCTCTCTCTCTCTCTCTCTGTCACTGTCATTTTATGATTACAATGACTGATAGGTCCATACTACATTTTTTTAATCATAATGTCAAAGAAAATGTGACGTTTAATAAAAATACCTCTGCAATAACTAACCTCTGCTTTATACCACCCGTTGCCACTTGTTCCATCAAGATAGAAAACCATGTCATCTGAACTTGGGGACATTGATGGTGACTTGTAGATATTCAGTGAATGGATTGTGCTGCCGTACATATGATACCAAAATGTCAGACACTGGGGCCCATTGCGGTATTGGGCAGGGCTGGTTAGGCGAGCGTTTTGGCCGTAATAACGTGGAGAAGACGTCTCGATGTACATGTAATATCCGTCTGCACAGAAAAATCAATGTAACAAAAAAAAAAAAAAGAACCAACACAGTGAGAAAAGAATATATACGGTCATGGTCCTTCACTCCGAGGGTCATTCGTTATTCCGAAAGTTTATCCCATCAAATGATAAAAGGTTCGCAGTTTCGAAGGTTTATTAATCCTAGAAACAAAGAACAGCTCGTTTTCCCAAAAGTTAATACTTTTAACCTGTAAAAGAAATAAGTTTTGAATGAATTCAAAGGTAGCTTCAAGTCATCAGCCTCCAAGGCACATATGTGACCGTGCACCTCAAAACGAACATAAAGTCGCACACACTGATTTTGCGCGAGGACTGAAAATAAGTGAAATGGGTCAACCTAGCCGAACTTGACTTTTTCATATTTTGTGAAAGAGCGGGTCTTCTTTTACACTATGCTAAAATTTGGTATCATAAAACGGGCAGGAAAGTGTGTGTGTTTTGTTTTTAGCAGTTTATCTCGAACATTTTTGGTAGAATAGTGTGATTAGGTGTGTCTTTAGAATCCCTTTTTCATTTCTGAAAAACCTTGTCCACACTCTTCACTGTCAACTCTAATAACCTTTGAAAGGATAGTGCTACTGCTTTGAAAGTTGGCATTAATTATGGACAGAATGTGTTAATGAGGCATGCTTAATTTCAGTTTAATCTGATAAATCCCTTCATTGTTGTTATTCTGGTGGTTTACTTCCTGTTTTTTGTCCCATTCATCGCACAGCCAGCACGGTTTGGTAAAGCTTAAGCGCTTGAATAGACACTGTACTTCAGAGCCTCTTTTCTCAGTTCACACTTTTCCTGAGTTTGTGCTTTCTTTCCAATATTTAGATAGGTTAGGAGAGTCCATTTGATTTGAGTTATACATCATTTTAAAGCTTAAAGTCTGCTCTTTCAGAATATGGTCTTAACTAGAAATTCTTGTCTGCCGACTTTTTGTTTGTTTTGAGGTGCAGGGTCACATATAAACTACGTCCTTCCACTAGCAAGATAAACAAGAAAGATAATCAAAATCGAAGTTAAAGAGAGAGCTGAGCTACTAGCGTTTTTCAGAGAGAGAGAAAAAACAGATGTATCCTGCGAAAAGGCAACAAATAGTGTAAATGCTTACAACCGGTTGTATGGTCCCCGCTTGGTCCTGTGTTGGTCGACGAGGTACCACCACTATTACGGGACCAGTCAAAGTCATCATAATATGACTGCTGCCAGCCACAGATACCGTATTCAAAGTCACAGTCAATGTTGTTTTGCCCTGAGAGATAATAACGTATAGTGCAATAACGGTCATTTTTTTATTATCTGGACGTAATCTTAAGTGACAGTAATTAATACATCAAAAACTTACAGGAAACGTATGTCTACGAATTTCTAAGACAACAAAACATATCAGCAATATCGACTTTTACATTTTCCTTTCTTTTTTGGGGCTTAAAAAATTACTGCATTTTACCCAAAAAAAAAACAATGAGTAATTAGATACTTATATGAAGGTGATAGTAACGGAAATTGTGAAAATTGTTATCATGAAACAGATCCTTACCGTTGAACGGTGATGTTGTTGGGTCATAACTTCCGTCCGTTGCAGTGTTAACTAAATCAGTTACTTCTATGTGAGGAAAAAAAAAACAAGGACAAATACGATGTCTCGAATCAGTTCCTTTGTCAGATATTACTGAATCTAACCATCCTTACAGGCTTTGAAAATAGGAGAAAGAGAAAACTTGATATCTTAAGATAATGCAGAAGGTTCAACGAAGTATTTTTCATTTGACTTCTTACGCTAAAGGGCCTATACCCTAATACACACATGGCAGTCAATACAGCAGTCAACAATCCTTGTCATATTAACACATGGTGGCATGGATACTCTTACAACCTAATAAACATGAATTGAAAAAAAATAACAAATTTGTTGGCATAAACACTAAGCAATAATTTTGTAGCTATATGGTAGCATTCCACACACCCTTGGCGGTGTCGTCTTTCAATACAAGTTAGGCTTGACCTAGAATCAAGTCAAGTTGAACCTAAACTATTTTCCTCTATCAAGTATTCGCCTATGAATTGTTCATCATACGATCCAATGATTTCAAACGTTGATTCATTGGTATATTGCATTTTCTTTCTGAACACTTTTGTTTGAGATTTATAAAAGGAAACAGAGACTTCAATTTGTCTTTTAATTTCCCATTGATAAGCACTGAACGCTACATTCCAATCATAAGCATAAACATAAAATTCTTGCTAATATTTCATAGTGTAGACTCGTTGCACACTTCACAAGTACATCTTTGTCTTAGGACGAAAAATAATAGATGTGAAGCTTAATGGCCACAAAGACAGATCTCACTATCAACATCAAATCATCGTATTGTAATGTAAAAGAAAGAAATAGGTTGAAATGAGCATTAATAAAAGTCACATTACGAAAAGTTGAACAGACTTCTTGTAAAAGATAATTACGTGTTGATTGCAATCATAGGTGACAACAGATTTTGTCTTCTATTTCTTTATCATTCTGGGTTTTCTGATAACTGCATCTAAGTCCAAATTGTCTAGTTTAGGACTTAAAAGTTCATTCAATTGCAATTGAAAATGTACAATTATCTCTCGCGCTGAAAACTACATATCTCAGCGTTAAGTGGTCGTATTGTTGCTTCATTATCTCCGTCGTTAAAAGTAATCCAATCGGTTTGTTCTATGTGAGAAGAGATGGTAGCAGATACGATTTCCCAAACCATTTGATTACTTATTATTTTGTTTTTTTGGTTTTTTTTTACCCTGGTAGAACTCGAAAGGTAGTAAAAATCGGTCATATAAGACTGCAACACAGAAGTCTAAACGAAATATTGTTTTATTATAAAAGAATGAAAATGAACTATAAATATTGTGGAAGGAGCATTTTGTTATATCTTACTTTGATACATTGTACGTTAAAGTAATTTAACAAATGTTCAATTAATAACAATGCCTTGTTGAATTTCTCTAAGCCTCTTCTGTAATATGCTAGATTCGGTAATACGCTTTGTTCTCAAGAAGCAATATAAGTAGAGATAATATGTTCATAATTGTAAAAAACCATTTGAAAAAAGAAATATCCTTTTTTTTTAATGGTCCTACCTTCATACACAGTGGTAACTTCGACCTCACATACGTCGTTATAGTCAGGACAGCAGTCTCTCCAGTATGTACAAACATTGTCACAGTAGCAGAATCCTGAGGATACGTAGCAACTCAAGCCAGGATCCACACAACAACTCTCTTGGCATGAACCTATGACGATAATAATTGTGTCCACAAGGAAAATGAGAAAAGCATATATCTAACGCTAAAAATCAATGATGCTGTGCCTTAGCAGCTCTGCAGAGACATGCCTGCATACATCTAAAAGGAAAACTAGATTTTCTTTTAAGTAGAAGAAGATTAATGAGGAAATTTGATAGGCCTAGTAAATAAAGATAGATTATTGAAATTTGATCCATGAAACTAGAAATGTCGCTATGGCGACTGGTATGCCCCACCATAATGCATGGTTCTCCTAATAGGTATACGTCTTGACAATGTGTGACCAGAGTTTCACAGAATTGCCTACATATCAACATGACATATTAGTCACAAATGTGTTGATTGTTCACATTCCTCGAACTAGGTTTACTTGGATTAATGGCTATACTATCGAAGAGTGCAAGTATTTGAGTGGTTTAGGATTTTTACTTGACTTTTGACCCCTGTATAACTTTGCACATTCTGTAATTTCAGTGTATGGAAGGAAAAAAAACGTAATTTCAGTTTTCAATAGTAAAGTTTAGCATCTAACGTGACATTTGGCACATGACCATTGATCCTATGACCCTAAAATTCTCAAGAGGAACACTGTCAGGCAGTACATGCATAAATATATGTACTATAAGCTTCATGATGATACCTTGAGCCGTGGAGATGTGGAGGAAGAACTGGAATTAAGCATTTTCATTTGACCTGTGAAGCGTTACCTTTGACCTTTTGCCAAAAATCTTTCGCAGTAAATCTTTATTAGATAATACAGTACATGTATACACTAAGTTTCAATAAAAATCCTGCAGGCATTGCATACATATGATGGAAATAGTGAAACTTTGAGGAGTTGATCTTGACCTTTGATAATTGACCTTTGACCTTTGACCCCCTTATTCCCAAGACAGTCACTGCCAATCTTTATATCCATATGTACCAAGTTCCATGAAGATACTTTGAATAATTTCATTATGGAGATAAAAGTGAAATTTTAACATATTCACCTGACCTCTAGAGATTATTTAGGGTGTAGTAGATGTATACCACACTAAGTTTCAAGAAAATACATTGTGGAGATACCTGGAAAATAGTAAGATTGTGAGCATTTGACATTGATCTTTCTCCCTTTGAACTGGAGCATATGCACCGAAAAGTCGATATCTAAGCACAACGCCGCGCATTTACACATATGTGCATGCTAAGTTTCATTAGGATACCATAACAGTTTGTTTAGTTAAGCAGCTCTCGACAAAAATTGATAACAGACAGCCTGGCCGAAGACGGACATACGGACCTGACGGAAAGACGGACGGAAAACCTGGAAACATAATGCCTCCGACACTCCATGGCGGAGGCATGAAAAAGAAAAAATAAAAGTGATAGGCAAATTGATGACCAGCTTTGATGATGACCAGCCAATATCTTTCCATATTTTCCAAGGTATGATAAAACTATTCTGACAAAATATCACCTGTCGCATATATTTGCATCAAGATCTTTAAAGATTTGATACAACACTGTTAAAGAAAAGAAAAAAAAAAAAAACATGGTTACGGTTTTTCAAGACAGAAAAACATACCAGCGACAATGATTTGCTTTCTCGTTACTTTTCTAGGCTTCCTAAGTAACTGCATGTACTTATTAATTTGGTTTGTATACGTTCATGTTTCCAGGTAGTATAGTTAGTTCGTACGTTTACGTTTAAGTGATTCTAAGGAGATATTCATGGTTTATTTGCTTTCTTTGCAAACTGATCACATCATAACTTACCGTTAAGCGGGGGTGTAGTTGGTCCATTAGTTGCGTCCGCTGTGGTTGCCATATCAGTTACTGCTACTTGAACAGAGACAGGAACAAATACGATTTCTCAAACCAGTTGCTTTTATCTGACATTACTGAAATACACAATCCTAGCAGGGCTTGGTGTTCAGTAGAAGAATAAAAAAGTTCTGACGAAAAACAATAACGGTATTTTTTTTAATTATCTGGACGTAATCTTAAGTGACAGTAATTGATACATCAAAAACTTACAGGAAACGTATGTCTACGAATTTCTATAACAACAAAACATACCAGCAATATCGACTTTTATATTTTCCTTTCTTTATGTGGGCTTAAAGAATTACTGCATTTTACAAAACAGTGAGTAATTAGATACTTATATGAAGGTAATGATAACGGAAATTGTAGAAGAATACAAAAGTTCTGATGACAGATTATTTATCTGCAAATAAACTATATCTTAACTGCATGTTAGGTTGAGAAAGAAAATCATTCATAGATATACATAAAAAATAAGAGGGCCTAAAATCGATCATTGTGGCACAAGCTTCAATTCTATTAATTACAGCTAACTGTTGACGATCTTTGAAACAACTGCCTACAGATTTGAGAGGAGGGCCTTTAGCACATCATTATACATATAAGTTTTGTAGCAAAATAAAATAAAATAATTTACAACAGCAAAAACCTTAGTAAAATCAAATAGTGTTAAAGCATTTCTGACGCAACACGACATACTAGTTATTCTTTAATGAAATGTTATGTTATGCCTGCTTTGTTGTAAAATATGTTCTGTCATGTGCTCATGCACCGACATTCGAACCACCAATGTACAGCTGTTAACCTGTACATCGTTGAGAAAGTATTTTTTCATGCTTTGATGAGCAGTGATCCACATGATGTTACTATGATAAACATGATAAAACTATAGTGAAAGCAGAAAAACCTCTCCTTAACTTTTTTCCTTTTTGCTATATCTCTACCTCGCAAGTTTATGCATATTATATGCAACAGTTTACAAATACATTTATTTTGTACATATATGATAACGCATGAACTAATAAATCAGTTCATATCAAAATGCTTTAATGAGCAGTGATCCAGATGATCTAACTTTGTGTAAACCTATAGTGAAAGCAGACAAACCTCTCCTTAACTTTTTTCCTTTCTTCTATCATATCTCTACCTCGCAAGATTATGCATAATTATATGCAACAGTGTACACATACATGTAATTTTTGTGCATATACAATGATAACGCATGAACCAATAAATCAGTTCATATCAAATATAACTGAAATTTAATATTTCTTATCATTTTAGATAAAACCATGGAATGAATGAGCTTGAATTTGAGTGTGGTTTGACATTGTTATAACGAAATTGATTTGTAGAATACGCTTAATAGAAGCGTACTGTGAAGTACGACTGTGTGATTACACAGATCAATTTACCATTGTCAAAACAACCATGTACAATGTAAAAACGTAAATTTTAATCTATGACATCCCGACAGGCTTGTATATGTACAATTTTTAGATATACTGTTTATGTTACAATCTGTGGAATAATCTTGGCGATAGTACAAATGCAATCACACGACTGCATTTGATGCCTACTGTACAATATTTAATAGTTCCCAAAATTCGTACATATTAAGCAAATAGTTAAGGTTAGTATGCAGTAAAGGTGATTGGACAAACTATCACTTCCGAGGCGATCTGTGTGTACTAATAGCTATCTTTCCGAAGCGCAGCTGAGGAAAGATAGCGTACACATTCTGATTGCCGAGGAAGTGATACTTGATAGTTATTTTGTCTCATTGCCCGAAAACAAAAATTGACAATTTGCCTTACATTCCACATCTATATCCCTTTTTATTCCATAAATGAAACCATTTTAACTGTCTATAGAGAAAAAAAAACACATATGAAACAGGACAGAATGGGGACGAACAACACAGCTAACGAGGTTACAATGCAGTTAAACTAAGTACAACAAAAAAAAAAACATGGAAACTGTAGATCTAACGTTTAGGTCTAGCTACAGATTCAAGACCTATCCTAGGTAGGTCTGGGTGTCTTTAGGGTTATTTTGTGTTCCCTGAACAATCGTGTTCTTGGTAAGAACGTTGAATATTCTGAAACACTAACAAGGCAAAACTCCAACAAGGCAGCTAGGCTACGAGCACGCACGGTAACGTACATGTACATTACACGAGTCAACATTAGACGAAGCTGGCAATTACAACAAATAATCGATACATAGACCTACTTACCGCGCACTGCGGCAACGAAATAAAAGTGCGTTACTCTCGGACTATCACTTGACCTCGGTCAAAGGTATAGTCCACAGTGTTACACACTTTTATCTCGTGCATACTCAAAACAGTAACTATAAGTGATTACACGTTAGGATTGTGTGGACTGAAGAGATTAGCGAAACAGAAGGGACTATCACCATATCGAGTGTAGCGAATTTTTCTTCTCAGGCAATGTGATTGGCAAAAACTACCCTTAATCAGCGCTTGACTAATCCTCTTGGCAAGATTCTTGGTATGTGGAAGATAAACGATATACCTTGTTGACAGGATCCCTGAGAAAGCACAATGTCATCTATGGCAATGTCGCCTTGGTAGCCACTCCCACATACACCTTCCAAGGTTATGTAAAATGGCTGGGTGTAATTGTCAATGGGCACCTGGTAATGAAAAACCAAACAAACAAACACAAAGTGATGTTGCACGTTCTTTCTTTTAACAAGCAATGATTTCTCCATGACATCACTCACACATTTATAACCTAAGGGTATCATTGTTCTGTAAATCTTCACCTCATAAGGAGCTAACATTATTTCTCTGGAAAAAAAAAAAGATTAAAAGGTGAATTATGACGTTTTCCGGGAGTTCCCCATACCTCCACATACTTGACACATGACCTATAAGGATTCCATTGCCAAAAATTTAAAGAAGAGGAATGACCAGTCAGGTTTGTAACACATAGACTATCAAACAAGTGACGCATTTATACTTTATAAGAGAGATTGAATTGTTTTAATGTATGTTAGCAGCGGTTGCTAGCAAAAGACGACTGTTATTTGTGACATAATATGTGACTCTGCATCAAAACACCAACAAAAAGTCGCCAGACATGGGTTTTTAGTTAAGTGTAGATTCTAAAAGAACAGACCTTGAACTTTATAACTCAGTTCAAATGGACTCTCCCAGCTTATCCTAATATTGGAAAGAAAGCACACACTCGCTGAAAACTGTGAACAAAGAAAGAGGCTCTGACGTACAGAGTCTGTTCAAGCGCTTAGACTTAACCAACCTGTGGTAGCTGTGCGATGAATGGAACACCAAAAGCGAAAAAACAAACAATCAAAACATAAAATAGGATGAAAACCACTTGAGCGACAAAAATAATGGAATATAAGATTAAGCTTTGATTAAATTAAACATGCTTTGTGAGGAATCTACGAGGAACATTTGATTGCACTATTGCACCAAGAAAGTGTTAGAAAAAAAAATGGCAAAATACACAATTTTCTGTTCGTTCTATAATCTCAAACTTTTGGATATATTATAGAAAAAGATTTCCTCTTTCAAAAAAATATGAAAAACTAAAATTGGCTGCGTTGACCCATTTCACCTATTTGCAGTCCTTACACTAAAATCAGTGTGTACGACCTTTTGTTGGTTTTGCAATGCACGGACACATTTGCTAATATCTACTTCATTCTCTCTCTCTCTCTCTCTCTCTCTCTCTCTCTCACACAGACTATTATTTCTGGGCTGCATCGATAGTGTCAGCATTGGAACTGAATGAAACATCTTCTTTTATCCGTGAAAGTACAATACCGTTAGTATAACGTCCTGATAAATATCCCTGTCATAACTCACCTGTGCTTCATACCACGCGTTTCCGCTAGCTCCGGTCAGTGAGAATAACACGTCATTTGAACGTGGTGTCGTTGATGCTGACTTGTAGACATTCAGTGAATTAATCGTGCTACCGTACATATGATACCAGAATATAAGACATTGGGGCCCGTAACGATACTGAGCTGGACTCGTTAGGCGTGCGTCTTCTCCATGAGAACGTGGAGATGTTTCGATGTACATGTAATATCCGACTACAATTCAAAGGAAGTTTATAACACAACATAAATACACTAAAACGAACATAGTTAGAGCAAGATATGAGAATGCAGTCCAATATTTCGAAAAATCATTACTTCGATGGTTCGACTACCCGAAGGATTTTTGACATTCAAAATAAGACAAGGCTCTTTATTCTGAAGATTAGTTTATCCTGACCTATAACCGAAGTCCGTTATTTTGATTTCTTATCAATTCGTAAAATAAAGATGATACTGATTTCAAGATTCAGTGACTTGATGGTGCTATGGAACATACGATACTTCAATATGGATCGTGCATCATTATGCTTTAGGCGGCCCGAAATCTATCTTGAGTTGATTTTGGCGTCGGTCGGGGCCAATGCCGAGCCCTGGAATATTATTCATTATAAAAAAAAAATAGTATTTGTTTATTTTTTTTCATGTACGTAAAACTATTCTACGAGTGCAAGGAATATATAGGCAACAGAAAATGCAAAAAAAAAATGAGACAGCGTTTTATTTTTTTTTAGAAAACAAACAAACAAACAAACAAACAGATCAGCCACTTCTGTCCAAAGTGCAATGGACATTAGAAAAAATGTAACTACAAAAAAGTCAGTAGATACTCCAAGTGCTTACAGCCGGTTGTATGGTCCTCACTTGGTCCGGTGCTTGACGAGGGGGTACCTCCACTCTTACGGACCAGTCAAAGTCATCATTATATGACTGCTGCCAGCCACAGGTACCGTATTCAAAGTCACAGTCAATGTTGCCTGACCATGGGAGATAGTAACGTAGTGCAATATTGGTATTTTTTTTCTTCATATATATCTGGACATATAAAGTGACATTGATACATTAAACACTCACAGGAAAAGTATTATTAAGGATTTGTAAGACAACACAACATATCAGTAATATACACTTTCTAATTTTACTTACATTTTTTGCAGGCTAACATAATTACTGCATATTACAAAACAGTGGGTAGTTGGATTTTTTGTTAAGGTGATAATAACAGAAATTGTCAAAATTGTTACCATGCAAGAGATCTCAGACATATCTTACCGTTCAACGGTGATGTTGTTGGTTGATGATACCCGTCTGTTGTAGGATTTAAATCAGTTACTTCTAATGAGAAAAGACAAGAACAGCTAAGATGTCTCGAACCATTTCCTCTGTCAGACATTACATCTAATTACCTTTCATGCTAAACAAAACAGTCGGTCTCTCAAGATATCAAAGAAGGCTCGACGAAGAATATTTCATCTGACCTCATTCGCTAGATATCCTGTATCCTTTACACAAATGAAAGTCAGAATAGTCCCCAAGTGCTACTTCTCTTGTCATATTAACAAAGGCATGGATACTCCAACGACTTAACAAACTTGAATTCACAAATCAGTTTTGTAATCATAAACGCATCACAGTAACATTTGTATCGCCCCTAAATGTAATATCAACGCTAAATGTAATATCGACCCTAAATGTAATACACCTTAACCCTAAATGTAATACACCTTAACCCTAAATGTAATAATAACCCTAAATGTAATACATTTTAACCCTAAATGTAATAATCGAGTCAACCCTAAATGTAATACATGTCAACCTTAAATGTAATAACCGGAGACAACCCTAAATGTAATACATGTTAACCCTTAATGTAATATCGACCCTAAATGTAATACATCTTAACGCTTAAATGTAATATCGACCCTAAATGTAATACATCTTAACGCTAAATGTAATAAGAACCCTAAATGTAATACATCTTAACGCTAAATGTAATAACAATCCTAAATGTAATTCATGTCAACCCTATAAATGTGACACATCTTGACGCTTAATGTAATATTACGACCCTACATTTAAAAACCTCATTATAGAGAGTGTAACCAACGCAGAATATCGGGCAACAGGTCAGGGGGTATATGAAGGGGATATGACGCAACTTTTTACAGCACTCTTGAAAGAGCAGCAATAGTTGCTTAGATTTGTTTTTGTTGTTTACCCAGGTAAAGATCACACAGTCTTATTAATTCCTTTGTTTGCTGCAAAGTTAATTAGGTACATTCAACATAGGTTTTTTTTTTTTAAATCTATACCTCTATCATACAATCACATAAACATTTTGTATTCCAATCTTCATTCAGTATTCATGTTTGTTTAAAGTTTTGATGAAAACAAATGGGCAAAAATTCTTTGCAAGGAAATTTTGATAATGAATAATAGCGCAAGAAAAAAAAACATATACCTACTGATGAACAGGGATGATAGAGCGAGTAGATTGAGAAAATTAGAAATTAAAAAGATTTAGAAAGATTTCGCAATTTTTTTACTAACCATCATTATCTATGTAATGTTTCAATGACGAAATATCTGTCACACATTGACATGGCAGCACTGTCCGAAATATTAGCCTCATGACATTGTTCACTACTAGTAATCACTACTATATTTAGTGACAAGAAACTGGGACAATTGGTCGTGGGGAGGGTACACGAAATAAATTGAAAAATGTCAGTAAAGTAAAAAGAAATACATGTAGATGTCTTTTTATCATCTTTGAGTCAGCATTTATATATTGACTTTCCTATGATATGTTAATGTATGAGTAAGGTAAACTGACTTAACTTTTGCCCATTTTTTTTTTCTCTTTTTCAACAAAACTCTAAGCAATAATGAACACTGAATAAAGATTGGAATACAAAATGTTTATGTGATTGTATGATAAAGGTAATAGATTTAAGAACTATGTCACATGGACCTAATTAACTTTGCAGCAAACAATGGATGTAATAAGACTGTGTGATTTTTACCTGGGTAAACAACAAAAAACAAGTCTAAGCAACTGCTGTCGTTCTTTCAAGAGTGCCAGAGAAAGTTGTGTCATATCTTCTTCGTATACCCCCTGACCTTTTGCCCGATATTGCTTACCCTCTGCTCTCTATAAGCAGGTGTATTACATTTAAGGTCGTAATTACATTAAAGGAGACCACCGGATGATTTTCAGATTTTTACATTTGAACAACTATAAATTAGTTATACTGAGGACAGAGTTACAGAATTTGTGATAATTGGGATGAAGAATAAGAATATTTACAACATTTAGAACAAATTGCAATGAACAAGGATGATGACATGGCAGAGTCACCATAAGAATGAATGAGTTGGGGCTCAAGGAAGCAGAACAAAAGAAGAAGGCATGCATAAATTATACACAGGTGAACTCGCAAGCAAGCGGTATTGTAATGGAATTACACTGCTACATTTCTGAAATATGTGAACCTCCTATGTCATCATCCTTGTTCAGTGTAATTTGTTTAAGGTTTTTCAAAATATTGTTTTTCTGCTCAATAACAACAACAAATTCCACAAATCTATACATGGAGTTGTTGATTTATGTATTACATGATGTGAAATTATGAAAATCGTCTGGAATGTCCCTTTAAGCGTTGAATATATAATTGATAGGGTTGACATGAATTGCATTTAGGATTGTTATTACATTTAGCGTTAAAATGTATTACATTTAGGGTCGGTATTACATTTAGCGTTAAGATGTATTACATTTAGGGTCGATATTACATTTAGGGTTGAAATGTATTACATTTTGGGTTGTTATTACATTTAGGGTTGAGGTGTATTACATTTAGGGTTGAGGTGTATTACATTTAGGGTCGATATTATTTTTAGGGTTAAGATGTATTACATTTAGGGTCGATATTACATTTAGGGTTGTCTCCGGTTATTACATTTAGGGTTAAAATGTATTACATTTAGGGTTGACTCGATTATTACATTTAGCGTAAAATGTATTACATTTAGGGTTGTTATTACATTTAGGGTTAAGGCGTATTACATTTAGGGTCGATATTACATTTAGCGTTGATATTACATTTAGGGGTGATACAACATTTGTAGTTGTATGGTAGCATTTCACACACCCGTCGGTGTCGTCTTTCTCTCCTACAAGTCAGGGTTGACCTAAAATCAAGTCAGGTATTGGACCCGAACTATTTTCCTCGGTCGAACATTTGCCTATGTATTTTCCATCAAGAAGAGTTTAAACCTACGATCCAATTATTTCAAATGTTGATTCATTTGGTGTATTGCTGGTTTTTTTTTCAATGAACAATTTTCTTCGAGATTAACAAAAAGAAACATGAAATCTGAAACTTGCCTTTTGATTTTGCATTGATAGGTACTGAACACTTTTTTTCCAACCATAAACAAAAACATACCTTTCCTCCTATTATTGTGTACACTAGAATTCTTCTCTTTGCTCACTTCAGAAGTAACATACCTTTGTCTTAATAGAACACAACAAAGAGGGAAAAGTTAATGTCCTCAAACATGCATTGCTATCTTAATGTAATCTATTAATAAACACCCTCGTGATATCCTTGTCTTTTTCTTTTAGAAATAAGCTGAAATACTCATTTTCAAAGTCACATGATTATGACATTTTGAATGGACATCTTATAAAAGACAATTACGTGTTGATTGCCAGCGCATACGTGACACAGATGAAGTCTTCAATTTATTTACCATTCTAGGTTTTCTGATAAACGTATCAAGGATACATTGTGCCGTTTGGTACTTATGTTAATTGAATTACAACGGAAAGCGCGCTCAATTATCTTTTGCTTTGATCAAATCAAATCTTACCGTCGATTGGTGGTATTGTTGCTTCATTATCACTGTCGATTGTGGCAATCCATTGAGTTAGTTCTATGTGAGAATAGACGATGACATTAAACATTTTTCACACCATTTGCTTGTAAAAAAAAATACTGAATCACTTTACTCTTGCACAGCTTAATAGATAAGAGATATCGGTTTTGTAAGAATGCAATTAAATATAAACAATTAACAACAGACAGTTTTAGGACAATAGAATGAAAACGAGCTATATATGAATCAACATTTTGTAAAAGCTTATTTCAACACGTTGCAGTAATAAAACATTCGTTCGATAAGAATACCTAGTTGGTTTTCCCTTAGTCTCTTGTGCAATTATTCTAAACTCGATGATTTGTTTGGCGTCAAAGAAGATATATAAGTGGATATAATTGTGTTCATAATTGTAAAGACCTTGAAAAAAAATTAACTGGTCCTACCTTCATACACTGTGGTAACTTCATTCACACATATGTCGTTATAGTCAGGACAGCAGTCCCCTATGCTTGTACAAATCTCGTCGCACCAACAGCCACCTGAGTAGCAATTCAAGCTGTAATCCACATCACAACAATGCCCTTGGCATGAAGCTATCGTCATGATATTTGTGGCCACAAGGGAGAAAAAAAAATACAAAACGTCACTGTTTCTGAAAAGAAGTACCAAGGTATAAGTCCATGTCGTGCCGTAGTAGTTTTGAAAAGACCTGTCTCCCTTCATCTGAAAACGAATACTAGCATAATACATATTCCTGATGGAAATCTACGATAAACATAATTCTAGTCTAAATGAATATGGATAATTGCAATTCGATCCTTGAAGTAGGATGAAAGAAAGAAAACCACAACAAAATACCAAGCTTTAACCAAATAATGACTTTCTTGCTACAAATATCATGCATCACTGAAAAATCTTTAGTTTTTTTTTCTCTGTTTTCAGAAACGAAATACATTAATCTATAACAGCAGCGGAGATCACTTTATGTTGGAGACATCAAAACATATCAGCGAGAATGACACTTGTATAATTATGTGAGTGACAGTGCGTGTGTCTATTTCACTATTATCCTTGTGGGCTATCAGAATTTCTGCATTTAGCTTTACAGCTATTTGGTTGCACTCACTGTGAAATGTTTTTAAACCTGAACCATGCCGGGCTTTTATAGCCGTTCTGTGTACACAAAAATCACGTTCGTGAGCCACCTTCGGTTTAGCCTCAAATGTGATAAATTCCTGCTAGGTGATTTCCTTTCTTTTCAAGATAATGAATTTGCTATAGACGTGAAGGATATTGTAAAAACCAGGATTTATCAGATTTTTTTTTTTACTTGCCTTCATGCACTGTAAAGAACTTCCTCTCGACACACATAATTGCTAGCTTTACTTATACGACTTACATACTTGATAAAACCGAAAAATGGTTTTTGAAGACAACAAAACATAGCGACAAAGATGTTTAATTTCTTTAAAGTTTTCTAGGCTTCCTAATTGCAGGTAACTAGATGGCGTCCAGTTGGCACGGACGTTCAAGTGATTTCAAAGTGAGTGTCATATATTTATAATCTTTCCATGCTGATCATGATGCAATATATCTTACCATTAAGCGGGGGTGTAGTTGATATTCCAGTACTTCCGTCCACTGTGGTAACCGAATCAGTCAATGCTATTTGAAAAGAGACGAGGACAAAAAACAAATCCTCAATATGTACTTTTACTTTCTAACATTACTCAAAATCTGAGAAATTATTCAATTATTTAAAGAGAATAGATCCTGGATGTCTGTGGTCAATGAAAAAAGAAAGAAAGAAAGAAAAAATAATTGTTTTTAATGTTTCCGAAGAAAACTGAAAAGGTTTTGACAAGACTACATTGTGTTTTAATGATTTAGTCGGAAAAAGAGAAATTATGTGTATTGGTAGCATATGCATTATCCCCTCTCTTTTTTTTATTGATTTGGTGTACCTGCAAATAAAAAAAAAGTCCCATGAATAAGAAAGCTTAAAGGGGCTGTACAGTACTGGTTGAGGTGGGGATTCATGTTTTTTACATTCCTACATGTAAGTGACATAATGAGAAACCTCTTATGAAGTATGAAAGAGCATGTAATTTTAAGAAGGATTCAGAGTTTATTTGATGAAAATTGGTTTTCAAATGGCTGAGATATTCAAAAAAGTGATAATAATTTTTCAAGTTCAAGTTCGAATTTATTCGTTTTTCCACAATAAAGTTATACAAACATAAATCTCACTTTCTTGAGTGACAGTAACAATGCATGTAAATTCGTACAAAGAAAACAACAATAATGGGAAAAACTAACAGTATCAATACATTGCAATTGTTGCAGAGGTAACGAAAATGAAAGAATTGTCAGTACGCACTGTGTGAAAAAACGAAGGGACCCACTAAAAAGACAATGCTTGTGGAGTGTGGGCCCCTCTTAAAAACTCGATGCAAAATTTGACTAAATATAGCAACAAAGCAGCAAGAAAAGTTTGGCATAAAAAGTTTAGCAGCCCACTAAGAGACAGACGGACAAACAGTTACACACAAAACAATAACAAACAAAATAATGAGCATGAGACAAGACTGGGACAGCAACAAGACTACTTATAGGGAAGAAAACTGACTTGACGACACGACAGGAAACAAGACTACAGCGCGACGAAGAGGTAACAAAATAGACAGGAGTATGCAACAGAGACAACGATCCTCGGAGGTTTGAGGAAGAAAGAGAAGAAGAAGAAAAGAAGAATATACAACAAACCCTTCAACTGCGAGGTATAAGTTAAAAAAGATCTTATCACAATCAAAGCTAAGGCAAAAGTAACAATGATAAAAAGAACGGCAATAAAGATTTTGCGGACGGGTAACAAAATAAGCCTATGAATTAATCTGATTCAGGGGGTCGTCATTATAGGATTGCAAAAGAAAAAACTTCAATCTCCTTTTAAAGGAGTATATAGAGGGAGCAGATATTATATCGTGGTTCAGGGAATTCCAATAATTAGGTCCAGTGTAAATAAGTGTATTCTTTGCTAGAATCGTTCGAAGAAGTGGTAAATGAAACTCATTAGAGCGTCAGGTGGGGTAATTATGGAATGATTTATTTTTTTGGAACATAGAACCAAAGATAGGTGGCAGTAAACTGTTATCATACATATACATAAATTGGCCTAAGTTGTATAAAAATAATTCGTTAATTTTTAGTAGCTTATTACAGTTAAACAATACATTTGTATGTGAACGAGTGGGAGAATTGGAAATGATACGGAGGGCTTTCTTTTGCAGTAATAACACTCTATTCAGCAGCGTCTGATGTGTATTGCCCCAAGCTAAAATTCCATAATGAAGGTAAGGGAGTATCAAAGAGGAGTATAACACAAGTAATGTCTTTTCAGGAATATAAAATTTTAGTCTGTTCATAACACCTATATTACAAGAAATGATTTTGCAAATATGATCAATATGTATTTTCCAAGAAAGTTTATTATCTACAAAAATACCAAGAAATTTGAAAAATGACACACTTTCTAAATTACAATCATCCAGAACTATTTCTGAATTCAAAGAATCAACAGTATTGCTGAAAAGCATATATTTTGTTTTTTGAACATTCAATGACAACTTGTTAGCTCTGACCCAGTTGGTCACTTTTTTCAATTCTGTATTAACTTGTTGAACAAGAACATCGATATCGTTATGGGCAAGAAAAACACTGGTGTCATCAGCATAGTGTATAAAGGAAAGTACCTCTGAAACAGACGAAAAATCATTGATATATATTATTAATAGCAGCGGCCCTAAAAGACTTCCCTGTGGAACACCACACTTTATATCTCTTATAACTGAATTGTTATCTTTAATGGAAACAAACTGTTTTCTGTCAGCTAAATAAGTCTTGAACCACTCCAAGGCCTTCCCACGTATTCCGTAGTGCGATAACTTGTGGAGTAAAATGTTGTGATTAATTGTATCGAAGGCCTTGCCTTGGAGAAGTCCAAGAATATACTAAATAAATGAGAATGATTGTCAGTTGCATTAACGACTTTATCAATAAAATGAAGAACTGCATGAATGGTACTATGTTTTTCTCGGAAACCAAACTGGGAATTTGTGAATATTTTGTGCACATTTAAAAATTTGGTAATTCTGGTGTATATTATTTTTTCTAAAACTTTCGATAATGAAGATAATACGATAATAAAAGACTACAGGCCACAACTTTATTAGGATCTTTTTGTTTCACCTTGTTTTGGGATATCTCGGCCACTTCAAAACCGATTTCCATCAAATAAACTTTTGATACCCCTTAGAATTGCATGCTCCTTGACATCTCTTAGACTGGTTTCTGAATATATCGCAAGATGTTAAAAGCTAAATCCTCACCTCGACCAGAACTGTACACAACCTTTAATTGAACTTACAATCTGGGGAGTGCAATCAAACGACAGCATTTGATATGCCTACTGTACAATATTGTTCACAAAAAAAATATATTCACATATTCAGCTAATAATCAACGCTGGTAGAGGTGATGGGACAAACTGACATTTCTGAGGCGATCAGGATGTAGCTATCTTTCCGACGCGCAGATAATGAGAAACCTAAATAATTTTATGAAATATGAAAGAGCATGTCATTTAAGAAGGATTGAACACTTATTTGATAAAAATTGGTTTTCAAATAGCTGAGATATCAACAAAAAAGTGATAATAATAAAAGACTACAGGCCACACCTTTTATTACGATCTTTTTGTTTCACCTTGTTTTTGGATACCTCAGCAATTCCAAAACCGATTGTCAACAAATAAACGTTTGATATCGCTTAGAATTGCATGTTCTTTGACATCTCATTTAGTTGTTTCCCAATATCTCGCAAACCGTTCAAAGCTAAATCCTCGCCTCACCCAGAAGCTGGTCTTCCATGAAGTCCAGTTGGATGTGAGGCGGGACCACTTCACCGGTTAAACACCCTGCTCTTTGCGATGAATGAATGAAGCGGGATCTTTTACGTGCATGAGTTGTTACTCTCTCATACACGGGACCTCCATTTTATATCCTGTTCGAGGGACAGTGTAGGTATAGATATCTTTAGAGCTTGCTATAGGTATCTTTAGGGCTTAGGATACGTTCACTCATCAATCATGTTGTTGCTAAAAACGTTGAACATTTTGAAGCACCAAAGTCCAACAAGGCAACTACACTACATAGGACCTACACGCATGGTGAAATTCGAGTCAACATTAGACGTAGCTAACGAATACAACAAATTTGTAAACCTAATTATCGTGCACCATTGCACCGAAATGAAAGTGAGTAACACTCGGACTATCACTTGACCTAGGTCAAAGGTGTAGTCCGCAGTGTAACGCATGGTTATTTGGTGTGTATTCAAAAATCAATTGATCATGCGTTAGGGCTGTGAGGACTCAAAAGATCAGTGAAATAAAAGGGACTATCACAATAATGAGTGTAACGAACTTTTCTTCTCAGACGTGGTGATGGGTAAAACTACCTTTAATGAGCTCTTGACCAATCATATAGCGAGATTCTTGGTATGTGGAATATAAATAATATACCTTGTACGCAGGATCCCTCAGAAAGCACGATGTCATCTATGGCGATGTCACCTGTGTAGCTAGTCCCTCGTACACCTTCCATGGTAATGTAGAATGGCTGGGTGTAATTGTCAATGAGGACCTGGTAATAAAAAAAAAACAAACAAACAAACAAACGCAAAGTGGTGTGGCACTTTCTTTCTTATAAGAATGTTACGTAGCCATGATTTCGCCATAACATGGCATACAGATCTATAACTAAAGAGTATGATTGTAAATCTTCCCCCCCCCCCTCTTAAGGAGATATCAATATTTCTCTGTTAAAAACTAAAGATAAATGATTAAAGGTGAATTCTGACGTTTCCTGAGAGTTCAAAATATCACTGTATACTTAACACAAGACCTATCAGGATCCTAGTGCCAACACTTCAAAGAAGAACAATGACCAGTCAGGTACGTAACACATCAAACAAGTCACGCACTTTAAATTTTACAAGAAAAATTAAATTATTTTAATGTATGTTAACAACGGTTGCTATCAAATGACGTCTGTTATTTGTGACATAATGTGTGAGCATGTATCACAAAACTAACATACATGTAAGTCGCCAGACATGGATTCTAGTTAAGAGTAGACTCTAAAAGAACTTTGAGCTTTAGAATGATGTATAACTCAATCCGAATGGACTCTCCTATCTTATTCTTATATTGGAAAGAAACCACACACTCTAAAAACTGAGAAGTGAGAAAAGAGGTTCTGAAGTACAGGGAACACCAAAAAAACAACAACAACAACAACAAAGCAACAAATAAACCAACAAAATAGTATGTAAGAACCTGAGCAACAACAATTCAGGAAATATCAGATTAAGCTTAAATTGAATCAAACATGTTTTACCAAAACATTCTGTACATACTTAATGCCTACATTCAAAGCAGCAAGATTATATAACTTCAAGTTGTTACACTTGGTAGTGAAGAGTACGGACGGGATTGGTTGAAATAAATAGATAAATCTATGAATCACACCCGATTGCATTATTGTAACAAAAAGTGTTCGGGAAAAAAAAATAACGGCAAAAAGCAGCATTTTCTGTTCGTTTTGTGATCCCAAACTTAGGATAATGTCGAAGAAGACTTATTCTTTCATAAAATATGAAAAACTATGATTGGGTGGGTTGACCCATTTTACCTATTTGCTGTCCTACCACTGCAATGGTAGCGCGTGCAACTTTTTGTTGGTTTTGCGATGCACGGTCATATACAGTATCTATACTTCTTCTTCTTCTTCTTTTTTTCTCTCTCTCTCACACTATCATTTCACCGGACTGCAAAATTAGTTTGGACATTGAAACTTGATGAAACATTTTTTTTCATGTATTCACAAATATGAAAGTACGACCTCTTGAAAAATGTCCCTGTCGTAACTTACCTGCGATTCATACCACGCGTATCCGCTAGCTCCAGTCAGTGAGAATAACACATCATTTGAACGTGGTGTCGTTGATGCTGACTTGTAGATATTCAGTGAGTTGATTGTGTTGCCGTACATATGATACCAAAATGTCAGGCACTGAGGCCCGTAACGATACTGAGCTGGACTCGTTAGGCGTGCGTGTTGCCCGGAATAACGTGGAGAAGATGTCTCGATGTACATGTAATATCCGTCTACAATTCAAGGTCAATATATATATATATATATATATATATATATATATATATATAAAGAAAAAAAAATATATATATATATTACACTAAAGCGAACATAGTAAGAGCAAAATATAAGAATGCAGTCCGTTATTTCGAAGGTTCATCATTCCGATGGTTCGACAACCCGAAGGATTTTTGAAATCCAAAATATGACAGTGCTCTTCCTTTTGAAGGTTAGTTAGTTTATCCTGACATATAACCGAAGTTTGTTATTTTAATGACTCATTAACTCGAACATAAAAATGATACTGACTTGGAGATTTAGTGACTTGATGGTGCTATCGCACATATGACACTTAAATATGGATCGTGCATGATTATGCTTTAGGTGGCCCAAATCTAACTTGAGTTGACTTTGGCCTCGGTCCAAGGTAACGTCCAGCCCTGACATATTATTCATTATCAAAAATAGTATCTGTTTATTTTTTTTTAATGTACGTAAAACTATGTTTAATCAGTGCAAGACAGCGGGCAGCGATTTTATTTTTTTCAGAAAAACAAATAAACAAACAAACAAACAGATCATAATTTCTATTAGGTTCAGTGGACATAAAAAAAACCTGTAACTACAAAAAAAGGCAATAAATACTACAAGGGCTTACAGCCGGTTGTATGGTCTCCACTTGGGCCGGTGCTTGACGAGGGGGTACCTCCACTGTTACGGGACCAGTCAAAGTCATCAGAATATGACTGCCGCCAGCCACAGGTACCGTGTTCAAAGTCACAGTCAATGTTGCCTTACCATGAGAGATAGTAACGTAGTGCAATATTGGTCTTATTTTTGTTCTCCTTCATATATATTTGGACATATCAAGTAACATTGATACATCAAACACTCACAGGGAAAGTATGATTACTTAAGACAACACAACATATCAGCAATATGTATTACACCTTTTTAATTTTACTTACATTTTTGCAGGCTTACATAGTTACTGCATATTACAAAACAGTGGGTAGTTGGATAGTTTTTTAAGGTGATGGTAACTGAAATAGTGAAAATTGTTACCATGAAACAGATCTCTGACATACAACGTTGTATCTTACCGCTGAACAGTGATGTTGTTGGTTGATAATATCCGTCCGTTGTGGGACTTAAATCAGTTACTACTAAGTGAGAAAACAAAAGGATAGAGAAGATGTCTCAAATCAGTTCCTCAGTCAGACATTACATGTAATCACCCTTTCATGCTTTAGAAAAACAGAGAAAAACAGCTGGTCTCTCAAGATATTACAGAAGGTTCGACGAAGAATTTTCATCTAACATCATACGCTAAATACCCTCAATCCTTTAAACACATGCCATGTCAGAATAGTCCCCAAGTGTTACAATTCTTGTCATATTTAACAAAAGGCATGATACTCTTACGACCTAACAAACTTGAATTCACAAAGCAGTTTTGTTGGCATAAACGCATTGCAGTAAGATTTGTAGCTGTATGTTAGCATTCCACACACCCCTGGGTGTCGTCTTTCTCTCCTACAAGTCAGGCTTGACCTAAAATCAAGTCACGTATCGGACCCGAACTATTTTCCTCGATTGAAAGTTTGCCTATGTCTTTCCCATCAAAAAGAGTTTAAACCTACGATCCAGTTATTTCAAATGTTAACTCATTTTGTATATCGCTGCTTTTTTCTTCAATGAACAACTTTCTTTGGGATTAACAAAAAGGAAAACATGGAAATTGAAACTTGCCTTTTGATTTCCCATTGATAGGTACTGAACGCTACTTTCCGGTCATGAGCAAAAACATACATTTTCTCCTACTATGGTGTACACTAAGAATTCCTCTCGTTGCTCACGTCAGAAGTGAAATATTTTTTGTCTTTAATAGGACAGAACATAAAGAGAAAGCTTAATGTCTTCAAACACATATTGCTATCGTTGATATCATCAATTTTATGACATCCTTGTGACATCCTTATTTGTTTCTTTTAAAAATATGTTGAATTACTCATTTTAAATATCACATGATTATGTCATTTTGAATGGACGTCTTATAAAAGATAACTACATGGTGATTGCCAGCGCATAGGTGACACAGATTATAAAGTCTTCAATTTATTTACCATTCTAGGTTTTCTGATAAACGTATCTAAGGATACATTGTGCCGTTTGGTACTTATGTTAATTGAATTACAACGGAAAGCGCACTCAACTAACTTTTGCCTAGATCAAATCAAATCTTACCGTCGATTGGTGGTATTGTTGCTTCATTATCACTGTCGACTGTGGCAATCCATTGAGTTAGTTCTATGTGAGAATAAACGATGACATTAAACATTTTTCAAACCATTTGCTTGTAAAAAAAAAACTGAATCACTTTACTCTTGCACAGCTTGAGAGATAAGAGATATTGGTCTTGTAAGAATGCAATTGAATATAAACAATTAACAACAGACAGTTTTAAGATAAAAGAATGAAAACGAACTATATAATTTGATTTGATTTGATTTGATTTATTTCTGCTTAATTCCGTTACATCAGATATGATTATGTACATGTCATTTATGACAAACAGTATATCGACACATAGTTTTTAGTACAATTATACAAGACAAATACAAACAGCTTATGGAACTTAAGCAGAAGCATATAAGCATATAATGAAAAGCTTATTTCATTACGTTGCAGTAATACAATATTCGCTCGATAAAAATACCTAGTTGGTTTTCCCTTAATAGCCTCTTGTGTAAACTCGATGATTTGTTTTGCTTCAAAGAAGCTACATAAGTGAAGATAAATGTGCTCATAATTGTAAAGACAATGTAAAGATTTTTTTTAACTGGTCCTACCTTCATACACTGTGGTAACTTCATTCTCACACATGTCGTTATAGTCAGGACAGCAGTCCTCATAGCTTGTACAAATCTCGTCACAGTAGCAGCCGCCTGAGGATACGTAGCAATTCAAGCTGTGATCCACATCACAACAATGCCCTTGGCATGAACCTATGGTCGTGATATTTGTGGTCACGAGGGAGAGAAAAACACAAAACGTCACTGTTGCCGAAGAGAAGTACCACGGTACAAGTCCATGTTGTGCCGTTGTAGTTCTGAAAAGACATGTCTGCCTACATCTGAAAACGAAAACTAGCATAATACATATTTGTAATGGAAATCTACGAGAAATATTGATCTAGTCTCAAATGAATATGGATCATTGCAATTTGATCCTTTAAGAAGGACGAAAGATAGGAAAGTACAACAAAATACCAAGACTTTGTTGTTACAAATATCATGCATCACTGAATAATCATTAGTTCTTTCTCTATTTTTCAGAAACGAAATACATCAATCACTTACAGCGGAAGGGATCACTTTCTGTTGGAGACATCAAAAGATATCAGCGAGAACAACATTTGTATGTGTGCGTGACTGTGTGTGTGTCTATTTCACTGTTATCCTCGTGGGCTATCATGATTTCTGCATGAGCTTCACATTTATCTGTTTGCACTCACTCTATGTGGGGGGGGGGGGGGGGGGAGGAGGAGGAGGAGGAAGGGGGGGGGGGGGGAGAGGAGGGGGAAGGGGGAGGGGGTCTTCCGCGCAATCTCAAAGACAATTGACGTATACATTACCTGTGGCGTAATCTACCAAACTATGTCAAGAAACAAAATTCATATCTTATTTCTATAATTCTTTTTTTTTTAATCCATTAATTTCGTGGCATTGTGTGCATACGCAGACATTACATCGTATTATCAGTTTGCTGGAGACAAAATAAAACAATTAACTTGACCTTGAATATTACTAATGTCAATGTATGTGTGAAATTAGACGCTTTGCTCTTAATCAGATATTAGTACATAGCAATTACAATCATAATTTTTCCCCTTCCACAGGGTGTTTTATTTATACACATATTCAGAAAACGACATTTACAAATAATTTTCTAATACAAAACTGAATAAGAATTAAATAAAAATTAAATCATCGATGAAAAGTGGCCTACGTAATATAACCAAGTTTCGTTAAAGGGGCTGTACAGTACTGATTGGGGTGAGGATTCATGTTTTGAACATTCCTAATTGAGATAATGAGAAGCCTCTTATGAAATATGAAAGAACAATTTCAAGAATTATTCAATGTTTATTTGGTGAAAATTTGTTTTCAAATGGCTGAGATATCCAAAAAAAAATGACAATGATAAAGGTGACAGGCCACGCCTTTAATTAGGATCTGTGTTTCGTCTTATTTTTTTTTGATATCTCAGCCATTTCAAAACCGATTTTCATAAAGTAAAATTTTGATACCTCTTAGAATTGCATGCTCCTTGATATCTCATAGAGTGGTTTCTGAATATCTCGCAAAATGTTAAAAGCTAAATCCTCACCTCAAACAGAACTGTAGGCACCCTTTTTTACAACATATAATTCATATTATTCTTTTTTTTATTGGCACAAACAACCCTAAAAACACTTTTGATATTATATAATTTTGACTAAATGTACAAAAACACTTCATAAATAAAGCCCATTTTTTTCACAAAATTCTTTTCTCTACAATTCATTTGACTTATACATTTTTCCATCTCAAAAAAAATTTATCTCAGATATAATATGTTTGAATGACGGAACAGTCTTTTTTTTTCAATGTCGCCGAAAAAAAAAAAAATCTCTTCTTATAACAATCATCATACAGTTTAATGCACTGTTGTTGAAACCATGAAGTTCGAATAGCTTATGTTGGTTTGTAAATACAATTTGTTTATCTATCTTCAGAAGTAACCATCGCTCAAACTTATTCCATATAACTATTGTTTGAATAAGGACATAGACAAAATACATGAATTAAATGGTTTCCTCACAATCATTACAAAACGTACACTATTTATCTGTTACAAAAGCAAATTCTAAAAGAGCGTCTTTCATATATATTCTATTCAGAATCTGAAATTGAAACCACCTCATATTGATGTCAATAGTTGATTGAAAAGGAATTAAACAATATAAAGACCATGTTTCTTCATCAAAATTCAACATACTCCTCCAATTTACTGTTACAATGTTTTGCCGTGTGCCTTAATAATAATAATAATAATTGCATTTATATGGCGCTTCATACTGACGTTTCTAAGCACACTTTGCTACTCATACAAATAGACTAGAAAACACAATAACATTAACATTAACAGTAACAAAAGAAGAAAGAAAAGAAAAGAAAAGAAAAATACATGTGATACAATGGTACAATAATTGATAACTTGTGCGCTTCCAGAAAAAAAAAAATTACAGCTGATTAAACAGGTGAGTTTTAAAAAGAATTTTAGATGATTCGACAGATGATGCATTCTGAATATAAAGAGGGAGTTTATTCCAAAGAGTGGGAGCAATGGAAGAGAAGGCTAGGTCACCATAACGGGTTTTTGTACGTGGGCCATGAAGTAATTGGAGAGAGGAAGATGAACGGAGGGGTCTGGCAGAAGAGGAGGAGCGGAGAGAGACTAGGTTTTGAAGATATATGGGTGCAAGATTACGTGTGATTTTGTACGTCAGAAGTAGGATCTTGAAAGTAATACGGGAATGGACTGGAAGCCAATGGAGTGAGCGGAGAACAGGAGATATATGGTCATGTCTCCTACTAAGGGAGACTAATCTAGCGGCTGAATTTTGGATACGTTGGAGAGGGGATATGTGAGAAAGAGGGAGGCCGGCAAGGAGGGAGTTGCAGTAGTCCAGATAGGAGGAGACGAAGGCATGGACGAGCCGCTCAGCTGATGATTGATCAAGCAGACGCCTGATCTTCCCTATTTTGAAAATACCCCATGATGCAGACTTACAAATGTTTGTGATATGGTGTTTAAGAGTTAAGTGTTTTTCCAAAGTAAAGCCAAGGTCTCTAACACAGTCAGAGACCTTAATAATCCCATCCCGAGTAGTTAGATCTGGTAGAGGAACTGTGCTCCTAAACTGTGATGAGAAATGGATGAGTTCAGACTTGTCTTCGTTCAGACGGAGTCTGTTGGCAGTGGACCAGGTTTTGATGTCGTTGAGACATTCTCTCAGTGAATTAACAGCAGCGCCAGGTGACATAGTTATGTAAATTTGAGTGTCGTCAGCATACATAGCGTAGTTGACTCCATGATGACAATTGATAATTCTGGTGAGTGGACCTGTATAGAGGAGAAAAAGAAGGGGGCCGGCAACGGATCCTTGCGGAACTCCGCAGCTGATAGGACTAGGACGTGACCAGGTCCCATTGATTATCACCCTCTGTGTGCGATCTTGAAGATATGACTTGATCCATTGGATGGCAGTGCCTGTGATGGAATAGTCATTACTAAGTCGTTGTAGTAGCAACGTGTGGTCGAGCGTGTCAAACGCAGCCGAATAGTCAAGAAGAAGAAGAGCAGCCTCATTGCCCTTGTCGACAGCAAGAAGGAGATCGTTGAGCACTTTCAACAAGGTAGTTTCTGTTGAGTGAAGGTTGCGGTATGCTGACTGGTTTGTAGGAAGCAGATGATTACTGTCAACATAAGACATTAACTGTGTAGACACAATCCTTTCAAGAAGCTTACTCACAAATAGCAGATTGGCAATTGGTCGGTAATTGCTCAGGACATCGGGATCTAGGTTCGGTTTCTTCAACAGTAGAGGGGAAACAAGAGATGTCTTGAAAGGTATTGGAACTATACCCGATGACAATGATGTGTTAATGATGTTTTTTTTAGAACCGGAAGCAGCTCATCAAGGCACTCTTTGAGCAGCCAAGTTGGAAGAGGGTCCAGACTACAAGATTTTGGTGGAGATAGCATGATGAGACGTCGAAGCTGTTCATCAGTGACTGGATTAAACTCGCTCAGGTTGCAGTTCAAAGAGTTCTCAGGAGCCTGGACGGATAACTCCAAATGGTTCACGTCAGATACAAAGGAAGACACAATATCATCGATTTTCTTTATGAAGAATATACTGAACCTGTGCGCCAGTTCTGAATCAGATAAGTGTTCAGGATAAATAGAAGAGTCAGAAGGGGTGGACAGTTTCTTCACGAAGTTGAATAGTCGTTTTGAGTCAGCATTGGCGATCTCTTTTCTCAGGTACTGGGACTTTGCATCAGTAATCAGACTGTAGTACAGCTCACATTCTTGACGATACAGGTCCATGTCAGTCTGCATGCCGGACTTCAACATGCGACGTTCAGCACGACGCCGACGCCTCCTGGCCTCCCTAATCTCATCAGAGAACCAAGGGGCATTGGGTCTAATTGTCACAGTCACGGTTTTAACAGGGGCATGCTTGTCCAACAGATTACTCAGCATGTCATTATACATTGAAATTGCTTCTGTAGGACAATAAAGACGTACACTGGGAAGTCAACAAAGCCTGTTTAATATCCTGGCGGAAAGAGTTGGTGTCAATATTGCGAAGCTTTCTAAAGCTTACTTTCCTTCTAGGATTTGGTGGGCCTTTAAGATTAATGGCGGAAAGAATGGCGGAGTGATCAGATGGCAAAGATGGCAATACAGTGATATGGGAAATAATATCTTTAGATTTCCTACTAAAGACTAAATCAAGTGTGTGGCCTGCTTGGTGAGTGGCACCCTTAACATGTTGATAAAACCCAAATGCTTCAACGGCATTGAGAAAAGACTGAGCGAAACTATCAGCAGAATCATCTACATGTATATCAAAGTCACCAAGAAGAATGGTTGGATGAGCATCAACAGCAGCACTCTCGAGGAGAGTTAAAAACTCATCAAGAAAGTCGTTGCTGGTAAAGGTGTGACGAGAGGAATGGGGTGGGCGATAAATGCAATAAACCCGGACAGTAGATGAAGAAGTGAGATGAATCGTGAGATCTAGCAATTCAAAAGACAAAAATTTGTGTGTGTCATTGACAACACAACGCGCAGCAGACCTATACAGTGCGTATCAAAAAAAAAAAGGTAATCCGATTTGCTGGCCTGATGATTTGACCACCTCCATTGACAGATCTCATCCACGCAGTGAGATATGCACTGTTCCTTCACAGTAACATGCAAACTTGGAAACAGTGCAATTTGTCATTGTTGTCTTTAAAGTTCATGTGCTCAACCATGCATGACATTTGTCAACATATATATGTACTATCAATGGAAAGAGGAAGAGTTCCCCTTTCCTCTCAATCAACATTGCACTCTCCATAGCCGACAATTATAACATAGTAGCCCTCCAAAGTTGGATTACCTTTTTTTTTTTCTGATACGCGCTGTACAGGACGCAGATACCACCTCCTCTACATGTCTTTCTGGGATGATTGATAATATTGAAATTTGGAAGGGATAATTTCAATTCAGCAAGGGTAGGCTCATCCCTCTGGTCACCTGAAAGCCATGACTCAGTGATGACTAACACATCAATATCATTATCTATGATCAGAGTTGACACTGCATCGACTTTATTCGTCAAGGATCTTGCGTTCCATAAACCAAATTGAGACCCACTGGAAGCATCACAAAGGGACTGTGACCTTGGAATCCTCCGCCTACGGCGTCCCCTGTGAGTACGCCGCTGCTGCGCAATCCCAAGATCACATACCCTTCTCCAAACAGTCAAAGGAAGATGACTGGGCTTCCCATTAAACTGATGGAGGGCATGTACATCATATGTAATACGATTCGGTTGAAAACTACTGCAATACTCATTAGCATGTTGCATTACATCGACTTCAGTACATGGACCTGGGTTTGTTTGAATGTCACCGGACAGTATAATGGCTAACTGAAAACATGCACATGTGTTGCTATAGTATGCAACAGGTTTACCACAGTGTCTGACAAGCCTGTGAACAGGAGAAAGTAGACTGTGATTACAGTTACAATCATCAGTTGGCAGCATGAATACATGGTTCACGTTCAAGAGAGATACAATCAGAGGTATACAAAAGAAGAGATTCCAGAGACGCCAGATCTTAATCCCCTCCATTGCTGTGGAGGTGATGCTATTGACATACACATGTGAACGGTGTGACAACAAAAGGTGCTATTGAAAGTACAAAGCAAGTACACATACAAGATGCATGAAGCAAGTGTGCAACACTGGGCTGGACACTGAAAATGGCAATACAGAGTAGGCAACAGTATCAAGATACAAAATTCATCTGCTTAAATATACAGCTAACTTACCAACAAATTGACTGGAAATGGTCTAGCAAGATCCTTGACACAAACAGAATACAATATAAACAACCATACTGCAACAATTCAGCAAAAACCAGGTAAAAGAGACAATATAATCAGAAGCCCTAAATGAGTGGGGCTACCTATGGAGGCGCACACCAAAAAAAAAAAAAAGAAAAGAAAAGAAACGTTTGATAAATATCAGAACCTTTCTTTAAACAAAATTCAAAATTTTTGGCCTGAATAGTCTTTGTAGCATTCCCAACAATGTACTTTAAAAAAAGATGGTATCACCATCGATTTCGTATGTATTTTATGGTTGTATTAATTCTTCATTGATTTTTTATTGATTTTTATTAATTTCCAGGTATTTCATCGTTTTTTAATATCTTATATATCTTATATTCATTCATTTATAAAGTATTTCCCTGTTTTCCGATCTTTTAGGTTTCGTTTCTTTTTTCTTGATGTATCACAAATCCGTTTCAAGAATGATTGTGCGGAAATAAATTAAAAAAAAAACTTTCAAGGAAAGTGAAAATAATCATCTATTTCAATAAATTGAGAAAACTCAATGTGCATTGACTGTGGACACAAAACTTTTTTGAGCCACCTTCCGTTTGGCCTCAAATGTGATGAATTCCGGCCAGGTGATTTGCTTGCTTTTCAAGATACTGAATTTGCAATTGGAAGACTTGGAATTATTAGATTTTTTTTTTCAATACTATTTTTACTTGCCTTCATTCACTGTAAAGACCAGCGTCCCGACACACATAATTGCGAGCTTTGCTTATAGGATGTGAATACAATGACGGTACAACCATTAATTAGCATAATGTGCAGTGCAGACCACCATTTCCAGCGTAATATCACCGTCTTTTAATAAAATAGCATGGTCGTTGCAGATGTAGGCTTACTACACTTGTATCAACACTCAGAGCAGTAGTCCGGCAACCATCATGAATATTACTACTAATATCAATGTAATTAATCGCTATTATTTAAGCTATTAAAAAATGATATAGACTCTAGCACTTTCATCATAAGGATAAGATTACAGTCATAAAGATATATGCAAAAGATTGTCCTTATTGTTTAAAAAAGTGCATTTTTTGCAGTAACATTCATAATACTAGACTTGATTAAATAAAAAAAGGCGCGGATATGGTTTTTGAAGACAAAAAAAAATATATTTTTTCTTGATATTTTTCTAGGCTTCCCAACTGCATGTAACTATAGATGGCATTCAGTTGGCACGGACGTTCACGTGACTTCAAAGTGATTTTCATATATTTATCATCTTTCCATGCTGATCACAATACAATATATCTTACCATTAAGCGGGGGTGTAGTTGATATTCCAATATTTGGGTCCACTGTGGTAACCGAATCAGTCACTGCTTTTTGAAAAGAGACAAGAACAGATATAATTCCTCAATATGTACTCTTTTTTTTTTCTACAATTACTCAATCTTGTCACCCCGCAAGGATCGAAAAATTGAAAAATAATCTTTTTTTTTAAGGATAGCGACGGGATGTCTGTGGTCAAAGAATAAAAACAGAAAGAAAAAAAGTTTTATTACTGTTTCCGAAGAAATATGCAGAAGTTTTGACGAGACGACAATGTGTTGTAATAATTTAAGTCGGAAATAAAGAGAAATCATAATGTATAGCTACCATATATAGCATTATCCCCTTTCTTGTTTGACTTGCTGTGCTTGCAAATAAAAAAGTCACATGAATAAGTAAGCTTAATTGAATTTACAATGTGGGGAATAATCTTCGTGATAGTACAAATGCCACTGCAATCAAATGACAGCATTTGATATGCCCACTGTACAATATTTTAATAGTTCATAAAAAATATTCACATGTTAAGCAAATAATCAAGGTTGGTAAAGGTAATTGGACAAACTATCACTTCCCAAGTGATCTTTATGTAGCTATCCTTCCGAAGCGCAGCTCCAAAGCGCGGCTGAGGAAAGATAGCGTACACATTCAGATCGCCGAGGAAGTGATAGTTTGTGTCATTGCATGAAAACAACAGTTGATTAGTTGCCTTATATTCCACGTCTATATTTCCTTTTTATTCCATAACTGAAACCCTTTTAACTGTCTACAGAAAAAAAAAAATGATATGGACCAGTACAGAATGGGGACGAACAGCAGAGCTAACGGGGTTACAATGCAGTAATACACTAATTACAAATACATGGAAACTGCAGATCTAACGTTTAAGTCTAGCTAGAGTCTAAACCTATCCCAAATAGGTGTAGGTATTTTTAAGGCTTATATATAGCTTACGTTCCCTTACCAATCATGTTGCTGCGAAAAACGTGGAACAATCTGAAGCACTAACGAGGCAAAACTCCAAAAGGCAACTAGGCTACGTACACGCACGGTAACATACGAGTCAACATTAGACGTAACTGGCAATTACAACAAATTTGTAGACCTAATTACCGTGCACCGCAGCACCGAAAATAAAAGGCGTTACACTCGGACTATCACTTGACCTATGTCAAAGGTATAGTCCACAGTGTAAGGCACTTTTATTTCGTGCGTACTCAAAACAGTTAAAATAAGTGCTCACACGTTAGGACTGTGATGGCTGAAGATATCAGCGAAACAAAAGGGACTATCACTATAGAATTTAACAAAATTTCTTCCCATGTGTTGGGCAAAACTACGCTTTAAGAGCTCTTGACCAATCCTATAGCAAGATTCTAGGTATGTGGAATATAAGTGGTATATACCTTGTTGGCAGGATCCCTGAGAAAGCACAATGTCATCGATGGCAATGTCGCCTTGGTAGCCACTCCCACATACACCTTCCAAGGTAATGTAGAATGGCTGGGTGTAATTGTCAATGGGAACCTGGTGATGAAAAACCAAACAAACAAACAAACACAAAATGATGTTGCACTTTCTTTCTTATGAGAATGTTACATAGCCTTGATATCTCAATAACATGGCATACAGGTTTATAACTAAAGGGTATGATTGTAAAACTTCTTCACCTCATAAGGAGCTAACAATATTTCTCTGTAGCAAAAAAAAAAGAAATAATAAAAATGAATGATAAAAGGTGTAGTATGACGTTTCCTGGGAGCTAAAAATATCTCCGTTTACTTAACACTTAACATACTTAAGATTTATCAGGATCCAAGTGCCAACACTTCAAAGAAGAAGAACCAGTAAGATTCCTAACAAACAGACTATCAGACAAGTGACGCACATTATAATTATTTTACAAGAGAAATTGAAATAACTTAGTGTATGTTAACAGCGATTGCTATCAAATAACGACTGTTATTTGTGACATAATTTGTGAGCCTGTATCACAAAATTAATTAATTGATTTTAGGTAGGAGTAGATTCTAAAAGAACAGACTTTCAGCTTTAAAATGATGTATAACTCAATCCAGATAGACTCTCCTAACTTATCCGAATATTGGAAAGAAAGCGCACACTCTGAAAACTGGGAATTGAGAAAAGAGGTTCTGAAGTATAGGGTTTATTCAATTGCTTAGACTTTACATTGCTTGGCGATGAATGGAACAGCAAAAACAAACAAACAAACAAAAAATATGATTTAAACCACCTGAGCAACAACAATTAAGAGATTATCTGATTAAACATAAATTACATTAAACATCCTTTTTAAACATTCTGTAGATTACTAATGCCGACATTCAAAGCAGTAGGATTATAATGATATGTTAAAGTTGCTACACTTGCTAGTGATAAGTATGGACAGTGTTTGAGAGAAGTGAAAAGATGAATATATGAGGCACACCTGATTGCATTATTGTACCAAAAAGTGTTTGAAGAAAACGGCAACAACACAATTTTCTCTCAGTTTTATCATCCCAATCATTGTGATAATGTAGAAGACATCCTCTTTCAGAAAAATACGAAAAACTGAAATTTACTAGGTTGCACTTTTTGTTGGTTTTGCGATGCATGGTCACATTTGGTATCTACTTCTTCTTCTTCTCTCTCTCTCTCTCTCTCTCTCTCTCTCACACTATCATTTCAGGGCTGCAAAATTAGTGTTGAAATTCAAACTTGATAAAACATTTGTTTTTTCATGTATTCATATATGAAAGTACATCTTGAGAAATGTCCCTGTCAAAACTTACCTGTGCTTCATACCACGCGTTTCCGCTGGCTCCAGTCAGTGAGAATATCACGTCATTTGCACGTGGTGTTGCTGATGCTGACTTGTATACATTTAGTGAATTAATCGAGCTACCGTACATATGATACCAAAATGTCAGACATTGAGGCCCGTAACGATACTGAGCTGGACTCGTTAGGCGTGCGTCTTCTCCATGAAAACGTGGAGATGTCTCGATGTACATGTAATATCCGTCTACAATTCAAAGTTAACATAACAAAAACATAAATACGCTAAAGCGAACATAGTAATTAAGAGCCAGATATTAGAATGCAGTCTATTATTTCGAAAGTTTATTATTCCAATGGTTCGACAACCCGAAAGGATTTTTTAAATCCAAAATAAGACAACGCTCCTTATTCTAAAGACTATTATCTTGGCATATAACCGAAGTTCGTTATTTTGATTACTCATTAATTCGAAAATAAAGATGATATTGATTTGAAGATTCAGTGACTTGATGGCGCTATCGAACACAATATACGTAAATATTGCTCGGGCATCACTGTGCTTTAGGTGACCCAAAATCTAATATTTGAGTTGATTTTGGCCTTGGTCCAGGCCAATTTCGAGCCCTGACATATTCTTTATTTCATCCAAAATTAGATTCTGTTCATCGGTTGTTGTTGTTTCATGTGTGTAAAACTATGTTCCATCAGTGCAAGGAATATGCAACAGAAAATGAGGATAATGAGACAGTTGCAAGCGGGTTGTTTTTTTTTCCAGAAAACAAACGAATCAGGCACCCGTCAGGCACTTACGGTAAAGTGCAATGGATATAACAAAAAAGACAATGAATACTGTATGTGCTTACAGCCGGTTGTATGGTCCCCGCTTGGCCCGGTTTGGTACGACGAGGTGTGACCATAATTACGGGACCAATCAAAGTCATCAGAACGTGACTGTTGCCAGCCACAGGTACCGTATTCAAAGTCACAGTCAATGCTGTTTTGCCCTGAGAGATAGCAGTGTAGAGAAATCAAGGTCATTTTTCCTTTTTTTTTTGGACAATATCAGTGACTTTGCTACATCACTTCCGACGACAAAATATATAACTAGGAATTTCTAAGACAACACAATATTTTAGCCATAAAGACTTAAATTATTTTGTCTGCATGATAACTGCATGTTACTAAGCAGGGGGTAGTTGGGTACTTATCTTAGAGTGATTATTAAGGAAAAAGTATAATAGCTATCAAGAACAGGTCCCAAAATAATCATCTTACCGTTCTGTGGTGATGTTGTTGGTTGATAATGTCCGTCCGTTGTGGGATTTAAATCAGTTACTTCTAAGTGAGAAAAGACAAGGATAGAGAAGATGTCTCAAACCAGTTCCTCTGTCAGACATTACATCTTACAAGTCTAATTCTCCTTTCATGTTGAAAAAAAAAATCATAGAAAAATAGCAGGTCTCTCAATATATTACAGAAGGTCTGACGAAGAATACGTAATCTGACTTCATGCGCTATCCAAATGTCCTGTATCCTTTACACACATGAAAGTCAGAAGAATAGTCCTTAATAAGTCGGTACGATTCTTGTCATATTAACAAAGACATGGATACTCTCACGATTTAACTAACAAGGGCTAATTCACAATTAATTTTTGTTGACATAAACGCATCGCAGTAACATTAATTTTGTAGCTGTATGGTAGCATTCCACACACCTTTGGTTTCGTCTTTCTCGCCTAGCCTTGACCTAAAATCAAGTCAGGTAAGACCAAACTATTTTCCTCGATGAAACATTAAATTCACCTACGTATTTACCATTAAAAAAAGAGTTTAAACCTCCTATCCAATTATTTTGAATATTGAGTCATTACCATATTGTTTCGTTTTTCTTCGATGAAAAGTTTTCTTTGAAATTAACAAAAGAAACGAATGCTGAAACTTGCCTTTCGATTTCCCATTGGTGCTTTCAAATCATAAGCAAAACGTACCTTTTCTCCTAATATAGTGTACAATAAGAATTCATCTGGTTCCTCACTTCAGAAATGAAATATCCTTATCTTTAATAGGACAAAATATATAGCGAAAGCTTAATGTCGTCAAACACGTACTGCTATCCTATCCTCAACTTTAAGACATCACGGTGATATCCTTATTCTTTTCCCTCTTTAAAGAAATAAGATGAAAGTCTCAGTTTTAAAGTCAGGCGATTATGACATTTTGAATGGACTTCTTACAAAATATAATTACGTGGTGATTGCAAGCATAAATGTGACCCTGCACCTCAAAACAAACAAAAAGTCGTCAGACATGAATTTTTAGTTAAGACCACATTCTTAAAGAGCAGACTTTAAGCTTTAAAATGATGTATAACTCAAATCAAATGGACTCTCCTAACCTATCAAAATATTGGAAAGAAAGCACAAACTCAGGAAAAGTGTGAACTGAGAAAAGAGGCTCTGAAGTACAGTGTCTATTCAAGTGCTTAATCTTTACCAAACCGTGCTGGCTGTGCGATGAATGGGACAAAAAACAGGAAGTAAACCACCAGAGTAACAACAATGAAGGGATTATCAGATTAAACTGAAATTAAGCATGCCTCATTAACACATTCTGTCCATAATTAACGCCAACTTTCAAAGCAGTAGCACTATCCTTTCAAAAGTTATTAGTTATTATGTGAGAAGAGACGGTGACATAAAAATCAATATTTGTAAGACCATTTGCTTGCAAAAAAAAAAAGACAACTTAATCACTTTAGCTTTGCAGACCTTGCGGGATGAGAGATATTGGTCTTGTTCGGAGGCAATCAAAAAAAATTAACAACAGACAGGTTTATGATGAAAGAATAAGAACAAACCATCTGTGAACAAACATTTTGTAAAGGCTTATTTCAACACGTTGAAGTTATTCCACTAAAATATTCGCTTGATAAGTATACCTATTTCGTTTTCCTTTAACCTCTTCTGTAATCATTCTCAACTCGGTGACTTCTTTCCAAGAAGCTATAAAATCAAGATGATTGTGTTCATAATTGTACAGACTATGTAAAGAATGTTTTGTTTTGTTTCGTTTTTTTAACTGGTCCTACCTTCATACACAGTGGTAATTTTATTCTCACAGACGTCGTTATAGTCAGGACAGCAGTCTCCATAGCTTATACAAATCACGTCACAGTAGCAGCCACCTGAGGATACGTAGCAATTCAAGCTGGGGTCCACATCACAACAATGCCCTTGGCATGAATCTATCGTATATTTGTGGCCACAAGGGAGAAACAAAAATACAAAACGTCACTGATGCCGAGGAGAAGTAGCAAGGTACAAGTCCATGTTGTGCCGTAGTAGTTCTCAATAGGCATGTCTGCCTACGTTTGAAAACGAAAACTAGCATAATCCTTATTCGTAATGGAAATCTACGGTCAACATAAATCTAGTTTAAACTGAATATAGATTTGTCACGCGTATGTGCAGTGCAGAACACCATTTTCAGTGTAATAGCGCCGTCTTAAGCATGGCCGTAGCCGATATAGGCCAACAACACTTGTAACAACGCTCAGGGCAGTTTTTAGTCCGGAAATCATCATTGTTATTACTACAAATATCAATAATTATTATTAATTGCTTTTATTATTGAAGCTATTAAAAATGATATAGACTTCCACTTTCATCACTTAAGTAGAATATAATAATAAGATTATAGTCATGAAGACAGCAAAGGATTGTCCTTATTGTGACAAAAAAAAATATGAACATTTGTGCATTAACAATCTTGTAGACTTGATAAAGCTGGGTTAAAAACACGTTACTATGGTTTCTGAAGACAACAAAATATGGTGACAAATATTTCTATTTTCTTGATAGTTTTCTAGATTTCCTAACTTCATGTAACTAGATGGCGTCCAGTTTTCAAATGATTTCAAGGTGATTTTCATATATCTATCATCTTTCCATGCTGATCACAATACAATAATATCTTACCATTAAGCGGGGGTGTAGTTGATATTCCAGTATTTGCGTCCACTGTGGTAACCGAATCAGTCACTGCTATTTGAAAAGAGACAAGAATATAATTCCTCAATATGGACTTTTTCTAAAATTACTCAATCTTGTCACGCAGCAAGGATCGAAAAATCTAAGAAACAATTCATTTTTAAGAGGATGAAGACGGGATGTCTGTGGTCACAGAACAAAAACAGGAAGAAAAATGCATAAGTTTTGACGAGACGATATTGTGTTGTAATTATTTTAGTCGGAGAAATCATGTTAATTGGTACCATATGGCACTATCCCGTTTCTTTCTTTCTTTTTTTTTTTTGATTTGGTGTGCTTGCAAATTATAAAAGTCACATGAATAGGTTTAGCTGAATTGAATTTACAATCTGGGGAATAATCTCCGTGATAGTACAAATTCCAGTGCAATCAAATGACAGCATTTGATATGCCTACTGTACAATATTTTAATAGTTCGCAAAACAACGTTGGTAAAGGTGATGGGACAAACTGACACTTCCGAGGCGATCTAGATGTAGCAATCTTTCCAAAGCGCAGCTACAAAACGCAGCTGAGGAAAGATAGCGTACACCGAGGAAGTGATAGTTTGCCTCACTGCCTAAAAAACAAAAGTTGATTATTTGCTCTATATTCCACATTTATATTCAGATTTTAATCCACATGTAAAACAATTTAAACTCCCCATATGAAAAATATTGATTATGGAACAAGATGATGACGGACAACACAGATAACGGGATTAGCTAGACTAAGTATAAAAACATGAAAACTGCATATCTAACGTTTAGGTCTAGCTAGAGTCTAGACCTATCCTAGAAAAACACCCATGGCGCAACGTTTTAAAAAGTGAAGGGGGCCACTTCCGCGTATCAGAAACAAACAAGGAAAAAAAAGTCTTCATCGCAAAAATTACCGCGCTCACACTTCAAGATTTCTATCTACTATCTTTTTTCCTTCTAGTGCCATTTACACACTTCTGGGTTAAGAAATAAGTGGGGGGGGGGGCAAAGTTGTGGCACCTTATGTATTCCTTTGTATGGTGCCAAAAAAAAGTGGAAGGGGGGCGGAGGAGCATGATCCTCCCTTCCCCTCCCACTTCTGCCTGCCTTGATAGGTAATTTTAGGGCTTAGGCTACGTTCCCTCATCAATCATGATACTAAAAATGTTGAACATTCTGAAACACCATTTAACTCCAACACGGCAACTACACTATGTATATAGGGCCTACACGCATGGTGACATTCGAGTCAACATTTGAAATAGACGTAGTGTAGCTGACCAATACAACAAATTTGTAAATCTGATTACCGTGCACCGCTGCACCGAAATGAAAGTGAGTTACACTCGGACTATCACTTGACCTAGGTAAAAGGTATAGTCCACAGTGTACCGCACGGTTATTTGGTGCGTATTCAAAACTTTAATTGATCATGCCCTAGGGCTGTGAGGACTCACTTTTACGCCTAATCGCCGATACACACAGAACTTTGTTAATTAAGGTTAACTAGTATAATGTATTTTATTGTTCTTCTGTTCGCTTATGGTGTGATATACAGGAAAGCGGTTTGCTTCGGCTTTGGGGAGTTTTATGATTTCAGAGTTACAGACCCGAGTTGACCAATATAGTATTGTGCGAAGAGCGGTCTTGCCCGCATGCCGGCGACACAAATAAATTATGGCCAACAGGTGGTGTCGCTCGGAGCTTAGTTGGGAAGACCGCCAAGGGGTCACGCCCATGCTCTCCGGCCATAGGGCTGGGCTGACCCGCGGAAGTAGTGGTACTTATCCCTTCGTGAGAGGGATATCGTGATGCCACATACTGTTGTGATTCTTATCCCGCTCATGACGCTAGAAATAATGAGAGACTATCACAATAATGAGTGAAACGAACTTTTCTTTTCAGACGTGGTGATGGGTAAAACTACCTTTAATGAGCTCTTGACCAATCATATAGCGAGATTCTTGTTATGTGGAATATAAATAATGTACCTTGTTCGCAGGATCCCTCAGAAAGCACAATGTCATCTATGGCGATGTCACCTGTGAAGCTACTCCCACGTATACCTTCCATGGTAATATAGAATGGCTGGGTGTAATTGTCAATGGAGACCTGGTAATAAAAAAAAAACCCACACAGACAAACACAAAGGGATGTTGCACTTTCTTTCCTATAAGAATGTTACATAGCCTTAACTTCGCCATACCATCGCATACAGATTTATAACTAAAGAGAATGATTGTAAATCTTTTCCCCCTCGTAGGGAGCTATCAATCTTTCTCTGTTAAAAAATAAATAAAGATAAATGATTAAAGGTGAATTATGACGTTTCCTGGGAGTTCAAGATATCTCCGTATACTTAACACAAGACCTATCAGGATCCTAGTGCCAACACTTCAAAGAAGAATAATGACCAGTCAGGTACGTAACACACAGCCTGTCAAACGAGTCACGCACTTTAAATTTTACAAGAGAAATTAAATAATTTTAATGTATGTTAACAGCGGTTGCTGTGAAATGACGTCTGTTATTTGTGACATAATGTGTGAGCATGTATCTCAAAACTAACATACATGTAAGTCGCCAGACATGGATTCTAGTTAAGAGTAGACTCTAAAAGAATATATTTTGAGCTTTAGAATGATGTATAACTCAATCCGAATGGACTCTCCTATCTTATTCTTATATTGGAAAGAAACCACACACTCTAAAAACTGAGAAGTGAGAAAAGAGGTTCTGAAGTACAGGGAACACAAAAAACAACAACAACAAAAACAAACAAACCAACAAAATAGGATGCAAGAACCTGAGCAACAACAATTCAAGAAATATCAGATAAAGCTTAAATTGAATCAAACATGCTTTATCAAAACATTCTGTACATATTTTATGCCTACATTCAAAGCAGCAAGATTATATAAGTTGAAGTTGTTACACTTGCTACTTTAAGAGTACGGACGGGATTGGTTGAAATAAAAATATAAATCTATGAATCACACCTGATTGCATTATTGTACCAAAAAGTGTTCGGGAAAAAAAATACGGCGAAAAGCAGTATTTTCTGTTCGTTTTGTGACCCCAAACTTACGATGATGTCGAAGAAGACTTATTCTTTCATAGAATATGACAAACTATGATTGGCTTGGTTGACCCATTTTACCTATTTGCTGTCCTACCACCGCAATGGTAGCGTGTGCAACTTTTTGTTGGTTTTGCGATGCACGGTCATGTACAGTATCTATACTTCTTCTTCTTCTTCTTCTTCTTCTTTTTTCTCTCTCTCTCTCTCTCTGTCTCTCACACACACTATCATTTCAGCGGGCTGCAAAATTAGTGTGGACATTGAAACTTGATGAAACATTTTTTTTCATGTATTCACAAATATGAAAGTACGACCTCTTGAAAAATGTAACTGTCGTAACTTACCTGCGATTCATACCACGCGTATCCGCTAGCTCCAGTCAGTGAGAATAACACATCATTTGAACGTGGTGTCGTTGATGCTGACTTGTAGACATTCAGTGAGTTGATTGTGTTGCCGTACATATGATACCAAAATATCAGGCACTGAGGCCCGTAACGATACTGAGCTGGACTAGTTAGGCGTGCGTGTTGCCCGGAATAACGTGGAGAAGATGTCTCGATGTACATGTAATATCCGTCTACAATTCAAGGTCAATATATATAATATTATATATTACACTAAAGCGGACATAGTAAGAGCAAGATATAAGAATGCAGTCCGTTATTTCGAAGGTTCATCATTCCGATGGTTCGACAACCCGAAGAATTTTTGAAATCCAAAATATGACAGGGCTCTTTATTCTGAAGGTTAATTAGTTTATCCTGACATATAACCGAAGTTTGTTATTGTAATGACTCATTAACTCGAAAATAAAGATGATACTGACTTGGAGATTCAGTCACTTGATGGTGCTATCGTACATATGACACTTAACTATGGATCGTGCATCATTATGCTTTAGGTGGCCCAAATCTAACTTGCGTTGACTTTGGCCTCGGTCCAAGGTAATGTCCAGCCCTGACATATTATTCATTATCAAAAATAGTATCTGTTTATTTTTTTTTTCATGTACGTAAAACTATGTTTAATCAGTGCAAGACAGCGGGCAGCGATTTCATTTTTTTTCCAGAAAAACAAACAAACAAACAGATCATAATTTTGATTAGGTGCAATGGACATTATAAAAAAAAAAAAACCTGTAACTACAAAAAAGGCAATAAATACTACAAGGGCTTACAGCCGGTTGTATGGTCTCCACTTGGTCCGGTGCTTGACGAGGGGGTATATCCACTGTTACGGGACCAGTCAAAGTCATCAGAATATGACTGCCGCCAGCCACAGGTACCGTGTTCAAAGTCACAGTCAATGTTGCCTGACCATGAGAGATAGTAACTTAGTGCAATATTGGTCTTTTCTTCTTCTTCATATATTTGGACATATCAAGTGACATTGATACATCAAACACCCACAGGGAAAGTATGAAAACGATTTTTTTTAAGACAACACAACATATCGGCAATATAAACTTTTTAATTTCGTTTACATATTTGCAGGCTTCCATGAATGCTGCATATTACAAAACAGTGGGTAGTCCGATCCTTATATTAAGTTGATGATAACAGAAATTGTGAAAATTGTTACCATGAAGCAGATCTCTAAAATCTTACCGTTGAACGGTGACGTTGCTGGTTGATGATATCCGTCCGTTGTGGGATTTAGATCAGTTACTTCTAAGTATGAAAAGACAAAGACAGCTAAGATGTCTGAAACCAGTTCCTCTGTCAGACATTACATCTAATCACCCTTATTGCCCAAAAAAAAAAAACAATTTAGAAAAACAGCTGGACTCTCAAGATATTACGGAAGGTTCGCCGAAGAATATTTCATCTAACATCATACGCTGAAATACCCTGTAACCTTTACACACTTGAGAGTCAGAATAGTCCCCAAGTGTCATATAACACAGACATGGATACTCTCACGATATACAATCTTGAATTTACAAAAAACTTTTGTTGGCATAAACGCATTGCAGTAACATTTGAAGCTGTGTGGTAGCATTCCACACACCCGGTGGGTGTCGTCTTTCTCTCCTACAAGTCAGGCTTGACCTAAAATCAAGTCACGTATCGGACCCGAACTATTTTATTGAAGCGAACGTTTGCCTATGCATTTCCCATCAAAAAGAGTTTAAACCTACGATCCAATTATTTCAAATGTTGACTCAATTGGTGTATCGCTGTTTTTTCTTCAATGAACAGCTTTCATTGGGACTAACAAAAACACAAGGCAAGTGCCATAATGTGTCTCGCTCATTCGCGTACAAAAAAATTGTACGCGAATGGGATATAACAGCTAAAAAAAGAGATATAACAGATAAAAAGGGATATAAAAGGATAAAAATTTATGGGAAAAAAGAAACGTGCCATAAACACTTAACACTGGGCCCTTAAAGTTCATTAACCCCTGCCTGTGACCTTTGACCCCGTGGTGACCATCCACTCCCCAAGGGACATCTACCATCCAAGTTTGGTCACAAACGGACCTATGGATCAAAAGTTATGACCCATGATAGAAACACACCATAAAAACTTAATATTGGGCTCTAAAAGTTCGTTGACCCATGCTTGTGACCATTGACTTTGGGTGACCATCCACTCCCCAAGGGACATCTACTATCCAAGTTTAGTCACAAATGGACTTATGGATCAAAAGTTATGACCCATAGTAGAAACGCGTCATAAAAACTTAACATTGTGCTCTAAAAGTTCGTTGACCCCTGCTTGTGACCTTTGACCTTGTGGTGATCATCCACTCCCCAAGGGATATCTGCCATCTAAGTTTAGTTACAAACGGACCTATGGATCAAAAGTTATGACCCATAATAAAAATGCACCATAAAAACTTAACATTGGGCTCTAAAAGTTTGTTGACCCATGCTTGTGACCTTTGACCTTGTGGTGACCATCCACTCCCCAAGGGACATCTACCATCCACGTTTGGTCACAAATGGAGTTATGGATCAAAAGTTATGACCCATGATAGAAATGCGCCATAAAGACTTAACATTGGGCCCTACAGTTCATTGACCCCTGCCTGTGACCTTTGAAATTGAGGTGACTTTCATATATAGTAAAATGTGAAACTTTGTATGACCACTCTTCCCTCAAAGTTTGATTGCAACTGAAGCCCAGAGTAAAAAGTTATTGAAGTTTTTGTAGCGTTACGGACGGACGGACGATGGACGGACTGACGACGGACGGACAGGACAGACGACGCAGGCGATCCCTTAGGTCTCCCCTCACCTCCGATGGGCTCGACAAAAAACCAAAGAAATTAAAATTGCCTTTTTATTTCCCATGGATAAGTACCGAACGCTATTTTCCAACCAAAAACAAAAACAATTTCCTCCTATTTATAGTGTACACAAAGACTTCTTCTCGTTTCTCACGTCAGAAGTAAAACATTTTTTTGTCTTTAATAAGACAAAATATAAAGAGAAAGCTTAATGTCCTCAAACACATATAGATATCTTAATATTATCGATAAAAAAAAACATTTCGTGATATCCTTAGTTGTTTCTTTTAGATATCAATAAGATTAGAAGTTGAATTACTCATTTTAAAAGTCACATGATTATGACATTTTGATTAGAACTTCTGTAAAAGATAATGACGTGGTGATTATCAACACATAGATGAGACAGATTAAGGCTTCGATTTAATTAACAAATATAGGATTTCTGATAAAATTGTGCAATTTGATATTTATGTTCACTAAAGTGCATTGGAAAATGTACGCATTTATCTTTCGCCGTTATGAAAAACAAATCTTACCGTTGATTGATGGTATCGTTGCTTCATTATCACTGTCGACTGTGACAATCCATTGAGTTAATTCTATATGAGAAGAGACGATGACATTAATCATTTTTCAAACCAAAACCATTTGCTTAGAAAAAAAAAATACTGATCATTTTATTATTGCTGAGTCTGAAAGATAAAGGATATTGGTCCTGTAAGACTGCAGTTGAAAAGAAAATATAGCAACAGAGAATTTTATCTTGAAAACGAACAATCTATGAAGAAAAAATTTGTAAAAGCTTACTTCAACACGTTGCAGTAATTCTATCAAAATAATATCTTGATTAGAATACCTAATTTGTCGTCCCTAGCCTCTTTTCATTTTAGAAGCTATATAAGTGAAGATAATTGTGCCCAAAATTGTAAACACCATCAGGGGCGGATCCAGGAATTCTCTAAAGAGGGGGCGTGACTAATATTTCTGGTGCCACTTCCGGGTTTTATTTCATTGTTTTTCTTTTTATTTCTTTTGTTTTTTACGAAAAATAAAGGGGGGGGGCGTGCGCCGGTTACACCCCCCTCTGGATCCGCCACTGCACCATGTAAACGATGTTTGTTGTTGTTGTTGTTGTTTTAACTGGTCTTACCTTCGTACACTGTGGTAACTTCATTCTCACATACATCATTATAGTCGGCACAGCAGTCTCCTAAGCTTGTACAAATCTCGTCACAGTAGCAGCCGCCTGAGTAAACCTGGCAATTCAAGCTGGGATCCACATCGCAACAATGCCCTTGGCATGAATCTATCGTCGTGATATTTGTGGCCACAAGGGAGAAACAAAAACACAAACCGTCAGTGTTGCCGAAGAAAGTACAAAGGTATAAGTCCATGTTGTGCCGTAGCAGTTCTGAAAAAGACATGTCTGCCTTTATTTGAACAACGAAAACTAGCGTATTACATATTCTTAATGGAAATCTATGATCAACATTAATCTAGTCTTAAATGAATATGGATTATTGCAATTTGATCCTTGAAATAAAATGAAATAAAGAAAAGTACAAAAAAATCCGAAGCATAGCAAAATGATGACTTTCTTGCAACAAATATCATGCATTACTGAAAGATCCTCAGTTTTTTGTTTTTTTTTTCAGAAACGAAATACATCGAACACTTAGAGCAGATCACAGCAGAATACTTACAAAGAAAATTGACACATAATGTTACTTATGGCGTAATCTACCAAACTATGTTAAGAAACGAAGTTTATATTATTTTTCTATAATCCTCTTTATTCATTGATTTCGAAACATTACATGTATTTGCATACTCAGATATTAAATCGTATTCTCAGTTTGTTGGAGATGAAGTAAAACAAATTGACTTTGAATATTACTAATATTTATGTATGTGTAAAAATCATACGCTTCGATCTTCATCAGTAACATAGCTATTAGAATCATAATGTTTGGTATAAATAGTATTTGTACCAATTCCTAACAATGTACTTGGAAAAAAAAAAGATGGAATACATATCGATTTCTTATGTATGTAATCATTTTATTAATTCATTTTGTATCTTATATTCATTAATTTATTAAGTATTTCGATCCTTTGGTTTCGTTTATTTTTTTTTATTTATCACAGATCCGTTTCAAGCGTAATTATGCTAAAATAAATCAATTTTTGTCAAGGAAAGGGAAAAATCGTTTCAATAAGGTGAGAAAACCCATTCTGTATTCACTGTGTCGTAAACAAAAATCACATTTTGAGCCACCTTCAGTTAAGCCTCAAATGTGATAAATTCCTGTTAGGTCAGTTGCTTTCTTTTCAACATAGTGAATTTGCTATAGACGTGAAGGAAATTGTAAAGACTGGGAATTATCAGAAGAACTGCGTCCCGACACACATAATTGCGAGCTTTACTTAAAGGACGCAAATGCAATGACGATACAACCATTGGAACAATTAGAATAGCTGTCTCGCGCATGTGCAGTGCAGAACACCATTTTCAGCGTAATGGCGCCGTCTTAAGCACGACCGACGCAGATATAGGCCGACAACACTTGTAACGACACTCAGAGCAGTAGTCCGTTAATCAACAATTTTATTATGACTTCTAATATCAATATCATGATTGTTATTATTGACCCTATTACAATTTGACATAGACTTTGGCACTTTCATCACTAAAGTAAGACATCAGGATAAGATTATTGTCATAAAGATATATGCAAGCGATTTCCTATAATATGCCAGCGATTGTTCAAAAAATGCATTTTTTGCATTAACATTCTTATAGACTTGATAAAATTTCAAATAAAAGCGTGGCTATGGTTTTTGAAGACAACAAAACAAAGCGTCAAACATTTTTTTTCTTTTCTTGATAGTTTTCTACGTTTCCTAACTGCATGTAACTAGATGACATCCAGTTGACACGGACGTTGAAGTGATTACAAAGTGATTTTCATATATTTATCATCTTTCCATGCTGATCACAAAACAATATATCTTACCATTAAGCGGGGGTGTAGTTGGTATTCCAGTATTTGCGTCCACTGTGGTAACCGAATCAGTCACTGCTATTTGAAAAGAGATAAGATCTGATATAATCCCTTAATATGTATTTTTTTCTAAAGATTACTTTTCACCCCGCAGGGATCAAAAAATCTGAGAAATAATTCAATATTTTTAAAGAGGATAGAGGCGGTGTGTCTGTGGTCGAAGAATAAAAATAGAAAGAAGAAAGTGTTATAACTGTTTCTGAAGAAAAATGCAGAAGTTTTGACGAGACGACATTGTGTTTTAATGATTTAAGTCGGAAATAAATATAAATCATGTGTATTCGTAGTAACATATGGCATTATCCCCTTTCTTTCTATGAATTTGTGTGCTTACAAATATATATATATAAACAAGTAAGTCACATAAATAAGCTTAATTGGATTTCATTTTAATAACGCCATTTGTGATAAACTATAATCGACTAGTTGCCAAGTTTCCAAGATGTTTTTATAGATGTGCATTTAAAAAGGCTTTAACATTGTTCCCTATAATAACTCATGAATATATTGCCTTTTATTCCAGATTCTCAGATGAACAATATTCCCAGGGATTGTCCAGACCCAAGACGAATAGAACATAAGATGGAGGTAATCCATTCAAGAATTTACAGTCAGCTATGTAGTAGAACTTGTATACTTTGCCACTTTACTTTAAGGTATAAGACACAATGCTTCATGGAGTCCACTAACACGGACTTTCTTCAACCTTATTCGTATTCTTTATTTCGATTTTTATCTTAAAGTAATCTGTTTTACATGAACAGTTCCTGATTGTGTTACAGAACATGAACACAACTTAATCAGATACATTTTGCTCAGTTAACGTTCAGTTTTCTACCAGGCGAGAGCTATACATGTTGACTATCTTCAAATAATAAATCTGATGGTAACCTCTTGTACCGTTTTCTAGAATACTAACTTTTTTTCATTATCTGATGACAAAATCTTATGCAGGATAAACTGTTTGGTAAATACTTGCTAGTGTTAAGACATGTAAAATGTCAAGCATTTACCTGTCGGTATACACTCCACTCCAGCGTCTTCATAGTGAATGCAATTGTGCATGTTGTATCCGTTGTGTTGGCAATCTGCCAAGTTACTCTCCGTGCCATTGCATTCAACGTCATCCAACAGAATTGGGCCAGATCCCGGTCCGTACTCGGCGCAGCAAGAATAGCTTCTCAAGGCGCCCTCAAAGCCCAGCATTCGACACACCACGTGGGCGTCTTGAATATCCCAGGCGTCATCACAGACAGTTCCCCACTGACCATCGTAATAGTATTCCACTCTACCTTGGGTGTAGTCCTCTCCTCCTACTAATCGGATTTTACCTTAAATGAAATGAAAAAGGAACCTTATATTTGTTTGTTTGTTTCTTTTCTATCGAGACCTACTGTATCTTCTTTTCCTATCTGACCGAAAATGTCAAAATCGAAAATTTGATATTTGATGTAAGAGTTGACTTTTCTTTTTATCAATAAAAATACACTCTGCACAAAAGAAGAAGCATACACTTTTAGAGTTTATATTTCTCATAGAATATTCTATTAAAAGTTTGTGTATGAATATGACAGTGTACGATATGAAAGCAATTCAATTTGCTATCAACCTTGGTTAGTCATTTAAGAGAGGAATGTTACGCATGAGAGAACAACTTTGTAACTAAGTACTCTTCCATGTAACAATAAGAACAAAAGACAAATTTAACACAATTAAAAAAAAAACTGATTGAAGATGCAACAATATATCTATGATCTTTATAATATCGTTGAAGCTTAAAAGATCACTGAAGTTTAAAACAATTAAGGAAAAAAGAAATATCTTCGGTCAAATCCAAATTCAAATGAAATCAGAAAAGAAGCATTACAAAAAAAAATGGTATCGGAGTTTTAATTGATTTCTAAGATTAGGAATATTCAAAATGAAATTTGGTACTTGAATTTGTCTCATAAATTCTTAAATTACGAAATTAAAAGAGCGGGAAACAGATGCTGTGGTGATTTAATCATCGTTATGCCTTCACTCCCGATGTATGTCATTTGAAGTTTGAGTTAACAGAAATTGTTTGTGTTCTCCCTTTAATTTTCTTTTAATTTTGTTGCAATTATAAACTTTATTTAAATCTTTTTTATGGAATAAAACACTCTCTTGAAAAGCGGTTTTATGTACTGAGGAGACTATATAATTATGTATAAAGAACACATAATAAATAAATAAATAAATATAAAGCATAAAGAGATCGACAACTTATTTTAGCTAATTCTTTCATGTCTCTTATTGTGATAATATCGTTTTTTCTTATCATTGTTATCATGAAGGGCATTTCCAAACGGAAGAAAACTTGTCATTTTTTTGAATAGTTACTTTTGCGCCTTATTAAAGGACAAATTTTAAAGCGTTAAAGTCTCCCTTTATATTGACTTACTAGGTTGATAGGGAATTAAATTACCTCAAATATTAATGGTATGTAATACATTGATTTTCATCAAAATCTTCTATGAACTCCAAAAAGTGATTACTTATTTTTTTCTCTCCCTGAGTTTGATATTTAGTCAACCTTGCTGAAATCCACCTCCCATATAAGTAGAATAATCGCCTATAAGGTCGAAGGTCTTTTCAAGTTTTTTGTTCAAAGACTATTGATTTTAATCCCTAATATTCATAAGTATGTGTATTTCTCTACCTCGAGGCTATTTCTTCAGTCCAAATAAGATATGTATAAGATCATATATTAGTCAGGGAAAGGTGCAGTCAGAGTTTTTGGAGGGGATATGAGTTTCGGGAAGGAGATATTCCCACCCACACTACTGATCGTTTGCATTATACGACCTGACATTCAAAGATGGTGCACCCATTTAATAGTGAAATATTAGATTTGTTTATCTGATTAAAACAGTAAGAAAATAAAAATCGATTTGGGATTTGTGTTGGGAGAGGGTGTGGGAGAGAGATAAGCCCTATACCACATGAGGGAGATTTTACATATTAAGACCTAAATTATATCTTATTCTTGTTTTTGTGAAACGAGTAAGAATGATATGAAATACACGGCATTCAGGGAAATGAGAGGGAGAGAAGTGGGGAGCGTTTTGCATTTTCAAACCTGAACATGATACATTGTATGTTTGCCTCCACGATTTCCATGGTGGAGGGGGGGGGGGGGGGGCGCAAATGTTCCTTTGCCCATTTAGGATCGCCCCCCCCCCCCCCCCCCCCCGCCTGATCAATCATGTAAATATGCTCATAAAAGTACCCTGAGTCATCATCGTTTCCTGCATGATTCAGGAAATTGGGAGGGGTCAATTCTGGCGTAATTGTGTTACCTATGCAAATTGCAAATGGTTCCTGAGTCGCGTGCGTCAGCATGTATACCTACATATAGCCCTTTTTTACATTGTACATGTATTTTACATTTTCAACATTTGGACCTTGCTGTAAAGTTAATTTTACCTGCGAGCGAGCAAAGCAGAGGACGCCTGAGAAAGTCATATATGCAACTCCTAAATGATGAAATACTGTTAAGCTCTGTTTAGCTTTCAAAAGGCGGGGGTGCGAACGTCAAGCTATATGTCCAAATTGATACATTTACATTTCCTCTGGCATTTGTTATTAAAAAATTTCGTTGGGGGATATTGTACAAGCCATCCCTCCCAACCCTCCTTGTCCAAGACAGAGAGAGAGAGAAGGGGAGGGGGGCAGTATCCCTCTCCCCAAGGCCAAGGTAATTTACACCCATGCGTGCATGTGTTAACATTTGTAAAAAAATTTTAACATTTACCTGTCGGTATGCACTCCACACCAGCGTCTTCATGGTGCCCGCAGTTGTGTATTCCGTATCCGTTGTGTTGGCAATCTACCAGGTTTCTTTCTGTGCCATTGCATCGGACATTATCCAGCAGAATTTGACCTGATCCCTGTCCATATTCGGCGCAGCAAGAATAATTTGAGGCTCCTTCAAAGCCCAGCATCTGACACACCACGTTGGCGTCTTCGATATCCCAGGAGTCATCACAGACAGTCCCCCACTGACCATCGTAGTAGATTTCTACTCTGCCTTGGGTGTCGTCTTCACCTTCTACAAGTCGTACTTGAATTCCGACAGACGTGGACCCTAGAAAGTATTTTACATGATTAGATGCGGTTTCCTCTGTCCCCTTCTTTTTACCGACAAGAATTTGAAACTATGAAGTTTATACTTTAAAAAAATACATATGAGTTCTCTCAATGGCATAAACGTCTTTTTGTTCCCTTGAATGATTTTTTTTTTCCCTCTGGGCTTAACGACGAGGTATCATTCCTTTCATGGAACCAGTCAAACTCATCATAATACGACTGCTGCCAGCCGTATTCAAAATCACAGTCAATGTTGCTTTGACCTGATAGATAACCACGTAGTGCAATAACGGTCATTTTTTTTTTAATCAATATCTGAACATGTTAAGTGACACTGACACATCAAAAACGTACAGGGAAAGTGAGACTACGAATTTCTATTCGGACGACAACAAAATATTCCAGCCATGGAGAGCTTTTTACTTTACTTTCATTTTGTAGACTTGTTTTATTACTGCATGTTACAAAACAGGTTGTAGTCGGGTAGTTATAATAAGGTGTTGATAACGGAAATTGCAAACATTATAAACAAGGAACTGGTCCACGCATATCTTACCGTTCAGCGATGATGTTGTTTGCTCAAAATTTTCGTCCGTTGCGGTAACTAAATCAGTTACTTCTATGTGAGAAAAGACAAGGACACATGTCTCAAACAATTTCCTTCGTGAGACATTGATGAATCGTATCACCTTACACACAAAAGAATTAACTTGATCCTGCAAACAGGTACAGGAAGTAATGAAGTATACTAATCTTTCATCCAACTTGTATTGTTACACGTTACTGTGATCTTATAGGAGAGCAGTCCCCAGGCGTTACAATTTTGTCATATTAACAAAGGCATCTCATGCGATCTCTACAAACTAGAATTCAGAAGGCAATTTTGTTGGCGTAAAATTCTCGTATTAAACATTGCAGCTTTATGGTAGAATTCTACACTACCTTGAGTGTCGTCTTTCCCTATATTACAAGTCAGATTAAACCTAAAATCAAGTCAAATAGGACCAGAACTTTTTTCCTCGATCGAGCATTCGCCTATGGATTTTCCATCAAAAGAGTTTGAATCTACAATCCAATTATTTCAAATGTTGCCTTATTCGTGTATATTGCTTGTTTGTTTATTTATTTGTTTGTTTGTTTTTCCTCCGATGAACAGTTTTCTTGGACATTACCAAAAGGAAACACGGAGACTGAAACTTGCCTTTGGATTTCATATTAAGTGGCATTGGACGCTACATTTCGATTTTGGCGAAAACGCGATGAGCACCTTTAAAATATGCGGCTCATGCCCTTAATTTCTGAACATGTGTAAAAATCCCATAGAGTGTGCCCCTGTGCTTTCCTATGGAGAAATTGTAAAGAAGGTTTTGGAACACCCTATAGTTTTATGATACACCCTGTACAGAAACCAAGGTTAACGGTGTCCAAAGTAGGGGAAAAGGCAAGAAGCCCTGGGGAAAAGGGCCCAGAAAATATTAAGCCATTGAAGTAGGGTTGTATAGTACTCCAATACATTTTGATACATGATGGGTTAAAAAGACAGGATTGGTCACGTGATCCTGGCTCGAGAGGGTATAAATACCGCGAGCTCACTGTACAAGGTTTCAGTTGGGTTGGGGGTAGGTACGGGTCAACAGCACTCATTTTTTGGTGATAACTACAAAATTAATGGGGAACCACTAGGCCAGTGTAACAGAGCTTTATAATAGCAGAGAGAAAACCATCGGTTGAGACAGCAGGAATTACAATAAAGCAATGCTGCACTGAACCGTATTTCGGACTGTCGTTTCCACACCAGCCTCCTTCTTGCAACTGGTAGTCTTTGATACTAGACCCTGTGAATGGGTTGCTGTATCAATGGTTGATTGGGAGAATGATATGCCTGGTTTCTAATGCGCCGAGTGAGTCCTAATGCACGTATATAAACGTGTTGTATGAGATAGGCTGTGTGAGAGCTATATCTGAATAAGGTGCTGCTGTGCTGCTACTCATAGTATACATTATTGTGTCTACAGTTTTACCTGTAGACACAAAAATTAAGGCTCTTTGACCGCTCCCCGGCTACGCTACACGATCATAAACACACCATTTCCTCCCATTGTAGGTACACTATAAATTCATCTTGTTGCACACTTCAAAAGTAAGATATGTTTGTCTTATATAGCACAAAACTACCATGACTGTAGCGAAGGAACGTAATTGCCTTAAATGCAGATTGCCATTTCACTATCAACTTTAAGTCATCATCATGATATCTTGAGGATAAAAAATAAAACACATTTCGAAACAATTTGAAATATTCATTATGGAAGTCATACGATAATGACATTTTGAATTGATTTCTGATACAAGATGAGGAGATTGTGATTGCAAGCATAGATGACACAATTTTTGTCTTATATTTATTGATCATTCTAGGTTTTCTGATAAAATTACACATTATGTAGTCGGGTAGTTATGTTAATTGAATTACAACGACAAATATTAATGTAAACTTTTTTATCTTTCGCCTTGAGCAAAACAAAAAAATACCACCGTTGAGTGGTGGTTTTGTTGCTTCATTATCGCTGTCTACTGAGGTAAGCCGTTAAGTTACATTGTAGTTCTATGTGAGGAAAGATAACGTCATAGAAGATTTATAAACCATTTGTTTTACAAAAAGAAAATACTGAATCACGTTTCCCCTGCAGAACTTGAGAGATGAGAGAAATGATGAAAGCAAGAATGATAGAATGAAAGACTAAAGAATAAAAACGAACTATAAATGGGAAGCAACATTTTGTCAAAGCTTATTTTAACAGTAGTTCTAGCAAAAGTTTTGTAAGAATTACAGCAATAAATATTCAAAAGGATGATATAGTAGTGGTGGAGACGAGGAGTTGTTTGTTTGTGTGTGTCTATGTGAGAGAGAGAGAGAGAGAGAGAGAGAGAGACCAAGAAACCCCTTATGATTTTTCAGCATAGAACGTACCATTCTTACAGGACTTCTAAGTTTATCTGATGGAAATCGGTTGTTGAATGGCCGAAACATCCAAAAACAAAATAAAATAAAGCGATCGTAATAAAAAGAAGGTCCCACCATTTATTAGGATCGCTCTTTTTGGATATCTCAGCAATTTCAAATCTGATTTTATTCAAATAAACGTTGAATTCATCTTGAAATTACATGTTCTTTCATATATTTTATGAGGTTCCTCATCATCTCACCGATAAATGACAGAAACCTGAAGTAAAGTTTCAACCAGAACTATAATTATGAAACGATCCCTTCAATATTCGCTTCATAAAAAATAACTACGTGACCTAGTTGAATTTCCTTCAGCCTCTTCTGTGACATGCTACACTCGGTGATCTGTTTTGTTTCCAAGAAGGGATATTAGTGAAGAAATCATGTTCATAATTGAAAAGACCACTGGGAAAATGTTTTTTTTTTTCAACTTCACCTACCTTCATACACCGTAGAAGTTGCATTCTCACATACATCGTTATAGTCAGTACAGCAGTCTCTCAAGCTTGTACAAATCTCGTCACAGTAGCAGAATCCTGAGGATACGTAGCAACTCAAGCTGGGATCCACACAACAACTCTCTTGGCATGAACCTATTGTGATGATATTTGTGGCCACAATGGAGAAGAAAAAGAAAAGCATGTATCTAATTCACTGTTGCCAAAGAGAAGTACCAAGATACATATCCATGCTGTTGTTCTGTGTAGTGTTGGGGCGATGTGTCTGCTTTCATCTTAAAACAAAAACTACAATGAAGCTTATTCGTATTTGAATTTCAAAACAAACAAAAAAAGATCTCCGTATGAGTCACACCTCAGGAATATTTGCGGATGTATAGGCATGGAAAACTGGGAATGAAATCGAGCCCACTAATTGGAAAGAAAAGGTAGCTAGTTACAAAGTTGTAATGATTTGTCCCTTGTTCTTCTGACAAAAACAGAAGTTGTGATAATTTTCATCTGTAAATTGAAGATTTTTTGTTTGTTTTTTAACGTTATATGGACTATATCATATCCATCGCTGGCGTAGGATAAAAATAGGATTATAGTTTTCAATATCATATGCAAAAACATATCCTTATTAAGAAAACAAAAAGGTTTTTTGCATCAAGATTCTTGAAGACTAGACATAACACTTTCAATAAAAAAGCGTGACTTTCATTTTTTGAAGACAACAAAACATATCAGCGACAAGAAGGTTTTCATTCCCTTTCTATATAGTTTCTGTGCTTCCTAACTATAAACAGATGGCGTTCAGTTGGTAAGGACGTTCATATGACGATATTCATATTCATGTGTTTGTTTAAAATCCATCTATGCTGATCGCAATATATATTACCATGAAGCGAAGGTGTTGTTGGTCCATTAATTGGATCCGCTGTTACAGTGGTAACCACATCAGTGACTGCTATTTGAAAAGAGACAAAAACAGATATGATTTCTCAAATCACTCGCTTTTTCTGACATCTCATCACCCTCGTAGGGATTGAAAAATATCATAGAAATAATTTTATTCTACAGCAGGGTACAAACGGGATAATATGGTCAAAGTATAAAAGCAAAAAGATAAAAGAATTGGGGTTTTACTGTTTAGGAAGAAGAATGCAAAAGTTTTGACGAGACGACATTATGTTTTTAATGATTTTGGTCTTAAATAAATAAAGAGAAATTATGGGCATGGGTAGTTAATAACATATGACATTATCTTTTTTGAAACTTTCTGATGTGTATGCAAATAACAAAGTCGCATGGATACGCTTAATTGAATTTCATTATTGAAGCCCCATCTGTATTAAATTGTAAATCGACTAGTTGCACTCAAAAGACATTATTTACCATTTGCAGATGAAACCCAACAAAACAGCATTAGTGTTTCAAAATAGTTTTAAAATGTGAGTTTGGGATAGATGCAAAAATTTGAACCATTATAATAGATTTCGAGTACTGTTTTGTTTTGTTTTGGTTTGGTTTGGTTTTTGTTTTGTTTTTTTGTTTTTGTATTGACGACAACATCTCCCTCAGGATAAACTGTTTCGTAAATATTAATTAATTATTCTTGTCATCATGTTTACATTAAAACAGTACAAAATAATCAAATACACATCAACATATATTCATATTCATAATTGTTAGATAAAAAAGTTAAAAAAAAAGTTGATAAATGCATGTCTTAGGACTTATAAAATACCACCATTTACCTATTGGTATGCATTCCACGCCAACGTCTTCATAGTGTCCGCAGTTGTGTATTCTGTATCCGTTGTGTTGGCACTCTGCCAAGTTACTCTCTGTGCCAGTGCATTGAACATTGTCTAGCAGAATTTGACCTGATCCCTGGCCGTACTCGGCGCAACAAGAAAAATTTGAGGCGCCCTCAAAGCCTAGCATCCGACACACCACGTTGGCGTCTTCGATATCCCACCAGTCATCACATACAGTTCCCCATTGGCCATCGTAGTAGATTTCCACTCTCCCTTGGGTGTCGTCTTCCCCTCCAACAAGTCGGACCTGACCTAAAATCAAATTAAGTACGAAACCGTTATATTGTATAATTCTTATTTTTTTCTTAAACGACAAGCATTTAAAGTTGCGTTACAATCATTTCCACAAGTTGACTCATATTGTCCTTTGTTCCCGTGGATGAACCGTTTTCTTTGAGACTGCAGAGAATACGACTGTCTCAAAGTGAAATAATTATGGTCTAGTACGACTGAGATTATATATATAAACGACAATCATTTAAAACTGCATTTGAGCAGTTTCCTAATATGACCCATAAATTAACACATTGTCCTGTGTTTTCTGTGGATGAACCATTTTCTTTGAGACTGGCAAGAATATACAAATAAAATTGATTACTGCGTGATACTAATTGTCGGGGAGAAAGCACTTTACCATAACAGTTGGGATTGAATTCCGAATTGCAAAGTAATGGATGTATTGCAATGTAATGGATCCGCTAATCTCTTCAATATCATCCTCCTTTACATAATAAATATCATTTCTTTAAAGCAATAAAAAAATGATTAAATTATGGTGTACTGCCACCGTCTTGCTGCTGCTGCTGCTGCTGTTGTTATTTCTCTTTTGCCAAGTGATTTAACTTTAAAAATGACAGCAATAGACGCACTGCAGTTGGTGCAATTTTGAAACTTTGTGATAAAAAGGAAATAGGCAGTTTATATTTCTTTATGAACATGGTTTGCATGGACTTGCTCGTGAATGGAGGGGATAGAGCTTTTCCTCGTGATGACAGATGTCTCTTTGAAACAGTGTTTGTTTTTGATAATGAAAATAATACAACAATAACGAAATGATAATAATGATAATACATCCATACAAACATGCATACATATATACATACGTACTATGACAGGGGAAAAGGGCCAGTATTTTTTCGTTTTATATTCACCATGTATTCCAATTCTATTTTTTATACATAAACTATATGAAAATGCCGTGTATCTAATCATTCAATCATTTAATCATTAAATCATTAGTTTCTGATTTTTCTTTTTGAAGTGGAAGTGGTGATCTAATGGGGGCGAACTAGGAAGTGATCTCGGTTTAGTTTAGACAGTTAGTCATTTAACACTTGCGTTAATTTGTATGCCTCCCCCGTATACAATTTGGTTATTATGCATTTGTTTGTTCCTTGTATATCCCGTCTGTTCTTAAGTTTGTTTGTTTTTACAGCATTTTATCATTCTTATTTCTTGTTCATATTTTTCAAAAATAGGTGAAAATTATGTTCAAAATATTCCTGCAACAGAAATTAAATTAACTGAATTTTTAAATCAGTGTAACTCTGAATCAATATTTTTTACATCAACTGATAGATTTGAAATTTTTGATAATTGTGTTATTTCCTCGGTTGCTGATCCACTTGCTCAAACATTTAATTTGCCAATTATTAACGGTGTGTTTCCTGATAACATGAAATTGGCTAAAGTAATCCCATTATTTAACAAAGGCGATGAATTTGTAGTCAGTAATTATCGCCCAATTTCATTACTATACTGGCTGTCTAAGGTAAAAAAATATATATATATTTACAAGAGAATGATTAATTTTTGAAGGTACATTGAAGTTTTCACGGATTCTCAGTTTGGTTGTCGTGAGAAACATAGTACTACGCATGCTCTTTTACATTTCGTTGATAGAGTGGTACATGCAATTGATAATCACTCTCATTTACCATTCTCTTGGACTTCTCCAAGGCCTTCGCGACACCATCAATCATGACATTTTACTTTATAAGTTAGTGCATTATGGAATACGTGGGAAGGCCGTTATTGCATTTATATGAATGTCGCGTATCTGATGACCTCTCTTTTATTTATTTTGCAGATGATACCGTTATATTTTTGCCCATAATGATATTGACTATTTCGTTCAGAAAATTAATATTGAACTGAAAAAAGTGACAAACTTGGTCAGAGCTAATAAGCTACAGTATTACTGAATGCTAAAGAAAAACCGAAATATTTTATTTCTAGCAATACTAATGACAGTTTAAGCAAAAACTGTAGTCTTACCTGATTCTCATATATAGAGTATCACATATCAAATTCTTGGGTGTCATTGTAGATGACAAACTTTCCTGGAAATCACATGTTGATAATGTTTTCAACATAATTTCGCGTAATACAGGTGTTATAAATAAACTGAAATGTTATATTCCACAAAAAATATTACTTATGTTATATTCGTCGTTTGGGGCAACACGCATCAGAATTTACTAGAAAGAGTGTGCCTATGGCAAAAAGGCTCTCCGCGTTGTTATTCCCCTGAACGTTCTCATACAAATATGTGGTCTGCCTCTAGCAAGCTCTTAAAAATTACAGATTTGTTTTTTGTTTAATGTAGGGCAATTTATGTACAAGTATGGCAACAATTTGCTTCCACCTATTTGTGATCCTATGTTCCTAAAAAATCAATCATTTCACGAATGTCCCACCAGGTGTTCCAATGAATTTCATTTACCGAACGATCTTTGCTCAAAACACACTTATTTATGTAGGCCCAAATTATTGGAATTCTTTGAATCATGATATAAGAAACGCATCATCAATATGTTCTTTCAAGAGGAGACTAAATTCCTTTTTACTGCAATCGTATGACTCTACAGTACTGAACTAGCCAGTTGGCATTCTTTCTTACATACTGACTTACTCACTTTGTCTCCTCTTCGAAGAATTAATTCTATTTTTTTCTTATGTTTGTTGACATCTATGCTATTGTCCAAAGCGTCTAGGAGTTGAATTTCCGGATGTTACTCCTGTTTACACTTCCCTCTATTTCCTTGTCTTTTTTTTTCAGGCGTTACAATACTATTTTTTCTCCACAACTATCATCTGTTTTTCTTGACATGCTTCTGCCAAAGATCGCTGTCTCCTTTGTGCGTTTTTGTTTGCTATTTTGTCATCTGTCTGTTAGTCTTGTCCATTCCGTATTGTCCCGTACAGCCTTTTTTTCAATAATTGTTTTGTTGTCTAGTCTTGTTTTATGTTCGTTCGCGTCTATGAAAGTGTATTCATCTGTTAATCTAATTTTCAATGGGCTTCCAGACTTCAATTCATCTTTCCACGGATGTTCTTTTCCAGAGGGCCCCACATTTTACAAGCTCTGTCTTTTTAGCGGGTCCCTCCATTTTTCGCACTTTAAGCAAGGTTATACATGTACCTGACTTCGATCACTTCTGTTTCTTTTTTACTTCGACGTATACCTACTATAGGGTCCTCTAATACAGTCGTTTCATTTCACAATGCTCTATTGACCTTATTTTCTGTTATCAAAGGAAGTGAAACATAGATTTTTTTTTTGAAGAATAAAACAAATTTTATATTGAATTGAATTGAATTGAATAAATTCTTCTGGCAGTCATTGCAGCCTCGACGACTGAAATAAAGCTTTCTTGTTGATATGCACGCTCTGTTTCTTTCCTTTTTCGTGGGCATATTATACTTTCTAGTTTATACCTTGTTGGCAGGATCCCCGAGAAAGCACAATGTCATCTATGGCGACGTCACCTCGGTAGCTACTCCCACGTACACCTTCCATGGTAATGTAGAATGGCTGGGTGTAGTTGTCAATAGGGATCTGGTAATGAAGAAAACACACGCATAAAGTGACGTTTCACGTTCTTTCTTATATGTTACGTAGCCACGATTTCGCCATAACATCTCACACAGACTTTCAGCTATAGGATACGATTTTAAATCTTGTTCACCTCCTTTACGGAACTATCATTACTTCTCTACAACAAAGGAAAAGTGATTTATGATGTTTCCCGCGAGTTTGCAATATCTCCGTGCACGTAACACAATACCTATTAGGTAATTTATAGTCTATTGTCAATATTTCAAAGAAGAGGGATGATTATACAGGTTTGTAACACACAGGCTATCACAGTGACTACAGTATTATAAAACAAGGAATGTATTTTATTTTTTACGAAAATTATTAAATTGTTTCAATGTATATCTATTTTAATATATATTTTTTGTATATATTCATATATTCTATTATATATTCTAATTCATATTGTATTGTTAGCGAGTTACGATGACGTTTGTGTGGGACATTTATGGTCTCCATTTTGTTTTCTCTCTTTGTCTCTCGATATCATTTTACGGTTGCGATAGTGTTGACATAGAAACTTGATAAAATATCTTCTTCTTTTGTCATCCATTAGTTTATTAACGTATAGGCCCTATAACATACAAAGTCCTGAGTAATATCGCTGTCATTACGTACCCGTGCTTCATACCAAGCGTTTCCTCTAGCTCCAGTCAGTGAGAACAAGACGTCACTTGACCTTGGTGTCGTTGATGCTGACTTGTAGACATTCAGTGATCTGATTGAGCTACCGTACATATGATACCAAAATGTCAGACACTGAGGCCCGTAATGATACTGGGCGGGGCTGGTTAGGCGTGCGTCTTGCCCGGAATAACGTGGAGAAGATGTCTCGATGTACATGTAATATCCGTCTGCAAGGAAAAGCAATATAACAAAAAATGAATACACAAACAACAAAGTAAGAGCAAGGTATTCGGTTGACGTCCGTTACTCCGACAGGTCTCTTTTTGGACGGTTCATTATTCCAATGGTTCCACAATCCGAAGCTTTGTTAAACTCCGGAATGTGATAAGGCTCAGGGGATAAGGCTCACTAATCCCAAAGTACGTTTGTTCTAATGTATAAACGAGGTTTGTTTTGTGAATATTCATTAATTCGAAAGTAGATATGCACTAATTGAAAGATTCCATGACTTTATTGTGCTATCGTACATTAAGTAATAAAATATCCATCGGACACCATATCATTCATTGAGTGGCCCGATATCAATCTCGATCAGATTAGGGCCACCTGTCCACGCTATTATCACTTGTCATTTCTTTTGTATGTGAATTATAACTATGTTCTTTCATCATTCAAGTGCATGAAACAGGGATGCCAAGTTCAAAAAAAAATCTATGAGTGAGATTTTCATGACTCGGCATCTCAGCGCGCGAATGTGCGCGCGAGCGAGGGTGTGGGAGGGGTCCCCCCCCCCCCCCCCCACGGCCCGATAGGGAACTTTTTCAATTTTTAGCTCTTAATGGTGCGATCAGGTGCATACTTAGGGCCTAAGTGACTACATTTTTCACTTATTTTGAAAGACAAAAGGGAAATATATACCTTCAATTGCAACTATCACTTTAATCCTTTGAGCTATGCTCATTATTATAGGCCCAAGTTGCAGACATCGCCCGATGCGTGAGAATAATGGGCGCCATGCGTGAGATCGTGAGACGGACCCTAAATGCTTGAGTCTCACGCAGAATGCGTGAGAGTTGGTAGCTTTGATGAAACAGACTACAAAAATGAAGATTACGAGAAAGCTGCCAGCATTCATGTACTTACATTATTAAAGTTGTATTGAAAAAAAGCTGACAAACAAATAAATGATAATAAATGATGGGCAAAACCTGACAAAGGGCAATATATGTTGCAAGCGCTTACAGCCGGATGTATGGTCCCCGCTTGGTCCAGTGTTTATCGACGGGGTACCACCTCTATTACGTGACCAGTCAAAGTCATCATAATATGATTGCTGCCAGCCGCAGGTACCGTATTCAAAGTCACAGTCAATGCTGCTTGACCCTGGGAGATAAAGCGCAGTGCGATAACGGTCATTTTTTTTAACCTATTTTAACTCAATATGTTAACATATGCAGTTGACATTGATATATCAAACACTCTCAGATGACAAATAGCTATGAATATGTAAGACCTCATGAGGTACTGTATAATCAACGACAAAGTTTGTTTGTTTTTTGCACCTTCCATTTTCAGGCTTAATTTATTTTTGCATGTTACAAGACAGTATGTATCCGGATACTTGGTTTTAAGTTACAAAAGAAACGAAATTGAAACAATGTTATCTTAAAATTGATCCCAACATAATATCTTACCGTTGATAGGTGATGTGTCCGTTGTGATATCTACGTGAGAAAAGGCAGGGACAGGAAGATGTCTCAAACCAGTTACTTTGACAGACATTACTAAATGTAATCACCCTTGCAGATTAAGAAAGATCTGTTAAGATAGTACCGTGAGAAGTAAACTTTCTCTGACTTAATACGATTAAAAACTTGTATCTTTAAACGCTTGGTACAGCATCCAGCAGGTTGTTACAATTCTAGTCATATCAACAAGGGCATGGATACTCGAGCAACACAACAAACTCCAATCCACAAACCAGTTTTGTTGGCGTGAACCCATGGCAGTGATATCTGTAAGTATATGGTAAAATTCTACACTACCTCACGTGTCGACTTTCATTTTTTAAATGAGACTTGACCTAAAAACATGTCAAGCAGGACCACAACTATTTGCACGATCAAGCACTATTTTTTTTTTTTTTTTGCCAATGGAGTTTTTATCAACAAGTATTTAAACCTACGATCCTCTGACTTGAAAACATGGACTGCTTGTAAACGTTGTGTACTTTTTCGATGAACGAGATTTTCGAGATTGAAATTTGTCTTTCGATGCCCCGTTGGTGGGTACTGAACGCTACTTTCAAATCATAAATATTGACATAAAAGTTCCTGCTAATAATGATTATAAACATAAAAGTTCCTACTAATATATCATGGTGTACACTGAGAATTCATCTACTTGCACACTTGAGTGGTGGAATATCTTTGTCCTAAGACCAAAACATAGACAGGAACCTTTATAGCCACAGACAGAGATTGCTATTTTGCTATCAACTTTAAATCACCGTGATTTCCTTTACAAACCGAACCGTATAAAATATTTAGAAGTAAGTTGACATACTTATTATAAGTGTCATATATTATTATAAACGAAAAACTTTTTTTATGATGAAAGAATAAAAACAGACGATAAATCATTCTGGGAAGCAGCACACAGAAGAATCTCTAAAAAGATATTAACCAGTTAAGAATATATACTGATTCATGTTTTGTTTCTGTATAAGAAGCTATATAATTGAAGATGATTATAATGTATGTTCATGATAATCATTGTAAAGACCTTGTAAAGAATGATCTTTTTAATGGTTCTACCTTCATACACTGTGTTAACTTCATTCACACATGTGTCGTTATAGTCAGGACAGCAGTCTCTCAAGCTTGTACATATCTCGTCACAGAAGCAGAAGCCTGAGGATACGGATACCTCGCAACTCCAGCTGGGATCCACACAACAACTTTGCTGGCACGAAGCTATCGTGGTGGTATTTGTAGCCACGAGGGAGAAAAAAAAAGTACATTAATTTAACGTCACTCAGAGCAAAGAGAAATAAGAAGATATAAATCCTTGTTGCTGTGCCCTAGGTAATGTGTCTGCCTCCATCTTAAAACGAAAACTACTCTCTAAAAAAACTAGTGGAAGTATTCACTCTTGAAGGAGTGAGTACAAAAAAAAAGTGAATTTAGAGTGAAATTGGAGTGAATTTTGAGTGAATATGTTCATTTTTACTCATTTTGGAGTGACCTCAGGGATCACTCGAAGATATTGGAGTGATCCCTGAGGTCACTCTTAAACGAGTGAAAGGTAACATTTTCACTCCAAATTCACTCCAAATTCACTCCAAATTCACTCTAAATTCACTCTCTTTTGTATTCGCTCCTTCAAGAGTAAATATTTTCCCTCGATTTTTTTTAGAGAGTACAATGGAGCTTATTCCCATTCAAATTTTGGGAAAAAAGTATCGTATGAGTCATACCGCAGGAATATTCGCGGATGTACAGGCCTTGCAAACTGGGAATGAAATCGAGCCCACTAATCGGAAAAAAAAAGTGGCTAGTTACAAAGCTGTGATGTTTTTTCCTTAGTTCTTTTGACAAATCCGCAGACATCTTAAAAACGAAAGCTATGACAATTCTTACTTGGGGTCTTAAGCATATTTTGTTTTGTTTTTTGTTTTTGTTTTTGATAAATGTAATATGGTCTATACAAATTTCATATTATGTACATAATGTCCTTATCGAGCAAAAATGCCCATTTTTTTTTTTTTGCATTAAGATTTGGAAGACTTGACAAAAAGCTTGGCAACGATTTGTGAAAACAAACAAAAAACTTTAGATCAGCTATAACGAGTTTTTTTTTCTAGTTTTCTGGGTTTCCTGACTGCATATAACAAGATGATGGTATTTAGCTGGTTAGGATGTTCAAGTGATGTCAAGGTGATATTCATATATTTGTTAACTTTCCATACTGAACGCAATATGCCTCACCATTAAACGAAGGTGTAGTTGGTCCATTAATAGGGTCCGCTGTGGTAACCACATCAGTTACTGCTATTTGAAAAGAGACAAGAACAGATATAATTTCTCAAATCACTCGCTTTTCTTGACGTAACTGAATATCACCCTCGTATGGATTTTTAAAAAAAATCATAGAAGTAATTCAATTTTGTAAGAGACTAGAAACTGAGTGTCTGTGGTTAAAGAATAAAAACAAAAAGAGCACGGAAAAAGATGTTATGCTGTTTCAGAAGAAGAATGCAAACGTTTTTACGCAACGACATTGTGTTTTTGATGATTTTAGTCGGAAATAAATAGTGTACATATCATGTGCATGGGTAGTTGCAAATGGCATTATTTTTCCCCTTTTTTGTACTTTTATATGTTTGCAAACAAAAATTTCACACAAGTAGGCTTAACTGAATTTCATTTAGCCCACATCTGTTTCATAGATGCGAAATATGTGAGGGTTATACAGTTTTAAATCAACTATTTTCGTGAACTCAATCCGGCTCCATAACACAGTACGCTGTTAAACACAAATTAAAATAATATGATAGCCAGGACAGCAGTCCCCGAAGTTCGTACAACTTAGTCACATCGACAGGGGCTGTATGGAGCTAATCCGTTCATGTCCGACTGTGCAGTACTAGCATATGGCTTACTGATATTCAATTCGTTTTTGTACACTTCGTCACTTAATACAGATTACTTCATGGATTCCACATAAAGTTTTTTTTTTTTCGGTGGGGGGTGGATACTTCAATCCTTTTCGAATTCTTTATCTCAATCTTAGTAACCTTGATTCACAGAACTCGAGCATCACTTTATCGAATTGATGCTCAAGAGTTACCACTCAGTTGTTTGTTTTTTTTTTTTTTTTTGGTTTTTTTTGGGTATTTTTTTGGTATTTTTTTGTTGTTGTTGTTGTTGTTTTTTTACCAGACGATACAGTAGTTATGATCTTTGGTGAATAGATCATCAAGGAATCTACCTGATTAAAACGTCGGATTATGGAGGTAGTTTCTTTTCTGCCTCAGGTCAACCATTTTTTTCCCCTGTTTTGTTGACCCTTCTCATTCAAAATGACACATTTGTCCAGAATAGACTGCTAAATAAATACGTCCAGGAACTAGGACTTGTAAAATGGCAAGCATTTACCTGTCGGTATACACTCTACACCAGCGTCTTCACCATGCCAACAGTTGTGCATTTCGTATCCGCTGTGTTGGCAATCTGCCAAGTTACCCTCCGTACCATTACAATGGACATCGTCCAGCAGAATCGGGCCAGATCCTTGGCCATACTCGGCGCAGCAAGAATAACGTAAGGCACCCTCAAAGCCCAGCATTCGACACACCACGTTGGCCTCTTCGATGTCCCACCAGTCGTCACAGACAGTCCCCCATTGACCATCGTAGTAGATTTCCACTCTGCCTTGGGTGTTGTCTTCCCCTCCTACAAGTCGCACTTTGGGCTCTGAAATCAAAGTTGGGCCTTGATCATTTACCTTGATTGAGCACCATTTGATATGCCAATTGATTTCTCCATTGATAACTATTTAAAGCTACTTAACAATTTTACCAAGGATCTCGTCAGTACATTGCCCTTTGTTTCAGTCATCTGCATTGAGGAAGAATTTAGGCCTATGTTCTTCTGTTTCAGCTCTGTCAACATCGACTGCCATCGACTTTGGGGCAAAGTTAATATTTCTTTTAGCATATTTAGTGATATTTAGTGGTATCTAATCAGAAATCAGAATTAGAAATAAACTTCTTGACAACATAACATACCATAACTTTGAATATTTGTCGTTAGTCAAAATGCTCTTTTTTTTCTTTTCTTTTTTTTTTTTGTTCAGCAGTTCGCTGAAATGTAAAGTGAAAGTAGACATTCTGTTCTATCGAATTCGGATAAAACATAATTGGATAACTTTGGACTTAACACTGAACTGGAAATTATATGAAAGCACATGATAGCGATTTGACTTTCGACTGACATGAAGTTAATTTCATGCTTATAGTGAAGTATAACTGTGCAATTACACCGACCAATATAAAGTGAGAAAACGAAGTGGAAAAAAAAAACATGTGTACAATAGAAACAACAAATAAATGTTGCTCTTCCAGCAGTTTTTTCTTCTTTTTTGTATAATATAGTAATTGTTAACCCGCTGTTCATGTTACCATCAGGGAATTAATCTCGGGGATGATACAAATGCCAATGCAATCAAACGAAAACATTTCATATCAATACCGTACAGGTATATCTTACGGCAAGTGTAGCACGACTTTTGTGTTTATCAATTGAAATGACATTTATTATCTTGCAGCTCAAAACAACCATTTTCCAACTCATCGTTGGGAATCTTATTTGTCGTTTTTTAGTTGTTTTTTCAGATTCTCATGTTTTCCTTCCAAGGTTTCTTTAATGTTTTTTAATCTCCCAATTATTTCGAAATTTAGATGTCACTGCGACAGTAAAATTATCATTTTAAGAACTTCATGCATTCTTCTGGAATTTAGGCCAACATTGATAGCTAAAATATAGCGTTTCTAATGTGCGTGTAGACGAACGCGTAGAAGTGTATTACGACTTTTATATTTATTAATTGAAATGACATTTACTATCTCGCAGCTCAAAACAACTATTTTCCAACTCATCATTGGAATCTCATTTCGTTTTTATAGTTTCTTTAGATTGCCATGTCTCCTTTCAAGTTTTCTTCAATGTTTTTTTTTCTTTCTTTTTATCTCCCAATTATTTCTGAATATAGTGGTCACTGCGACAATATCATTTTAAGAATTCCATACATTCTTTTGAGATTTAGGTCAACCTTGATGGCGACAATACAGCGTTTCTAATATAAAAATAGGCGACAAACGCTGTCTCATTTTGCATTTCATTGGTATAATACAATCATATCTATACCTCGTGGGCAGAGTCCCTCAGAAAGCACAATGTCGTCTATGGCGATGTCACCTTGGTAGCTACTTCCACGTACACCTTCCATGGTAATGTAGAATGGCTGGGTGTAATTGTCGATGGGAATCTGATTTAAAGAAAAAAAAATATGATGTGACGTTTTTTCTTATAACAATCTAAAGTCGCCAGAAAAAGCAAAAGATATTATCTATGTAATCGTTCAGTGTATGTTAGCGGTGAGTGTATGTTGACGGCGGATATAAACTGGTACTGAATACTCTTTCTCACAGTGTATCGGACTCACGATTTCGTCATAATATCGCACACATATGGGTTAACGCATGCATAATTGTAGAGCCTATAATGAATTATGTCTCCCAATTCGTAAAGGACAATGATTATTTCTCTATACTTTATATATGAAATGCAAATTGCACCTATTCCCACAAGTTTCCAATATTCCAGTATGCAAAACACAAGACCTGTCAGGATCCTGTTGTCAAAAAGTCAAATAGAAAAGAAAAGAGTAACTGACCAGATAGGTTTTCACCGTACAGATTGTCACGCAGGCATATTATGTTCACTAGAAAAATCTTAATAGCTATAATCTATGAAACAGCGGATGTTAAAAAAAAAAAATGTGGACTGCTATTGTTAAATTAGTTTTTTTTTTAAATTTTTTTAACATAACATTTACATTTTCCATAATCCGTCCATGCACGAATTCGTTCGATGAACACACATACATCTTATGTATTCACAAACAGAGTTTTGAAAAACATCTGTGTCATATTAAACTAACCTCTTTTTCATACCACGCATTTCCTCTAGCTCCAGTAAGTGAGAATAACACGTCATTTGAGCTTGGTGTCGTTGATGCCGACAAGTACACATTCAGTGAATTTATTGTGCTGCCGTGCATGTGGTACCAGAATATCAGACAATGGGGCCCGTAACGGTACTGGGAGGAGCTCGTTAGGCGTGCGTCTTGCCCGGGAGAACGTGGAGAAGACGTCTCGATGTACATGTAATATCCGTCTGCGAAGTCAGTGTAATTAAAATGAATACATAAGCAAACAAAGTAAAAACAGAATGTACGCTCACAGTCTGTTATCCCGAAAAAAGGGGGCGCAAGCAATACTATTTCTTGTGCTACGTCCGCGTTTCATTTCACATTCTTTTTCTTTTTCTTTTTCAATAACAAATAAAGAGGGGGCGAGCGCCCGGTGCGCCCCCTCTGCGAAAGCTTATTATTTCGATAGTACGATATTCCAAATGATTGTCAAAATCCGAACAAAAAAAAAAATGTAATGCCGAAACTTGGTTTTTCAAATAATAAAATAAGTTCGTTTTTTTTCGATCGTTCATTAATCCAAAATGAAGATATTACTGACATGTTTACATCTACATTCGGTAAAATGACCTTGCTATTGTACATGAATTGTTTATGATTGTAAAATATCGATCGGGCCACCATTATATTTTTGTGACTCGACATCAACTTTTGGACTTAAATTGGGCCAATGTCGAGAGCTGACACGCTTTTTATTATCACCTAACACATCATAGCATACACGCATGTGGGTAGTAGAAATTTGTAGCAACAGCTTTCAGGGTATGGTAGTGTCTGTTCATCATTTACTTTTCATGTACCGTACATCCCTCCCTCCCCCTCCCCCCCCCCCAAAAAAAAAAAAGTAGGAGTAAAAAAAATACGGTGGGACCGTCTGCAATGATAACTTTACAAACAGTGAATCAATCCAAACACAATTCCAGGGTGTGAAACTATAACTTATTGCCCACATCTTACAGAAAACCCCCTCCGATTTCCTCCAGTCGTCAAAGAGAAGTAAGGCGTTTTATAGAGAATGTCAGAAATCCTTCCATCCAGGTTCTGTCCATTGTGTTCACACATAAAGCAGTTCCGAGAGCATATCCAAGTGCCTAACTTGGAAGAATCTGACCCATTACATGCTTTACAACAATTCGCAATTCTCTGTGATCACATTACCAAATTGAATGGAGTTTTCTGCATAATACAGCTAAGATGTTATATTCTAAGCCCCTGAGGTAGCATTTAGACGGTTAAATCATATTGGGAGATATCAATAAGAAGTTTAAATTGCTTTTTTTGGGGGGGGGAGGGTACATATACGTTAAAACTATTGTTCTTCTTTCTGCGCAATGAACAGAGAAGAAAAAGACAACGATACTGTTGCAGCGTTTGTCTGTTGTTGTTGTTGTTGTTGTTGTTTCAGAGTGGACCATTTTTCCATGCAGATATGGTAAGGTTTATGCAAAAAAAAAAGAAGAAAAGAATGTTAAACGTACGAAAAGGCAATAAATAATGTAAGAGCTTACAGCCGGTTGTATGGTCACCGCTTGGTCCGGTCTGGTACGACGAGGTGTTACCACTATTACGAGACCAGTCAAAGTCATCATAGTATGATTGCTGCCAGCCACAAGTATCGTATTCAAAGTCACAGTCAATGTTGTTTGACCCTGGAAGATATCAACGTAGTTAGATAACGGTCATTTTTTTTTACTTCTTAATAAGATGTCTAGTAAGACAGATAACATCAGTCACTCTCATAAACAAAATGTGCCTATGAATTTGTAAGACAACGTATAAAACATATCATCAATAAAGTTATTTTTTTCACTTGCAGTTTGTATACTTTAGCGCCTGTTACAAAACAGTGGGTATTTTGTAGTGTTAATAACATAACTTTTATACTTGCTATAAGAAATTGGAAAATGATCCCGATATATCTTACCGTTGAGCGGTAGTGTTGTAGGTTCATAACGTCCGCCCGTTATGGTAACTAAATCAGTTGCTTCTACGTGAGAAAAAGACAAGGACAGACATGATGTCTCAAACCAGCTCCTTTGTCAGACATTACTGAATGTAGTCAACCATGCAGGCTTAGAAAATAAGAGATATAATTTGTTCTTTTAAGACACCATGCTGCACAGAACACGATAGTGTCCCCACAGTGCTTCACAGTGTGAGTGTATGAACACAGAACACAGTGTCAGAGGTCTCTGACCCCACTAAAAATCCTTTCCATTTACTATACATAGCAAACCATTTAAGAACTCAACAAACTTGAATTCACAAACCAATTTTGTTGACAAAACACACACCCCTGTGTGCTGTCATTCCCTAATAAAAGTCGGACTTGACGTGAAATTCAATCAAGTATTGAACCCTCACTATTGTCGTCACTCGAGCACTACTTTCTTTTCACATAGTTTGCCATAGATAAGCAATTAAACATACGATAAAATCATTTCAAATTTTGACTAATATTGGTACATTGTTTTTATCCTCTCCGATGAACATTTTTCTTTGAGATTACCAACAAGAATCATGTTTAATATATCAATTTTCTCATGGATTTCCAATGGATAGTTTGGTTGTTTTGTTTTGTTTTTTCTCGATCATTCCAATAGCTGGCTGATGCGGTAACGTGCACATTGCTATGCATTTTCCATCAACAAACACTCAAAGCTAAATTCCATTTATTTCCTGAGTTGACTCATCGGCATACCTATTGCCCTTTCTTTTTTTTTTCTTTTTTTTTTTTTGATGAATAATGATATTGTCTTTGGGATTGCCCCCCCCCCCCAAAAAAAAAAAAAGAATGACAGTGAAATTAATCTTTGAATGCTAATGATCGTACAGAAGAAAGCGCCTTGTTATACAAGCCTTGTAAATGAATTCCAATGAGAAAAATGTAGCATAACCATGACGTTAACCATTTTCTCCTGAAGTTCGTTTTATTGATGGCAAGTGTCTTCTACACCCCTTTTTTCAAAGAAATTTCATTACACGTTAAATATGTAATTTGACCTGATGTATTTTTACGGTGTTTATTTTTTTTTTCAGATCATATAAACTGGTGAACCGTTGCCTTGGATCGCAGCATTGCCAAGAATAAATCTAATGAAATGAAATGACATGAAATGAAGAAAGATGATATTTTTTTTAAACAAATTTCAAAATGGTAAGATAATTGTTAGAAAAATGCCTTCCGCAGTGCTGTTAAAGCAAATAAGCCTATGGTATAGTAATGAATATTGAGACGTATTAAGGCCTTCATTATATTGGACGCATCAGTTACTAAAATAAACAAACAAACAAAGACAGACCTATAGCGCTCAGTCTATGACTCTTTTTAGGGGCTGCTTTAATGAAGGCAGAATATGATTGTGGCATAATTTCTACTACTCATGACATTTAGAAACAGATAAACAAATATGAGATATATTCATACGTTGCATTAAAGACATGCATTTATTAAAAAATTATATAGGTTTTCCCAGTCAATTTCATACTTTTGCCATTCAAATTAATTAATGTGTATTCAAATTCACACAACGCAGGCACGCGAAAATATTCGGGCATTCAAATTCAGAATCCGAGCGATCAATTTCACTTATGGGCATTCTATTTCGTTTTCGTCAAATTAAATTCACGATTGGGCGTTCAATTTCCAAATGCGAGCACCGACTTTCCTACTCGTGCATTCAAATTCACACGATAGTCGTGTGATAGTCCCCATGAGCTTGCTTGGAGCGTTCAATTTCATTTTTAGACAATCAAGTTCCTATTATACTTCGTTCAATCAATTTAACGAAGAAAAAGGAGTAGACTTTTGAAGAAAGGAAAGAGGGCCAACACAACCAATGAAGGCTTGCATATAGTGTAATTATGATTGTTTACAGGTTCTACATTGTTCTCTGTTCACGTATTCTTTGTTTGTTTTTTCATCTCAATAAATTTCAAATTGTAAGGTCCAATCAGCAGTGCATCCAAACAACACAACAATTTAATCACATTTCTTGATAATACTGCATGCTGACAACGCCCCAACACCAACCACATAATGACAATTCATCAGTTTAAAGACAAACTGACACACAATGATCTCACGTAGTCCCGCAAAAGTAAACCAATAAGACAGCAATACACAACAAGACGTATAAAATGTTCATGTATCAGTTTCAATATAGTCGAAATTATTTTTTTTTTCCTCGAAGGTGTCAACCCTCGTATCTCCTCTGTAGGCCTATACAGTGCCTAATGTTTGTTTGTTTGTTTGTTTCGTTTTCCATCTAAGAAGATGGCTGGATAACCCATATTCAGCTGCAATAGCTGGTCTTCCATATGGGATCCAGTTACACTTAAACAAACACCCGGCTCTTTGCGATGAAGAAATGAAGTGGAATCTTTTACGTGCATGAGTTGTGACTCTCTCACACATGGGACCTCCATTTTATGTCCAATCCGAGGAACATGTGCCTGTATATTCCTTTTCGCTAAGCACGAGTTAAAAATTGTCAATGAACAGGTGGACCTCTACTGCAAAATAATCATCAGAAATCCCAATATATTCAAAGCCAAATGAAAAACACACGCATACACTGCCCCAAACTCACTAGGTTTCAAGACTTATTTTAAATTGAATGCAGTTATTTGGAACATGGTTGCCTATTCACGAATTTGAATGAACGACGAGATTCCACGGCCAGCTTGACATGAATTTGTATGCTCATTGATGAAATGTGTGCTCCTTTCTTAAATTTGAATGCTCCGACAGTGAATTTGAATGCTCCGATAGTGAATTTGAATGTTCCGATAGTGAATTTGAATGCTCCGACAGTGAATTTGAATGCTCGGATAGTGAATTCGAATGACAGGATTTTGAATTTGATTGCTGATTCAGTGCTGCGAGAGTGGAAATCGAATGCTCGGAATAGGAACTTGAATGACAAAAGTATGAAATTGAGCGGGAAAACCTATACTTCATGGACTCGATACAAATGGATATATATTTTCTCCCATACCATATTGCCTTCTTTGATCTGTGTTCTACATGAACAGTTTACAGGGGCGCCATAGAATTTCATTTGATCAGAATGATGTCGAATAGTTTCAGTTTAGTTTCCAGCAAAGTGACAGCAGCTGTACATTAGATAATTGGCTTTAAAAGCTCTATACTCTTTACTTTACCTCGTTCTTTACATCATAAAAGCATCAACATAACTTAAACAGATACTTCGTGGAGCAGGGATGATTTCTGCTTCAACTCAACCACCTACTTTTTTTTATTGACCCTTGTCATTCCAGCACTAAAATGTCTTTATTGCATAATGCGCATGTGTTAATACACGCATTCAACTGACGTAAAGCGATGTCGTTAATTTTCATTTCATTCGCCTGCTTTAATCTGTTTACATGAGTAGTTACTGATTGTGTCAATGAATCGTATGAATCTAATTAAATTTGATCAGATTGACCCCGTAAAGTTACCATTCACATTGCCTCCAGGCTACAGCTAATACCCCAAATACACGCCATCGCATTGTTCTTCTCATTGTCAATCAACACATCCTACAGCAACGATGCAGTGAGGAAGTAGGCTTTTGTTAATTTTATTGAAGCATCTCATTCGTTAATACATTAATTGGTCAGCGGATACGTGAATGCGCATTTACCTGTTTGTGATATGCACTCTACGCCAGCGTCTTCATGGTGCCCGCAGTCGTGCACTCCATATCCGTTGTGTTGGCAATCTGTCAGGTTACTCTCCGTGCCGTTGCATTCAACGTCGTCCAGCAGAATCGGGCCAGATCCCTGACCGTACTCGGCGCAGCAAGAATAATTTGAGGCGCCCTCAAAGCCCAGCATCCGACACACCACATTGGCGTCTTCGATATCCCACCAGTCGTCACAGACAGTTCCCCATTGACCATCGTAGTAGATTTCCACTCTCCCTTGGGAGTCGTCTCCCCCTCCTATTAGACGGACTTTAGTTCCGCCATTTTCATCTAAATTGTGAACAGATAATGAAATTTATGACTACGGCTGTACTTTTTAAACTCTGTAACTCTTGGGTAGAACTAAAAGAGGGGGTACAAATGAGGCGCAATGATAGCAAGAAGATTTAGTCACGAAGTATAATATAATATACTGTGACATTGCAGCACAAAACGAACAAAAAGTCGCACCCCTTGATTTTATGGTAGGACTCCAAAAAGATGAAAACGGTCACCCAAGTTAATCTTAAGTTTTGATATTTTTCTGAAAGAGCTATTCTTAATCCACATTATTTATAAGTTTGGGGTTATAAAACGAATTGAAAGGTGTATATTTTCGTAGAGTAGTGAGATTAGTTATGTCTTTAGAGGTCACTTTTCATTTCTTGAAAATTCTTTGCACACCCTTCACTTTCAACTCTAATAAATTTTGAAAGGATAGTGCGACCGCCTTGAAAGTTAGCAGTAATTATGGACAGAATATGTTAATAATGCACATTTAATTTCATTTTAATCTGATAATCCCTTCGTTGTTGTTGCTATTGTGGTTGACATCCTGATTTTTTTTTGTCCCATTCATCGCGCAGCCAGCATGGCTTGGTAAAGATTAAGTGCTTGAATAGACGCTGTACTTCAGAGCCTCTTTTCTCAGTTCACACTTTTTCAGAAGGTGTGCTTTCTTTCCAGTATATAAATAGGTTAGGAGAGTCCTTTTGAATTGAGTTATACGTCATTTTAAAGCTTGGAATCTTGCTCTTTCAGAATCTGCCCTTAACTAAAAATCCATGTCTTGCGACTTTCTGTTGGTTTTGTGATGCAGGGTCACAGTTATACATATCTTCTTTAGCCTCGGTCGTCCTCAAAGACGGTTTTCAGCTAGAAGCAACACCTCCATACATTCCCCACAAAGGAATTTGTCCAGCATGTATATTCGCGAACTGCATTCGTCTTCTATATTCGGTTTTTATACATGAGTAGCTCTTGATCGTGATATTGAAACACGATTTTTATTTCATCAGATTGATCTCGTCAAGTAATCATTCAGTTTTCTCTAAATCTGTTATACGTTTAGGCTTTAAAACCACGAAACTCTTAATGTTTTCTTATTGTGCTTCTCAGCGCAACTGTCAAGCGTCTTTTTTTTTTTTATTTACAAGATGTTCAGCATATAATCTGTTGGGTGAATTATTAATGCGTTGGGTCTAATAAAAAGAATTTACCTGTATGTGGTATGCACTTTACACCAGCGTCTTCATAGTGATAACAGTTATGCACTCCGTATCCTCTTTGGTAGCAATCTGCCAGATTACCCTCTGTGCCTCTGCAGTGGACGTTTTCGAGAAGAATCGGGCCAGATCCCTGGCCGTACTCGGCGCAGCAAGAATAATCTAAAGCACCCTCAAAGCCCAGCATCCGACACACCACGTTGGCGTCTTGGATATCCCAAGAGTTGTCACAGACAGTCCCCCATTCACCATAGTAGTAGATTTCCACTCTCCCTTGGGTTTCGTCTTCCCCTCCTACAAGTCGGACTTGAATTCCGGCAAATTTGTTTAAATGGTAAACATTCAAAAACCATCACGCCAGTTTAGGACTATGCTAAAGAGGGGCCGATAAATCAGGCAAATTTCCGCGAGAAGTCATCAGTTACGAAAATTATTCACTTCGGATGATAGCGTGCTCGAAAGCAAGTTTGGCTAGAAACACACAAGGAATTTGTGTCTTCACTCCATTAGTCTCATTACTTTTTAAATCTATTGTACATCAGCAGTTCCTGAGCGTGTCATTGAAACATAAACTTAATTTGACCGAGTTGATGCTGTACATCATTCACTTCGCTAAAAGATTACAGCTAGGCCCTATATAGGCCTACACTTTTGTTTTGAAAAAAAAAAAATTGGTGCATCCCCAAGGACTGATTCTGGACAAAACCATCATGGAAAATGACATTACATGATATACTGCTTTTCCAAGAAGGTATTTTTTTTTTAGTTTATGTGTGTGTTTGTGTGTGTCTATGTTGTGTGTGTGCGTGTGTGTACAAATTGTGAACAAAATCATACCATCCTGTTTTTCATACATCGCAATTAAAAAAAAAACGGTTTTCAGAACTTATACTTTTAAGAAATAATGAAAATACTTTTAGAAAATGTAATCCCTCTAAATTTGCTGCATCTGAAATACAATAAATAATTCACTGGGAGAATTGTCCAAAATCACACGTCTAAAAAAAAAAAAAAAAAAAAAAATTAGGCACATTATCATATGTATCAGGTTTCTGCCTACTTATGCCTGACAGATTATTTACTCATATATTTCAGAAAACCTACGCAATCCATGATCACCTCTAAAACAAAAATCCTCTTTGCAAAGTTTACGTACTTACATGCTCTTTGCTCACCTGACCAACATTTTCAAGAAGATATAATTAGATCTTCTCAGACTCACATAAATGTCACTCAATCATTACAGTTTGCCTGACTAGAACCCATTACTCGTTATTTTTACACTTTCCACTGTAAATGCGTTGCCGATTAATTTGATAGAAGCGTACACATGCTTCACTTTCCAGCGTCATGCTTCCAAAGCCTCATTTCCACATGATTACACTCATACTTTGAATTCGTAATGAAATTTGATTCATACGCCTGTAAACTTGAGACACTACATGTCATTTTTTTTTTGTCTTCACCTAGCTCTCATTTTGTTTTGTTTTTGTTCTTGTACTTATAATCTTTCTCCTTTGCTATTTCAGCCTTCATAACACTTTATAGCAATGTCATCAGTTTGTGCCCTTTCTCAATTGCAAGACGTATTCACATTATAATTGTTCCTCGGTTCCCGAAGTTACCAACTATACTTTTGCGCTTCCTTCATATTTTACATCTCTAATGCTGTATTTGCTTGTTTGCACTATATGTATTATTTTTTATCAAAGTGAAGTCAAATATGAGTGTGCCGGAACAGTGCATTGGTTTTGAATGTAAGACTGATGCAATTTTGTCGTAAAATTCAACTTCATTTCTATGTTATTGGTGTGTATGGAGAGTGTTCGTCGTTCTATAGCGTAAAGTTTATAAAAATGTTGTAATATGGATGCCCAATAAAAGTTTGCGTTCACTGTAATTTCTCGGGACATCCCCCCTTTTATGAGATCGTTGTTAAAGGGACCGTACAGAACTGATTTAAGTGAGGATTCAGGTTGATAACATTCGTAAGTGAGATAATGAGAAACCTCTTATGAAATATGAAAGAGCATGTAATTTTAAGGATTCAGTGTTTATTTGATGAAAATTGGTTTTCAAATGGCTGAGATATCCAAAAAAAAAGTGATAACAATAAAAGACTACAGGCCATAACTTTTATTAAGATCTATTTGTTTTATCTTGTTTCTTTTATATCTCACTCATTTCAAAATTGATTTTCATCAAATACATTTTTGATACCCTTTAGAATTGCATGCTCCTTGACATCTCACAGAGTGGTTTCTAAACATCTCGCCAAATGTTAAAAGCTAAATCCTCACCCCAATTAGACCTCTACAGTCCCTTTAACTGTCACGTTGCGTGCAGTGTAGCATTGTGACTCGTGACTGGTCTGACTGGAATGTATTTGAAAAAAAAAAATGATCATGTCAGTATGGAAATAGTTACTTCACAGGTTCAGTTTAATCACCAATCTTTTTTTTTTATTATTATTATTGACCCTTCTCATTCCAACGGTAAATTCGTCCAGCAGTATTTTTTCATGGTATATTACGTATGCATTAGGATTTGTAAAAATTCTACCATTTACCTGTCGGTATGCACTTCACACCAGCGTCTTCATAGTGAACGCAGTCGTGCATTCCGTATCCGTTGTGCTGGCAATCTGCAACGTTTCTCTCCGTGCCATTGCATTGGACATCGTCAAGCAGAATCGGGTCAGATCCCGGTCCGTACTCGGCGCAGCAAGAATAATTTGAAGCACCCTCAAAGCCCAGCATCCGACACACCACGTTGGCGTCTTCGATATCCCACCAGTCGTCACAGACAGTCCCCCATTGACCATTGTAGTAGAATTCCACTCTGCCTTGGGTGTCGTCTCGCCCTCCTACAAGTCGGACTTTGGGCTCTGAAATCAAAGTTGGACCCTAATCATGTCCCTTGACTGAGCGTCATTTGATATGATTTCCCCAACGATAGGTATTTAAAGCACTAGTTTTCAGGTTTGATTGATCTTTATTCGATTCGATGAAAATTTTCGTTGATATTCCTAAAACAAGGACACAGGGAAATCGATAATTGTGTACTACTGATCATGAAAGAGGAAGGTCTCAATACAAGAACTGAGACTTATCTCCGAAATTACAAAGATTAGTATAACCACATAGTCGGCGACACATGGTCGATATTACTATCCGCTCTCGTCCTCTACGAAAAAAAAAAGAACATTTTGTTATTAAAATTAAAAAGGTCAAAAGTGTTATCATGGCTAAGCGAATTCAGTTGTATTGTCTCGATGTTGTTGTTGGCGTCCTTTTCTTTTCTTTTTTTTAGAACTATGCATCATTAAAAGAACGTCTTTCGCTGCGGTTGAAGTATGGACTTAAGGTAAAGTAATAAGTAAAGTGACGTAGGCCTTCAGGTACAGAGAGGGCTTCATATGTTGCATCACCCCTCCCCATCCCCCGAATTACATCACGGACACACACACACACACACACACACACACACACACACACACACACACACACACACAAGCACACACACACACACACAGAGGAAAAAACACAGACACTTTTTTGTACCAATTTCGTACAAGAAGAAATTGCTGTTAGGAATAAATCGGCGTTGAAGGCATATCATATTATGCGTTTGGAAAGTTAGGGAAACATTATCTTAATGGTTGATAAAGAGAGATTCATTACTATAATAGAGCTGGGGATTTAAAGTGGACTCTCTGCTTCTCTTGGAAAGTACTAAAAGAAATGAGAAAATCCAGCTGTTACTGTGGGCTGATTCAAAGAACAATATTGTGCGAGAAACAGTATTTCATTGTTTACCGTTTACAAAGGGGTTTGTATTTTCGCCGTATATTCATCTTTTTAAATCGGCCTTTTATAGTTCTGTCACGGAAACATGAACATTCAGGCAAACAGCCTACTGGCTTTTAGTAACCTGCACTAGGGAAGTATTTAGGCCTAAGTTTCTGCTTCAGCCGACCCAATTTTCTAACTCCAACTGCCAATTCGTTCAGCAAATATCTCTTAAGTGAATATTTTGATCTCTTTAACATTATGTAGTGATATTAAAAGTCACAGAAAATGTGTAACTATGAACTGCTTGACAACATGACATATCGGCGATGAATATGTTTTTTCTTCAAATTTTTCTTTCATCATTTTTAGGCTTTCTGTTATGTAAGATTGGTGCTCTTGAAATACTTCAATCGCGCACGAAGATGTTAATGAAAACGAATATTTTGTTACTAATAATTCCAATAAAGACAAGTGAACTAGTAAATACGCTGTCCATGTTACCATTTAGGAAATAATCCGGACGATAATACAAATTCATCTGCAATCAATGGATTTTGATGTAACTGCCGCTCAATAGTTCCCAATTTTGTAGCTCCTTATTCATCAATAGAAATGTTACTTATCACTCCATTCTTATCGATTTCATCTATCGGAAGGGCGAGTTTTATAAACCAGTTAGGGTCAACATAAATCTTGGTGTCAATCTATAGAACAATTTACTTTTCATTGTATATTTTCTTGAATCATCATGTTTCATTTCACTGTATGTACATTAACAACTTACTTCATTTTTATCTACCAGTCATTTCTGAGTACGGATCACAATCATCTATGACCTGAAATATTTCATACATTCTTCTGGCAGTGAGGTCAAACTTAATGGCTAAATAAAGTTATACTGTTAAACTTATGAATACGTAGGTTTTCCTATTTTCCTGCTTTATGGAGGTAATCATATCTATACCTTGTTGGCAGGATCCCTGAGAAAGAACAATGTCATCGAATGCGATGTCACCTCTGTAGTCACTCCCACGTACACCTTCCATGGTAATGTAGAATGGCTGGGTGTAATTGTCGATGGAGATCTGATTAAAAAAAAAAAAATATATATATATATATATATATATATATATATATATATACAGTTAAACTCGCATAAAGTCGATCTTCTCGGGAATGAGCAAAACACATCGACTTAGGCGATTTTCGACTTGTGCGTAAGTCGAAAAAAAAAATCGACTTACAGTTACACCACACGTACATATGTATAATGTACATGTATGTTGTCTACTCTGGAGCCGAGAGCTGGAGCGGTGTGCCCGATATTTGCCCTTCAGCAAGACACTTTATCCACATTGATGCAGTCCAGGGCTCCACACTAACTTTTATTTTGGTGGCCCGAAAAAAAAAACAACCAAGCAAAACTAAATCGGTCCTATTAAACATAGAAAAATAAATATTAAGTATTACTGAAGTGATACAGGACGGTACCCACGTCTGAAATAAATAAAAAGAAAATGTAATCATCTTATACCGTTATTCTGAGTTCTAAGATTGAGCAAATAGGCTTATAGATTATTATAAAAGTTGATGCCTATTTAGGTGGTCAAAATTTACGTTTGAAATGAGAAAGTGGGAGCATTTGCAGACATTTGTAAACATCCGACATTTGTTTTAGCATCGTAAAGAGCCGAAAGTTAAAGTTATTTATTTCTGATTGTAAAAGCAATCATCCACCATTTGCAAGTATTTTAACACCTTCCGGAGCCGAATGTTACCGTTAATCACTTTCAACTGTAAAAACAAGCAACCGACATTCATTCTAGGATCTTACGGAGCTGAATATCATCCTTATTCATTTCCGAACGTGAAAGCAAACATCCGCTTTTTATTTTATCATCTAACTGAGCCGATTGACACCGTTAATCATTTCCATCTGTTACTTATTTTAGCATCGTACGGAGCAGAATATTACCGTTATTCGATCTCCAAATTCAAAAGCAAACTCCCGTTTATTTTATGATCGTTAAGGAGCCGAATGTTACTGCTGTCCACTTCCGAAAGTGAAATGAATCATCTGACAATTATTTCAGCATCGTAAGGAGCCGAATGTTATACTGTTTTTCATATTCGAACGTCAAGGCAGACATCCGACATTGACTTTACCATCAAACGCAGCTGAATTTTATTGTTATTCATTTCGAAAAGTTAAATAGCAAATGTCTGATATTTATTTTAGCATCTTGATTATGGAGCAGAATGTTACTGCTATTCACTTCCGAACGTAAAAGCAATCATCTGACATTTATTTTGGCATCTTCCGGAGCCGAATGTTACATGCTATTTACTTTCGAACGTATAAAAAGCGAACATTCGACATTTGTTTCATCATCGTACGGAGTTGAATACTATTGTTATTCATTTCAGAACGTCAAAGGGATCATTCGACATATATTTTAGCAACTTCCGGAGCTGAATGTTATTGCTATTTGCTTTTGAACGTAAAAGCGAACATCCGGAATTTATTTCATCATCGTACTGAGTTGAATACTATTGTTATTCATTTCCGAATGCCAAAGCAAACATTCAACATTTATTTTAGCATCTTCCGGAGCTGAATGTTATTGCTATTTACTTTCGAACATAAAAGCAAACATCAGACATTTATTTTATCATCGGACGGAGTTGAATAATATTGTTATTCATTTCCGAACGTCAAAGCAAATATCAAACATTAACTTTACCATCAAACGCAGCTAAATGTTACTGTTATTCATTTCGAAATTTAAAAGCAAACATCCGACAGTTATTTAGCATCGTATGGAGAAGAACATTACTGCCACATGTATTCACTTCCGAACGTAAAAACAATCATCTGACATTTATTTTAGCATCTTCTGGAGCCGAATGTTATTGCTATTTACTTTCGAAAGTAAAAGCAAACATCCGACATTTATCTCATCGTCGTACGAAGTTGATTATTATTGTTATTCATTTCCGAACGTCAAAGGGATAATTCGACATTTACTTTAGCATCTTCCGGAGATGAATGTTATTATTTACTTTCGAACGTAAAAGTAAACATCAGGCATTTATTTTATCATCGTATATGGAGTTGAATATCATTATTATTCATATCCGAACGTCAGAGCAAACATTCGACATTTATTTCAGCATCTTCCGGAGTCGTATTTTATCATGATTCATTTCCGAACGCAAAATCAAATATCTGACATTAATTTCAGCACCGTACGGAACTGAATCTTACCATTATTCATTTCCAAAAGTATTTAAGCAAACATCCGACATTTATTTTAGTATCATACGGAGTCGAATATTACCGTTATTCATTTCCAAAATGAAGAGCAAACATCTGACGAGCATCTTATGGAGCCGATTGTTACCGCTGTTCATTCCCAAAACTGAAGGCAAACATCCGGCTTTTTTGGTGGCCCGGCGTGCGTTTTTTGGTGACCCCGGTCGCAAATAAACCATTCGCGAAATCGTAATTCGATTCGCGAAAAGACTCCGCTAAATAAGGCATAGATCGCTACACTCGGCAGGGGCTACGTCGTCCTTTCACCAGGTCTCGTTACAAAACCAAAATCTCGCGTGAGTTCTTGCGTTACCTATCGTTAATGTTAACGAAACATCGTTAATTTGCGCTAGGGATCGTTACTCATCGTGACTACAAACGTCAATTTTCCCGATCGTTAGTTTGCGTTACTAACGATTCAGGTGAAACCGCTTGCGTTAAATGAAACGTTAATGTTTATTAACGCAAAGTTTCTTTTGGTATATACTGTATGTAAACAAAAACTGGCGTCTCATGATTTTGACAGTGATTTATTACACAATAAAATCTTATTCGACTTAGGCACAGTGAATTCAATGGTTTTTCCGTGAAAGTGTTCTTGGAATTTCATCGACTTAGGCGAGTATTCGACTTTAAAAATTCGACTTGTGAGTGAATTAATACACGTAAGTCAATGGGGAAAAATTGGGACTTTTTAAAATCATCGACTTGCGCGATTATTCGACATATGCAATGTCGACTTAGGCGAGTTTAACTGTATATATATAATTATTTTATAACGTCGGACGCTCCTTCTAAACGATGTAGTGTAGCCAGAGATATCAGAAGAGAAATTGTTCAGTTAAAAGCTGTGGTTAGCAGAATAATGATGACTAATGTGATTTGCGACAGAAATTTGAAGTCTATCTTATCAGATGTTTTGTTATGGACGTTCAATCTCATAACAATGTATCTATTAAGTCATAACTTCGTCATACATCACACACAGATCTAAAGTGAGGACATCACGCAGTCCTAAGTTGTTCTTTCCGCAAATAATTTAGAACCTTCAATTACCCTAAACGAGATTATTTTGCCCGTTGACAAAGAACGGACTGGTTGCTAATCCACCTGTCCAAAAGCAGTAAAGGAGAACATGCATTTCTTTTTCACGGCTAACCGCATGTGCAATCGAATAATGCTAAATATCTGGATCTGTGGTATGAATAGCGCGTACGCTTTACTCCCAAAATCTCCCTTTTATTTGCACAGTAGGGACACCTAGGGGTCACCCAATTGGGGTCATAACAATTTGCGGGAAATTGAGCACAGAACTTGGTTAAAAGAGTAGAAGGCCTATATAAGTACCACAAAAATGCGCAATTTTCGAGACACTGAGAAATAGAAAATAAATATAGCGTCAGTTTAATCTTTGTAGTTATTTCTTTTAAACTCTTTATGATACAGTTGTACTTACAAGTATTACTTTTAACGCACGAATGAAGACACTCTGGTATTTATTCAAGATGCTGGCACAGCTTGTTAAACATAAGAAACAGGTTAACTGTAAGTCTATTACACTCCATACGTAAATACAATTATTTCTCAATTATGAATTATACCGTCTCCCCCGAGTTTCCATTATCTCCATAGCCTTAACAAAAAAAATATGAAGATCCTGTTGTTGATAGGGCAAAGAGGAAAAGGCTGACCCAACGTATTTGTACATTTTATCAAACATTCAAAAAAGAAGTTTAAATTGTTTAAGCGTATGTTAACAACTGCTGTTAGGAAAATGACTAAAGACTGCTACTGGTGATATGAATTGATTCTTTATTGTTTTTTTTTTTTCTCTCTCTCTCTCTCACTATCTCTCTCTCTCTCTCTCTCTCTCGCTCTACTTCAATATTATTTTCGGAATCGAATAGGTTTTACATTGAAACTTGATACTACATCTGCTTTCATCCATTCCTCCATGAACATACTGTATGATAAATTATAAAGTCTGAGAAACATCTCTGTCATAACTTACATGTGCTTCATACCACGCATTGCCGCTAGCTCCAGTAAGTGAGAACAAAACGTCATTTGAACTTGGTATTGTTGATGCTGACTTGTATACATTCAGAGAATTAATCGTGCTACCGTGCATATGATACCAAAATGTCAGGCACTGTGGCCCGTAACGATCCTGGGCGGGGCTAATTAGGCGTGCCTCCTGTCCGTGATGTGTCCAAGATGTCTCGATGTACATGTAATATCCGTCTACAAGGAAAGGTAAAAACAACAAAAAAATAAGTACACGTGAAAGCAAAGTGAAAAAAAAGGATGCATGGCCGGCGGAACCGTAGGGGCCGTGGGGGCTCGGGCCCCCACACTTTTTGTGCACCATACAAAGGAATACAATGTCATCACTTTTGGCCCCCATACTTTTTTTAACCCGAAGTACGTAAGTGGCACTAAATAGAAATAGAAGTTTTTTGTTTTTTTCCGGTGAAGACATTTTTTTTTTTTTTTTTTTTGCTTGTCAGCTCATGAAACCCGGAAGTGGACCCCCACACTTTTGAAAACGCTCCGCCGACCCTGGGATGTACCGTTTAATACGTTTCGTTCCGAAGCTCCGCTGTTCGGAAGGTTACAGCTCGTTATTCCGAAGGTTCGTTATTCCGAAGGCTCTTCAGTCCGAAGATTCGTTATTTTGAATTTCATTTTCGGATTAACAAATCTTCGGAACCTTCGGAATAACGCCACAAATGTTGGGATTACCGAACCTTTTTTTTTTTTTTTTTTTTTTCATTTTCGGATTAACGAACCTCTAGGTATATGAATTTGTGTGTTTCGGATCAAAGAACCTTCGGAATAACGAACCTTCGGAATAACGAACAGCACCCGTTCGGAAGGTTCGTCATTCTGAAGGGATAATCCAAACTGGAATAAGTTAATTACTTTCAAGTTCATTCATTCATTCGAGAATAAAGAAGGTCCCGCGACCGTTATTCCGATGCTACGTTCGTCAATTACGACGGTTTGCTATTCAATACGCACCTTCTGTTCCTTTTCGGATATATTACGTAAAGGCAATAACACTGAAAAGAGCTTACAGCCGGTTGTATGATCCCCGCTTGGTCCGGTGAACCATGACCATGTACCTCCAATGTTACGGGTCCAGTCAAAGTCATCATAATATGATTGTTGCCAGCCACAGGTACCGTATTCAAAGTCACAGTCAATGTTGCTTGATCCTGTAAGAAACGAGTGTAGTGCATAAAGTTGATCTTTTTGATATGCAATTGATTCACAATCGTTGATTCATAATCGTTCACAGAAAAACTATTACGAATATTTCGGACAACATAGCATATCAGTAATACCAGTGACACTCTTTTTCTACCTTCCTGTCATCATCTTGGTTAAAAGACAGTAAGTTGTTGGGCACTTGTAGAGTGATATAAACTAAAGATGTTATCCCTTTTCATTTCACTGATCACATAACAATCTTACCGTTGTGCGGTGGTGTTGTTGCGTCATTGTTTGCGTCAGCTGTGGTAAACAGATCAGTCACTTCTACACAAGAAGAGAAAATGACAGGCACCACTAACAAACCATACGTTTGTAAATAGATAATTGCAATTTAATCTAGTTAGTAGGAAAAACACACGCGCACTATTATAGCCTATTATCTATTTGAGTGAAAATGTTCATTTTTACTCAAATTTTGTTCTAATCCCACTCTAAATTCATTATTTTTGTATTCACTCCCTCAAGAATGAATATTTTCACTCATATTTTTAGAGTACAGAGACAACAGAACAAATAGGATACAAAAATTTACGTTAATTTCATTCTCGTTTTTTGCACTCTTAAACAGTAAGTGCATAGTATAGCAAAGAGTGGACAGTTTATTATTTTTTTTTGTAATAGATTCTTAATATCCAAAAAGTATAATGATGTAATTATATAAATCAGCGCGATAAAATAACATTATGTAGTAACATATACGAAAACACTGTTTGTTATGAAATACTCACGTGATTACACAGCTTCATCGAAGTTCATATAGAATATTAAGTAATAGATTGTGACTTGACTTGGTAAGTTTGAAAGATACTGCATTGATTATGAACAATATATCAAAAATGTATACATGAATAAGATTATCTAATTTGTTGCACTGTACCTACCCTCATACACTGTAGAAACTTCATCCCCACACACGTCATAATAGTCAGGACAGCAGTCCCTTGAGTTTGTACAATCTTCATCACAGTGGCAGGGGCCTGGGTACTGGATGCAACTCCATAAGCTGGAATTCACACAGCAACTTTCTTGGCATGAACCTGCCACGGTAATATTTGTGGCTATAAGGTAGAAAAGAAGCATTCGTGTAACAACACTGTTGTAAAATAAGAAAAAAAAAACAGGTACGAGTTCAAGCGTTTGTCTTTAAAAGTCATTGCTGGTTCGGAGCGAAAAAGTCCAGAAGTATCTATTTTAATAAAGATGATAATGCTAAAAACTTATTCTAATGGACATCGGTTTAATTAAAAAGAAATAATAACAAGCCAATCACTAATAAAAAAAAACATGATTACTCTTTATTCTCTATTTTCACAAATACCTGCCGTCTCTCCTCAATTTTTGCATGCATCTATATATATAGACCAGAATTGTTTTGAAATGACTTCTTTTTTTAGAACGATTTTTGTTATATGAATTAGGTTCAACACTCAAAAGTCATGACTGAGCATCTAGTTTGTCAGTTTTGACAAAAGTCCAGGTCTAGTGCTACAACTGTTTTAGCCTTAATTCTACAGTATGTAAGCATTCTTGTGTATCGTTTATGTCATAAAGTACAGCTTCTTGTTTGATTTGAAATTCATTTCTCCTATTTTTTCATGAGTTGGGGATAGTTACTTTTTTTTCATGTCACCACTCATTAGTGACCTCACTGTCACGTCATTTTCTAAAATCACGTAGGCGTCTCTTTCTCCATTTTTGCAGTAAAACTAAGTGGAACCGTTACCATGTAACAATCTTCGTGTACAATATAGGTTTTCCCGGTCAATTTCATACTTTTGTCATTCAAGTTCCTATTCCGAGCATTCGATTTCACGCATTCCACGCTCGCAGCACTGAATCAGCAATCAATTCACTATTCGAGAATTCAAATTCACTGTCGGAGCATTTGAATTCACTATCGGAGCATTCAAATTCACTATCGGAACATTCAATTTCACTATCGGAGCATTCAAATTTAAGAGAGGAGCACGCATTTCATCAATGAGCAGTCAAATTCATGTCAAGCTGGCAACGGAATCTCGTCGGTCATTCAAATTCGTGAATAGGCAACCATGTTCCAAATAACTGCATTCAATTTAAAAGAAGTCCTGAATTTAGTTAGTTTGGGGTCGTGTATGCATGTGTTTCTCATTTGGCTTTGAATATATTGGGATTTATGATGATTATTTATTTTGCAGTAGAGGTCCACCTGTTCATTGACAATTTTGAACTCGCGCTTATAGTAGCAAATAGGAATATACAGGCACGTGTCCCTCGGATTGGACATAAAATGGAGGTCCCACGTGCAAGAGAGCCACAACTCATGCACGTAAAAGATCCCACTTCATTTATTCATCGCAAAGAGCAGAACATCAAACTGGACCCCATATTATGGAAGACCAGCTTTTGTAGCTGAATACTGAGTATGGGTTATCCAGCCATCTTCTTTGATGGAAAATGAAACAAACAAACAAAAATTAGGCACTGTATAGGTCTATGGAGACGAGCATAATACGGAGGGTTGGTTGACACTTTCGAGGAAAAACAAAAAACAATTTCGACTATATTGAAACTGATACTTTAAAATTTTATACGTGTTGTTTGTTGTGTATTGCTGTCTTATTGATTTATTTTTGCGGGACTATGAGATCATTGTGTGTCAGTTTGTCTTTAAATGTATTGTTGAATTGTCATTATCATGATTATGTGGTTGGTGATGGGGCGTTGTCATCATGCAGTATCACCAAGAAATATGATTACTAATCGTTGTGTTGTTTGGATGCACTACTGATTGGACATTGCAATTTGAAATTTATTGAGATGAAAAACAAAGAATACATGAACAGAGAACAATGTAGAACCTGTAAACAACCATAACTACACTATATGCAAGCCTTTATTGGTTGTGTTGGCCCTTTTCCTTTTCTTAAAAGTCTACTCCATTTTCCTTGTTAAATTGATTGCACGAAGTAGGAACTTGATCGCCTAAAAATGAATTTGAACGCTCCAAACAAGCTTATTTTGACTATCACGTGACTATCGCATGAATTTGAATGCACGAGTAGGAAAGTCGGTGCTCGCATTTTGAAATTGAATGCCCAATCGTGAATTTGATTTCACAAAAACGAAATAGAGCGCCCATAAATGAAATTGATCGCTCGGATTCTGAATTTGAATGCCCGAATATTTTCTCGTGCGTGCGCTGCGTGAATTTGAATGCACATTAATGAATTTGAGTGACAAAAGTATGAAATTGACCGGGAAAACCTATATTATTACCTAACAAAATTATTGTGACTGGTACGTATTGTGCACCATGATTGTATGAATAAATTGAGGTACAAATGCTTTCCATTTTCCATTTTCTTTTTTGCATTTTCACACTATTTCAAACGGTTTTTTTTTTTTAATTCAGAAAACATATTACATATATATTGTATAAATATACATGCATTTTTTATCATTTCCATATCTTATTATATACCTTGTTGACAGGATCCCTCAGAAAGCACAATGTCATCTATGGCGATATCACCTGCGTAGCTTCTTCCACGCACACCCTCCATGGTAAAGTAGAATGGCTGGGTGTAATTGTCGATATTGATCTGGTAGTAAAAGAAAATACATGGCAATGCTATGTTGTCATCGTTGCGTCATGATATTGTACACAGATTTGTACTTTGATTAGCGCGCACGTGAAGCATCGTTCACGCTAAATCCATTCCATTTTATGAGGACACTTATTTCTGTATCCTAAATTGAATGTGGTGTAAGCTGCAGATAGTCGACAGTTCACAGCAGAGGGGAAATTTCCGGACAGGTTCTTAGCACACACCCCGTCAAACAAGTGATATAATAAATTATATCATATTAATCGGAGAAATTCAACTATTCAAATGTATATTAACAACGGTTGTTAGTGAATGATGGAGACCGTTTTGTTCTGTGACATAATTGCATATTGATTGTTCCCCCCCCCCTCTCTCTCTCTGCCATGAATATTGTAATCATAAAACAGTATTGATATTGAAATTTAATATGCCTACTACGTTGCTTTCATTACACACGTATTTATGAAGATATGAAGTCGTGAAAAATGTCCCCGTCATAACTTACCTGTGCCTCGTACCACGTGTTTCCTCTAGCACCGTTGAGCGAGAAAAGTAAGTCATTGGAACTTGGTGTAATTGATGCTGACTTGTATACATTCAGTGAATTAATCGTGCTACCGTACATATGATACCAAAATTTGAGACATTGGGGTCCATTGCGGTACTGGGCAGGGCTGGTGAGGCGTGCGTCTTGTCCGGGAGAACGTGGAGAAGATGTCTCGATGTACATGTAATATCCGTCTACAAGGAAACGTCAACGTAGCAAAAAAAAAAAAAACGAAAGATAGTCAACAAAGTGAAAACTTACTTTAGAGTTATAATCCTTTCATCCAAAGGTGTCATGCATCAATATGAAATAATGTTCGTAATTCTCAAAGGTTCATCAAACAAAAAAAGATTATGAAAAAAAAAGTTCGTACTACTAATTGTTTATTACTCGTAAAGACATAATTAACCATTTGCAGATGAAACAAAAACCTAGGCATTAGTGTTTCAAAATAGTTCTAAAATATAAGTTAGAGATAGAAATATTCAATGTATCTAAACATTATAATCGATGTCAAGTAGGGCCTATTGTTGAATATACAAAATGTGAACAATGGTAAGAATAAAAATATTTCCAGACTAAACCGTTTGCAGTTATGGTTTGAATTTATTAAGAAAAAAAAAACATTTCTCCTTACAATGTAGGCTTTATTGGAAAAAAATACATGTATACATAAATATATATATATATATATATATATATGCTAGGATGTTTTGTGATTCAACTGACCTACACATCAAAAGTGATATCTTGAATATTTCTCAATCACTGCTCCCAAAGGTAAACAGGACCTTTAAACGAAATTACGTTCGAATGACTCTGAAAGAGCATCTCCTCATTACCCATTTGCGGTACCAAGCAGTGAAAAAAAAGCAAAGAAAATCCTTCACCTAGACACGAAAAAGCATAAAATACTGTAAATGCTTACAGCCGGTTGTATGGTCCCCGCTTGGTCCTGTGTTGGTCGACCAGGTACCACCACTATTACGAGACCAGTCAAAGTCATCATAATATGACTGCTGCCAGCCACAGGTACCGTATTCAAAGTCACAGTCAATGTTGTTCGACCCTGGGAAATAGCAACGCAGTACAACAACGGTCTTTGCTTTTTCTTCTCTTAATATAATATTTAGTGACATTGATACCTCAATCACCATCAGAAAAGGCAGGACTATGAATTTATTGGACTACATAGCATATCAGCAGCAAGGATAGTGTTACACTAGGCTTGAATAATTAACGAACGTAAAAGTGGCGGTTATAATACCGCATACTAACATTTGAATATAACAGTATTGTTACGTTTAGCTGATCCCGACATAATCTTACCATTGAATGGTGATGTTGTTGGCTCATCGTTTTCGTCCATTGTGGTAATCAAATCAGTTGCTTCTGTGTGAGGAAAGACAAGGACAGATAAGATGTCTCAAACAAATTCCTCTGTCAGACATTGGCTGCGTTCATGCGAAACTAGAATTGCGTTTCTAAACACGTTTAGTCGCTAAACGTGTTTAGTTGCGTTGCGTTCATGCGATTTTTCCATTTAAACGCGTTTCAAAACGCCGATCTGAAACGCGGAAAAGGGGGCGTTTTGAATCATGATTCTGCCAGAATAACAGTCGCAGAAACCGCATGAACGCAACCGTGATTTCAATCATGATTCTATGACGTCATTGTGCGCTGTGCACATGCGTGTCTCATAGGGTATCCCATGCACAGCTTCTAGTTCAGTTCGCGCGCTTGTGTACGTCTTATGAATCGTGTTTTGGTACCATACTTGCACTTGTTTGTTTACATCAACGCCATACACCGATTCTATGCTAGTATCTAACGTTAACTGTTAAATATAATAATACATGTAATTACTCTCCGATTGAGTTGATAAAAGTAATAGCTGCAGCGCTGTGTCCACCAAGGGAAACAATTGGAGAGACGAAGAATTAGGATTATTCCTCGATCTGTTCCTCGATCTGTGGGCAGAGCCTGAATGCCACAGCTTATCGGAAAGTATTCACCGATATAAAAACGTAAAGGCCTGTACAGCTGGAATAAGGAGGTCTGGCTCGAGTTGCAGAGACAAGGTCAAACTGCGCAGTGCGCTGCGCAATGGCAAATGATGAGCTGAGCCAGAATCAGCGTTGCGAAAGCCCGCATGAACGCTCTTCCGCTGAGACCGTGATTTGAAACGCCGTTTTGAATCATGATTCATGTTTGTGATTCTGGCTACGAAATTCGCATCAACGCGGCCATTACTGAATCTAATCTCCATGGCAGGTCTAGGAAAAAAGAAATTACTTGGTCTTTAAAGATTGTCTTCACACGGTAAATAATCTTAATCCTTACAACAAAAATAATCAGAACGGTTGCACATTTATTACAATTCTTGTCATATCAACAATTTTATGAATACTCGTGCCATCAGCAAGTTTGATTTCACAAAGCAGTTTTGCCGGCATGAAAAGATCGCAGCAATAAATCTTCACGGTAGCCCTTACCATTCCATTCTCCTTTGTCTTTCCCCCGATAAAGAATCGATTTTGACCTAAACTCAAACACAGTAAGACCCTAAATATTTCCTTGATCGAGTTCTCTTTTCTTTCCATCCTCTATCGCTTTCATCGATGGGCATTTTTTAACCATGTTCCATTTATGTAAGAATTATATATTGGTACTTTGTTCTCTTCGACGAACAGTTTTCATTGACATTATCAAAAGGAAACCTGGAAATCCATACCTGATTACTGATTATCATTAATTAGAATCAAACGCTATTTTCTAACAATTTTCTTTAATGGTCCATCTACTAATTGCCATTTGCCAATGGATTTTACATAGGCCTACGGAAAATAAGAAATCCAAGTTTTTTCCACAAATTTCCTTTTAAGGTCTCTAATAACTTTAGCATTCTTTGAGATAATGGTGCTAATAATTCTAAGGAAGAAAGCGCTTTCCTACACAAGTTTTGTGACTGAATTCGAGTGGGCAAAGTTCAGCAAAACTCAAGATCGACGACGCTTCCCGAAGTTTGCTTTTTTATAGGGTAGTCGATCTCTTCTACATTAGCTGGGCTTAGAACGATGGATATTATTTGCGGCCCTGCATCACAAAACTTTCAAAAGGCAGCTTGCAGTGATTATGCTTTTACGATATTTCCTTTTTATCCAGTCTCATATGATCACTCCTGACGCTTCTCATTCCAATGGTTAGATTCGGTTAGCATATAGTCTGTTTCGTGAATTCAGTTATGTACATGTGTAACAGTGTAAGTATGTAGGATGTCTCAAAACAGGGGGGAGCGAAAGAGATTGTAACATTCACCTGCCGGTAAGCACTCAACACCAACGTCCTGATTGTGTCCGCAATCAGGATATCCATATTTGTGCTGTCGACAATCTGCCAAGTTACTCTCCGTACCGTTGCATTGCACGTCTTCCAGCAGAATCGGGCCAGAACCCTGACCGTACATGGCACAACATGAATAGCGTAAGGCGCCCTCAAAGCCCAGCATCCGACACACCACGTTGGCGTTTTCGATGTTCCAAGAGTAATCACTACAGACAGTCCCCCATTGACCATTGTGGTAGATTTCCACTCTCCCTTGGGTTTCGTCTTCGCCTCCTACAAGTCGGACTTGAATTCCGGCCATTTTATTGAAATGATGAACAGACAAAAATCACATGCTAAGGTTAGGATAGTAAATTTGATTACTTGAAAAGGGGAATATAAGACAAGGCAGAATTTCCTTAGAGAAATCATGAATCACGACGAAAACAACAACAAAAAAGATCCGTTGTAACTGCAGGCTGCCTCATTTTCAAGTACAAATATTCGACTACAATTAACAAGATTTCATGGATTCCATACCAAGGGATTTGTGCATTCCGAATGATAGAATTGTCTTCTTTTAATCAGTTTTATATAAGCAGTTCTTGAGCTTGTATTTATTTGACCTAACGTTTTTTTGAACACATTGATGGTGTAAACTTACCCATTCACTTTCCTAACTGATACACACTTTGGCTTTTAATACTCTGGTTCCATGCTTTCACATAGATGCTCCTCATCATCCAACAACAGAATTATCTAGAAAGGAAAGTTGCCCTGAAGAGGTATAATTTTGTCTTTCTGCTATAGCACAACTTTTTTGATGACCTTTCCCCACCAACCAATCGAATTCGGCCAGCAAAGCATGTTCAACAAAATCATATGTGCATGAAACTCCATAAAAGTCCAGCATGTACCTGTCGGTATGCACTCCACACCAACGTCTTCACCATGCCAACAGTTGTGCATTCCATATCCGTTGTGATGACAATCTGCAAGTTTACTCTCCGTGCCATTGCACTGGACATCGTCCAGGAGAATCGGGCCAGATCCCTGGCCGTACTCTGCGCAGCAAGAATAATTTGAGGCGCCCTCAAAGCCCAGCATCCGACACACCATGTTGGCCTCTTCGATATCCCACCAGTCGTCACATACAGTTCCCCATTCACCGTTGTAGTAGATTTCCACTCTCCCTTGAGTGTTGTCTTCCCCTCCTACAAGTCGGACGTGACCTGTGTCAGCTGCAAACATTTATATAAAAACAGGACTCCATCACTTATTTTCCTCGATTTAGAGAATTATTTTCCTTGGTCTTGGCATTAAATCTTAATAATCTTCTTCACGCAACTGTACCCATGGGGGAAAAAGCGATTTATATAATGTTGGGTCGACGCTGAGATAATGTCAGAAAATGATTACAAGTATTTTTCGAGAATGTTATCATATAAAATGGTGAAAAGAATCAACACAAAATAAGTAATATAAGGATTGGATTAAACTGCAAACCAGCTAGGAATTTTTTTTTTCCATGTCATAATGGCTATTCACATCTTCGATATTTAACGGCAGGATGGGTGAGGGGTTTCAGCCTTAAAGGTTGATATCTAAGCTGCGGATCCAGTTCAAGGCAGCATCTGCTGAAGCAGGTTCTTCAGGCCCGCCTGGGAACTTCAGTAGGTGGCAGTCTTCCGCGATGTGACGCAGGGTTTAGTCAGGATGGCCGCAGTCACACGCAGGACTAGCCGAGAACCCCAATTTGTGTAGACGGTGGCTCGCCTTGGTGGATTCGGATGCGCTTTAAGGTGAGCCGCTGATTCCGAGGGAAATTGTTGCCCTCTGGCCTTGTTGTCTGTCAGTGATGGTGTTGCACATAACTTAAGTTGTGTTGGAGACAGCACAAGACCAGCATCTGCACCGTTTACTTTTGGAGTCAAAGAGTTCCAGTGCATGATGGAAAGGACTTCCAGACGGATTTCGGGCACATTGATGAGATGTTGTTCTGGTCATCGTGGATGCAAAGATCAGTGTCTGTATTGATGGCACTTACTAACGACCCTTGCCATCCTTTTCTTCCAGCGTGGCGGGGGGGGGGGGGGGGGGGGGGGTAGCTAAAACAGGCAGCCAGTGAAGAGGGGTGGACTTGATTGTGCCTGAGATTACTCAGCTGTTACTTAGCTGTTGGCCCACTGAATGAGCAGTGCTCTGCCGTTGAGTAAACGAGGGCCAGTGTTGCAGCGTTGCTTGCGAGTTTCCTGATGATGTTGACCCTTTATTTCAACTTGTCCGCACCAGCAACACTCGTCAGTTATTCTCGGTATGGGAGAGTCCAATCCAACTTATTTCAAGATACTTGGGAAACTCCTCATGTTTTATAGGCTTCCCACAGAAGACTACCTTCAGCTTAGCACTGAAAGATGAATACTTTGATGAAAGACAGTAATGGTAGTCTTTTAAGGTTTGGCGCGAAGTCTCCGTGGGGTAAAGTACCCTTCTAGTGTCTTCAGATTTTGGGGCGGAACTTGGTTGATATCATCTAAGCGTTCCGTTATGTAAGCATGTATGTATGTCTGTCTAGTTAATCGAATCCTGACTAACTAAAACCAAACAGGCGTTCCCTTATAAATACATTTATGTAAAGTTGTTGTTGCTAGGTGTTTCTTAACTTGTTAAAACCCCTGCAGCCGTTCCGTAATTTATGCATGCATGTACAGACTTTCGATTAATACCACTTCAGCCCGTACCATACAGGCGTTCTAGGGCTTCACAGTTGCACAATTACACACTTGCACAGTTGCATAGTTTTACGGTTTCTTGCGTCCTAATCGGTTAAACTTGACATCCCTTCCATTGCTGCATAGTTGCATGGCTCCTTTAATTCCGTCAAATCTCGCCCATAACCGCGGAAGCGACCTAACTCTGAAGTCATGGAGGTTGTTGTGGTCCCCTAACCCCCCCCCCCCCAAAAAAAAAAAAAAGAATGAGCTGAGAATACAATTATTATCACCTTGCCGTGGCATGTCCGTATGCCACGTTGTGCTCAAGTAAAGATCCGTCTGTGAGTTGACACAACCTTTAATCTTATGTAGTCGGCACTGCAGTTTTGTCACTTGCTCATAATACGTCCTTCTCAAAAGTAGGCTTATATTTCTCGAGATCCGAGATGGACAGCGGCGGTAATGTTTGCAGCGTGAGATTGCTCTTGCACTCAGATTAGTTCGACGCATCAACAGCGGCTTTTTGTACCCCTACCCATCACTGGATATTTCTTTCTTTGTTGCTGTTGTTTTGAAATTTCTCTTTGTGATACTAGCAGCCTTTGCAACTGGATATCCTAGTCCTTTAAATATCCATATTATACGTTATGTAAGAGAATTGTGGAATTATTGTTTTTACATTGACCCTGGGGAGAACTGTGAAAAAGGATCGAATGCATACTCGAGAAACATTATATTGATCCGCAAGTAGTCATGGCGTATTAGAGAACTATTCAAATTAACTGCACGCTACCTCAAAGGCTTTTTAACTTGACTAAAAGGAATAATTCATGGATTCCATAGAAAGGGATATGTATATTTTCACTCTATTCATAACATCGTTTGATCAAACTGCTTTAATGAATAGTTCCATTTTGATTAAAGGGAAGGTAAACCCAAAGAGCAATGTGGATTGAGTGAAAGCAGCAACATTAGTAGAACACATCAGTGAAAGTTTGAGGAAAATCGGACAATCGATGCAAAAGTTATGAGTTTTTAAAGTTTTGGTGATGGAACCGCTGAATGAGGAGACTACTAGAGGAAATGACGTGTGAGTGGACAACGATACAAAGAAAATATAAAGGAAATTCAACAAAAATTCACTTTTCTAGAATTATGAAAGAGCAGTGGACCAACCGCTTTCAGAAAGCAGGGGGAATAATTGCTGCCCTTAACATATGTCAATATCAAGTTGATGGAATTTGTAATTTTCATGAAAAATGGATGTTTGTAGTATTTTCTTTATATTTTCTTGGTATTGTTGTCCACTCATACGTCATAACCTCTAGTAGTCTCCTCATCCAGCAGTTCCAACACCAAAATTTTAAAAATTCATAACTTTTTCATCGATTGTCCGATTTTCTTCAAACTTTCACTGATGTGTTCTACTAATGTTGTTGCTTTCACTCAATCCACATTGTTCTTGGGGTTTATCTTCCCTTTAATAGAAGCTGTAATGCTACCTTCAGTTTCTAACCAGGCTTCGGCGTTTACGTAAAATCTACGAGTATAGAACCACGAAACTCTTGTTCTACACTTTAACATAAATATACTTCTCTTTATCTTCATTAAATGAAATATCTTTAAATATGGTAAATCGGGTTCAATTGAGGAACTAGTTATTTGTTTACTTTAGCTCAACCACCTTCTCGCTGCTACGGTCGCATTCGTTCACAATTAAATATTCAGTGAATACATAGGTGTACGTACGTGTTACGGCTGGTACAAAGTCTAGAATTTACCTTTCGGTATGCATTTCACACCAACGTCTTCACTGTGCCCGCAGTCGTGCCTTCCATATCCGTTGTGTGGGCAATCTGCCAGGTTACTCTCCGTGCCATTACATTCAACGTCGTCCAGCAAAATCGGGCCAGATCCCTCACCATACTCGGCGCAGCAGGAATAACGTAAGGCGCCTTCAAAGCCCAGCATCCGACACACCACGTTAGCGTCTATGATATCCCACCAGTCATCACAGACAGTCCCCCATTGACCATGGTAGTAGATTTCCACTCTCCCTTGGGTGTCGTCTTCCCCTCCTTCAAGTCGGACCTGAATCCCAGCAGCCGTGGACACTGGAATAAAAGTATTTTACCAGATTAGATACGGTTTTCTTTACCTCTTCTTTTTACCGATAAGCATTTGAAGCTAGAAAAGCCTACGCTAGAAACATATTTCGTAAGAGTTCTCTCAATATCATAAAGCATTTTCGTTCACTTCAATGACCTTTTATTTTAATTTCCATTCTGTGATTAACGTCGAAGGTACCTCAATTCTTACGGGACCAGTCAAAGTCATCATAATAATCGACTGCTGCCAGCCACAGGTACCGTATTCAAAGTCAAAGTCAATGATACTTTGCCTTGGTGGGAGGTAGCCGTGAAGTAAAGAAAGCATCGTTTTCTTCTCTTGTATCGAATGGCACTGATACATCAGTCAGTCGTAATAAAAGTATGACTATGCATTTTAAAAAGCAACATATTAATCCGCGAGGAAGAAATTTATAATTTACTTTCATTTTTTACAATGAAATGATTAGTGCGTGTTTCATAAGAGCAGATAATTGCAAACTCATATTAAAGTGATTACGACGGAAATTTTTAACATTTTTCTTACCGTTGAGCGGTGGTTTCGTTGGTTCATTATTGGCGTCCGTATTGGTAAACCATTCATTTACTTCTATGTGAGAAGAAATTATGACAGATTCGATGAGTTTCAACCATAAAATCAAAATCATATATTATTGCGATTTGACTGGTGAAGTAGGAAAAAAAGCAATAAAACTCTAGCAAGATTTGGCAAGCAATGTCGTTAGTGTGACGAATGTAATGCATTTCAACAAGTCACTTGTTGTACCTTGCATAATTTGAGTGACTTTCACACATGAATAATTCATTTTAGAAAAATAGTTACTACAAACTTTACAACAAAACACAACATCTAAAAAGATTATGAATTTTATCTTCATTTCCAGTCCTAAATAATCAGTGCATGTTACAAAACAGTAGGGAGTTGGATACACATGTTTAAAGACAATGTTCACATTTAAGCATTCAACCTGATCACATTGTACAGTATCTTACCGGTGTAGAGTGGTGTTGTTGGTTCATTACTTGAGTCTTCTGTGGTAATCAGTTAGTGTCATGTGAGAAGAAAAATAAAAAAAATGCGACATCTTAATCCATAAATTGGAATGATTAGGAAGTGGGTTATTCTGATTTAGTCATGCAAATATATACAAGAAAAAAAAATCAACTTCCATTAAGGAACAACAATCATGGTGCAAATCAAGTAAAAAAATAACAATCATTTTATGTTTTCTCTAATTTTCATGCCTCCAGTCAAGGTTGTCTGTTTGGTTTTGGTTTTTTTTTCTTCTACCTGCCATTTATTTCTGAGTAGGGATCACAGCCGTCTATCATTTTCAGCGTTTCATACATTCTTCTTTAAAGTCATGGAACCCTCGACGACTCTAAAACATAAGAAAAAGAAAAAATAGATTTTTTCTTGTGTATGTACTCAAACATTCTCTTTATTATTTTTCTTCAAATGTTTGTGTGATGTTTACCTTGTTGGCAGGGCCCCTTGGAAAGCCGAATGTCATCTATAGCAATGTCACCTGTGTAGCTACTCCCACGCACACCCTCCATGGTGATGTAGAATGGTTGTGTGTAATTGTCGATGGAGACCTGGTGATGAATAAAAAAAGAAACAATGCCATGTTCAACGTTCTTTTTTCATAAGAATACTATGTCGACATGATTTCGTCTTGATATCGCACATAGATTTATACTTATGGCGTGACGGATGTTTAATCTTTAAAATCTACTCCATCTCATAAGGAACTACATATATTTCTCTTCAGCAAAGGGTATGTTAAATATTCTGTGCGAAGCGAGATTTCAATATCTGAGGAGACTTTGAAAAATGTAAGACACATATTATTTAAACATACGATATATAATATGTATATATATATACCCACATATATATACATGTACACAATAGATAGATAGATAGATAGATAGATTTAATCATAAACGGCGAGAGCATAAAAATCATTAATTACAGTCCTTACCATTTGGTAACAACAGCTCTTAGGAGTCATTGAAATATATTCCTCTGGTGGAATGTGAACGTCTCTCTCTTTCTCTGTCACTATGTTTAGAGGGTTGCAATGACGATGACATTGAAATTTGAATGTAGGCCTATACTTGCTTTCAGACACCAATCCATGAACATAACTATCATCACATAAACTCTTGAAAGAAATCTCTGTCATAACTTACCCGCGCTTCATACCACGCGTTTCCTCTAGCTCCAGCAAGTGAGAATAACACGTCAATTGAACTTGGTGTCGTTGATGCTGACTTGTAGACATTCAGTGAATTAATCGAGCTACCGTGCATATGATACCAAAATATCAGGCACTGTGGCCCGTAACGATACAGGGCAGGACTGGTTAGGCGTGCATCTTGTCCGGAATAACGTGGATGAGATGTCTCGATGTACATGTAATATCCGTCTGCAAGGAGAGGTAGATGTAACAAACTAATAAATAAATACAATAACGAATAAAGTAAAAACAGAGTGTAAGGTATTTGAGCCCGTTATTTCGAAAGTTCGTTGGGAGGTGATTTGGCAAACATAGCTATAATACAGTCGGTATGAGCGCGTTTTTCGCCACATCCAAAGGACCCGGGTTTGATTCCCGAATCTCACTGACCAATGTTGTGTGTACGCATTCCGTCCCTTCTAAAGGAGTCTGGTTTCCTGACCCTTTGCCGAAGGCAAAAGTCTCTGCAAGACAAACCACCGTAAACTATTAAGTTTTCGACGTTGAGGACGTCAATATCCTGAATAGAGAAATAGTACGACAGAGGGTCTTGAAGCCAGACTACCTCTAAAGAGGCAAAACACTCTTTCTCACAGACAAGATGAATGAAGCAAACAAATAAACAACCAAACATTAACCAGAAAAAGGGAACAAGGTTTGTTATTCCGAATGAAGATAATGCTGACTCGTACACATTCATTGAATTGATGGTGCTATCGAATATCGGTATGATACTAACATATCGATCGGGCCACCATTATGCTTTTGGTGGCCCGATATCAAATTTTACTATGATAGGTTGGGGCCACTGATCCACCGTCAATATCAAGTCCCGATATATCCAAAATGTCTTAAAAGCTTTCATTGTTAGCTTTCAATAACTTTTTGTTATTTTTTTTTTCATTTACGGTAAAAAAGCTATTTTCTTCTATTAGTGCAATAAACAGACCCCCGAAAGGAAGATAACGGGACACCTCTCAGCGTTTTACAGAGAGAGAAAAAAAATATATATATACAGTGAATATGTACTAGGCCTATATATATATTTCATGGACCCACGGTAAATGCAATGCAAAAACAAAACAAAAAATCTTAAACTCAAAGGCAATAAAAAGTGTTAGTGCTTACAGCCGGTTGTATGGTCCCCGCTTGTCCAAGTGTTGAACGACGAGGTGTTACCACTATTACGAGACCAGTCAAAGTCATCATAATTATGACTGCTGCCAGCCACAGGTACCGTATTCAAAGTCACAGTCTATGTTTCTTGACCCTTAGAGAGAGGTAACAAAGCGCAATAATGGTATTTTTCTTCTCTTAACATATTTAGTGACATTGATACATCAATTACCCATAGAAAAAGTACGACTATACGAGTTTGTAAGCCAACGTAACATATTGGCGATATAGATTTCATTGCATTTTGGGGGCTTAAACAGTTAGTGCGTGTGTGCAAAAGAGTTAGTAATGAGGATCTTGTATTGAAGTGATAACAACGGAAATTATAAAATTCTCATCACGAAACTGATCACAAAAAATCTTACCGTTGAACGGTGTTGTTGTTGACTCATATATGCGTCCGTTGTGGTACCTAAATCCGTTAATCATAGAGAAGAGAGAAATGACAAAAAAGGGGAACAAAATTTCTTGAGACAGCACATAACGTTCCAAAAGGCGGCGTGGTATGCTCAAAGAATTTAAAGGACAAGTTCACCCTTCATAAACATAAGGATTGAGAGAATGTAGCAATATTAGTAGAACACATCATTGAAAGTTTGAGGAAAATCGGACAATCCGTTCAAAAGTTATGAATTTTTGAAGTTTTTTGTGCAGTAACCGCTGGATGAGAAGACTACTGCAGTGTGTGAATAACTTAGATGTCACATGCGTACAACAATATAAGGAAAATATAAAGAGAATTTCACAAAATTTCATCTTATGAAAAAAGTTCACATTCCCCCGACTCGTTACCGACAAATGTTATGGGTTATATTATTCCCCCTGCTTCTAGAAAGAGCCAAGTCAAGTGCTCTTTTATTATGTGAAAAAAGTGAAAATATGTTGAATTGTCTTTATATTTTCTTTATACTGTTGTACGCATATGACTCACAAGCTGTAGTAGTCTCCTCATCCAGCGGTTCCAACACAAAAATTTTAAAAATTCATAACTTTTGCATCGATTGTCCAATTTTCCTCAAACTTTCACTGATGTGTTCTACTAACATTGTTGCATTATCTCAATCCTTATGTTTATGAAGGTGAACTTGTCCTTTAATTTGTGAATTGCCAAGTTTTTATGACGTGGAATATGTGAAAAGATTTTTAAAGTCACACAGATTTAGAATTATCTGATATCCTGACCTTCGCCTGACTTCATACGCTAAATAACGTGTATCCTCACACTCATGATAAATTATGAAAGTCACGAGAGCAGTGCCCGAGTTGATAAACTTCTACTAACATTGCAAAAAAAAAGGGGGAGGGGAATGGATACTAGCGCAACTCAACAAGCTTGAATTCACAAAACTATTTTGTTGGCACAAACACATCGCAGTTGTATAGCTTTATGGTAGAATTCCACAAAATTTCTTGGGTGTCGTCTTTCCCTACTACAAGTCGGATTTGACATAAAATCAAATCAGGTAGTACCCTAATTATTTTCATCGAACCAACGTTATTTGTCTTTGTCTCTGGATTTTCCATGAATAAACATATAAAGCTACGTTCCAATAAACCATGGCCAAGTATTAAAGGCCACGTTCCAGTTACTTCAACATTTGATTAATTGACTTTTGCTTCTGTTTCCTCCGATGAACAACTTTCTTTGAGATAAGCAAAAGAGGCGGGAAATTTATATTTGTCAATGGATTTTCCATTGCTCAACATTTAACGCTATTTCCTTGGTAGGCTCATCGGTAAATAGCCTTTTCTATTTGGATTATCCATCAAAAAGTATTCAAAGGTAATTTCTACTTATTTCATTTTAAGTTGCGTCATCAACATATTTTTCTTTGTTCCCTTGAATTGATCATTTAATGCAAATTATGGTATGGAAGAAATCGCTTTGCTGTACAAGCCTTGTGACTGAATTCGAATGTGCAAGGTGAAGTATAACCCTATATATGGTCCATGGTGCATCCTAAGTTTGCTTTATTATCACCTAGTCTCTCTTACATTACCTTTCCTTCAAAAAATGGCAATTATTTGGGAATAAAATATCCTAACAAGTTAAATTAAAGAATCATTTGTCCCTGTTACTCTTATGGTGTTCGTCTTTTTCTTTTCTTTTTAGACAAAATTGTTTCGTGAACGGTTGCATGCATTTCACTATTGTACGATACTTTCACATCTTTTTTTCTTCGTTATCAAACAACACAAAATATCTTGGAGTAACGATAAACGTAAGAAGTTATTACTTCTCTGCCTAAACACAACCAGCTTTCTTTTTGTTTTTATTGATGCTTATCATTCCGACGATGAAAAACTTTCAGCATAATCTGTTCCGTGAATTTAGTTATGTACATGTGTGATGTAGGAGGTCTGAAAAGAGAGGGAGGGCCAAAAAAAGATGTAACATTCACCTGTCGGTACGCACTCGACACCAACGTCTTGCTGGTGCCCACAGCCGGGCGCTCCATATTCGTGCTGTCGGCAATCTGCCAAGTTCCTCTCCGTGCCGTTGCATTGCACGTCTTCCAGTAGAATCGGGCCAGAACCCTGACCATACATGGCACAGCAAGAATAACGTAAGGCGCCCTCAAAGCCCAGCATCCGACACACCACGTTGGCGTTTTCGATGTTCCAATAGTTGTCACAGACAGTTCCCCATTGTCCATTGTAGTAGATTTCCACTCTCCCTTGGGTTTCGTCTTCCCCTCCAACAAGTCGGACTTGATTTCCAGCCATTTTATGTAAATGGTGAACAGACAAAAAGAGCATGCCAAATTTAGGATAATGATTTCATTTTGCACATTCTGTAACTTAAAGAGAGTGCTAGAAAAGGGGAACAATTATTTTCCTATGTAAATCATGAAGCAAGAAAAAAAAGGAAATCATCCGCTCTAACTGTAGGCTCCCTCATATGTGATTGTTGGAAGCAATTTTTCATGGATTCCATACCAAGGGTTGTGTATATAGCTGATTCACCTTCTTTGATCTAATTTACGTAAGCAGTTCCTGAGCTTGTACTTGAAACATTAATTTTCTTTGATCACGTTGATGTCGTAAAAATCACCATTCAGTTTCCTAACAGGCGGACAGCTACAAACTTCGGCATTAACTTTGGTTCCAGGGTTTCACATAGTTAGGCCTACTCCTCGTCATGAAATAACGAAATCATCTAATAGTAACGCTGCACTGAAGAAGTAGTTACCTTCTGGATAAACGTAATTTCATTGTTGCCCCTTCTTAATCAAACAGTCGAATTCGCCCAGCATAGCCTAATCGAAAGATGTCTAAATTAGAACAAACACGTACAAGAATGTCTAGCATTTACCTGTCGGTATGCATTCTACACCAACGTCTTCAGAGTGCCAGCAGTTGTGCATTCCATATCCGTTGTGCGAGCAATCTGCCAGGTTAGTCTCCGTGCCATTGCATTGGACGTCGTCCAGCAGAATTGGGCCGGATCCCGGTCCGTACTCGGCGCAGCAAGAATAATTTGAGGCGCCCTCAAAGCCCAGCATCCGACACACCACGTTTGCGTCTTTAATGTCCCACCAGTCGTCACAAACAGTCCCCCATTGACCATCGTAGTAGAATTCCACTCTCCCATGAGTGTTGTCTTCCCCTCCTACAAGTCGGACGTGGCCTGTGGCAGCTGTAAACATTTATATCAAAGTAGGACCATAAGCTTCTTCGACCGAAAATTATTTTCCACAGTTATGAATCGGGAATACGATAAGTTTCCAATACTTTAAGTTTAGCCATTGGCAAATTGCAATTTCTCCCATGGATAAACAATATTATTTGAGATTGGCAAAAAGACGCAGATAAATTAATCGTTGCTTGCCGATGATCAAGAAGAAAAGAGCGCTTTACTACAAACCATGTGACAGAATTCGACTAGGAGTAGTTTCGCTTAACCATGAAGTAGACGATGCATTGCTAATTATGCATAATTGGTTGGTGTTCTCTTCCCCTACTTTTCTTAAAAGAATGAATAGGACATTATTGATGAATGAAATAAACCTGAGCCAAAAAAAAAGTCTAAATGATTCCTGCCATGTTGTTACTGGGTTTACCCAGCATATTACCTAACGAAAAGTTAGTCGCCACAGTTTTTCCTCTCGCTCTTTAACATTTATAAATTTTGCTTCATAAAGGTAGGCCTAGTTTTCTCCTACGGGCCCGTGAGGGGGCAGCTGCGAGACAGGTTGTTGCTAATCCTCTGGACCATAATGTTCACAGTATGAGATGCCCTTTTTAAGAACACATGGAAAAGATGACCTCGACGTACCAGCAGCGGATATTTATAACACCTGCCCAACCTCGAGTATTTTTTTTTCTTCTTTGTTATTGCTTTGAAATTCCTCTGTGCGACGATAGCTGCCTTCTCACGTGAGCTATGTTAAATCTCTGAACACTACATGTAATTATACTAATGACATGTAATAGAATTGCTAATTTATTGTGCATTACACTGTATAACACTTGGGCAGCGCGTAAACAATGGATTGAATACATAAATAAAAAAACAATTCATCCACGAGTAGTCATGAAGTTAAGAGAAATATCCACTTTATCCGCAGGCTACTCCTATTAAAGGCCAAAATGGCTGGGAGCAGTACTACATAGAACTCATAAAAGGAATGTATTTTCACCGTGTTCGTCTTCTTTAATCTGCTTTAAATTAGCAGTCTCTAAGACGTGCCCTCGAAACATGAACTTTATTTGTTCATTAATAAATATATCGTTCAGTTTATTCCCGGGCTTCGGCTTCAGCATGTTCTTTGTGTTTTTTTCTTTTTCACCCTATTATTTGTGTATCCATAAATTTCATTTATTACATATGTAATATATATGTAAACATTACAAAATCTGATAAAAATTATGTGCTTATATTTTATGTCAAAAAAATGTATTTATAAGTTCTGTTGGAGATTGAAAAAATAAATGAATGAATCAATGAACATACCTTGACTTTACAACCACGCTACCCTGGTTTTACGCTTTCACTCACTTCTCATCATCAAACAACGTTATAGTAACGTTGTACTGAGGAATTAGTTAGGCCTACCTGTTTGCTTAAGCTCAACCCCCTGTCTTTTATTGACCCTTCTCTTTACTTCGGGCAAATTCGTTAAGCATTATCTTTTCTCTGAATATTTGCATGACTTAGGAAATATAAAAATGTCCCGCACTTACCTGTCGGTATGCACGCCACACCAACATCTTCATAATGTGCGCAGTTGTGCACCCCGTATTCGTTGCTTTGACAATCTTCCAAAGTACTCTCTGTGCCAGTGCATTGGACATTGTCGAGCAGAATCGGGCCAGATCCCTGGCCGTACTCGGCGCAGCAAGAATAACGTAAGGCGCCCTCAAAGCCCAGCATCTGACACACCACGTGAGCGTCTTCGATATCCCACAAGTCGTCACAGACAGTCCCCCATTGACCATCGTAGTAGACTTCCACTCTGCCTTGGCTGTCGTCTTCCCCTCCAACAAGTCGGACTAGAATTCCAGTAGCCGTGGACTCTGAAAATAAAAACATCGTCTTCGATTAGATACAGTGTTTTTTGCCTCGCATTATTCATCGATAGTTACTTGAAGCTTTATAGTTTATAATAAAAAAATAAATTTCACGAGGTATCATTGTGGTATAAAGCGTTTTTCGTTCCCTTGATTTCTTAAAAAAAGAAAAAATACAGAAAAAAAGAGAAACAAAGTTCCACCTTTTTTTTACAGAGTTTAAGAGAGTAACTCTAAGGTTTATAAAAATGTAAACAATTTGTTAAAAATTGGGCAATCCTATACCCATTCAAAAAGTGATTAATATGAGAGAGTTAGGAGGTACCGTTTCGTAGAAAGGGGAGAAGAGAGGTAACGCGTGTGGCTCTCTCAGGCTAGCTGTGAATGTGCTCAAGGCTATTATATAGTTGTGAATATATAAATGTATGCATATAGGCCTATATAAACACTGATATATGGTCCCAGACCGGAAAAAAAGTCAGTTATCTTGATTTGGCTTTCCTGTTACGCCGCCAAACTTTGAAAGTAGTTAGAAGGAAAAGGTGAAAATAAATAAAGAATTTTGATTGAATCATTTCTTTAATCAAGAAAATGTTTATACATAACCAGGTCAATTATCTCTTTAGATAATTGCAGGTACACATTGAACATACTGTACAACACAAATAACATCCATGATCCAAGAAGGTGAGTTATTCTGACATATTCCGCTCAGCTACAGAGAATCGTACAGAGAATGAAGCGTTGTAAGGACTACTGATGCCGATTTTGTAATCACATCAATCATTTCCTCAGTAGTTTCAACTTCTGTGGTTACTGAATAAACACAATTTCAGAATAAAAGTGACTATTTGATCTTGCAAAGAATGTTTAAGTAAATAGCAAAAAATTAATGCAATGAGTGTCGGGTAATGTGTGGTTGGGTACAAACTATAGAAGATGAAAATAAACCCCTCGTGCAGGAAAAAAAATCACATTACTGTATTGTTGGCAGAAGCAACGTATTCTAGCAAATAAAACCTAATGCACTGCAAAACAAAAAGTGAACTTTATTTCTTTCAATACAAATTTTAACAACACTAGCACAAGAACGAAAACCGTATAATAATTCATGGTCACGTCAGAATATTTGTTTCTTATTTAAATTAATGACTTTCCCTATCTGGAATTATAAGTAAAACACAAAATGTATAAGTAAAACATAAAATAAAAGTACTTTCGTTAGACATAATTGCTCATTATCAAAACACCTTCAGTACTCTGGACATCTGTTGGGAATACTATTATTTGCGGAGCAGTTGTTGAGTCAGTAGTTAATCGAGTGGTTTCAGTGTCGATAATATGTATATATATGCAATTATATATGGTCCATGACAAAAAAGAACGTCAGTTATCTTGATTCGGCTTTCCTTTTAAGCCTCAAAGCTTTGAAAGTAGTTAGAATGGGAAAAAATTAAAACAAATAAATAAATAAAGAAGGCGAGTTATTCTGATATATTCCGTTAAATTACAGAGAATCCTAATATGCGGCTTTTTGCGAATGTCGAGCTGGGTGGTCACATAACACTGCGACTGAGTTCATTATTTCATGTGTCTAATCTAATTTACTGAATTTTACTGAATTTAATGATCTTTTTTACTGAATAAATTTCGTTATTGGGTAATGTAAGTTAAAAATAAGGGGAAAAAACGTCGTTAAAAATGACTGCTCATTATAACTACACACCTTCAGTAGTCTCAGCTTCAATTGTAAATACTATTGTTTGCGGAGCAGTTGTCGAGTCCGTCATTGCTTGGATGGTTCCAAGTGTCGTTTCTTCTGTTGTTACAGGAACAATTGTTGACTCAGTAGTAATTTCAGTAGTTTCAACTATTGTGTCCACTGTTGTTCCAGGACCAGTTTTAGACTCAGTAGAGGCTTCCATTGTTTGAAGTGTTGTAAGGACTACCGTTGCCGATTTTGTAGTCCCATCAGTCGTTCCCTCAGTAGTCTCAGCTTCTGTGGTTCCTGTGTACAATTCCATAATAAAAGGGACGATTTGATCGTTAAAAAAATACCCCAATGGATATCAACAAATCAATGTAACGTGTGGGGATGTGGATGGTGGGGAATCAAACGTTAAAAGGTGAAAAAATACCCTTACGCAGGAAAATAGGATCACAGGATACACATTAGTGTTTTTGTCTTTTTTTTTGGGGGGGGGGAGGTCGACGTATTATATAAAATTAAACCAAATGCACTACCAAACAAAAACAAGAACTTGATTTCTTTTGATATAAAATGTTAAAACACAACCACAACATCAAAAATAATCATAATTAATGGTCAAGTTAGAAGATTTAACTTTTGCTTTCGTTTCGTTAGACATAATTGTTTATCATTACTACGCACCTTCAGTAGTCTCAGCATCTGTTGTGAATACTATTGTTTGCGGAGCAGTTGTTGAGTCAGCACTTACTCGAGTGGTTTCAAGTGTCGTTTCGGCTGTTGTTACAGGAACGATTGTTGACTCAGTAGTTACTTCAGTACTTTGAACAGTTGTGTCCACTTTTGTTACAGGGGCAGTTGTTGACTCAATAGTTACTTCAGTAGTTTGAACAGTTGTGTCCACCGTTGTTACAGGAGTAGTTGTTGACTCAGTAGTAAATTCAGTACTTTGAACAGTTGTGTCCACTGTTGTAAAAGGAGTAGTTGTTGACTCAGTTGTACCTTCAGTACTTTGAACAGGTGTGTCCACTGTTGTTACAGGAGTAGTTGTTGACTCAGTAGTAACTTCAGTAGTTTGAACAGTTGTGTCCACTGTTGTTACAGGGGCAGTTGTTGACTCAGTAGTTACTTCAGTAGTTTGAACAGTTGTGTCCACCGTTGTTACAAGAGTAGTTGTTGACTCAGTAGTAAATTCAGTAGTTTGAACAGTTGTGTCCACTGTTGTTACAGGAGCTGCTGTTGACTCAGTAGTTATTTCAGTACTTTGAACAGTTGTGTCCACTGTTGTAAAAGAAGTGGTTGTTGACTCAGTATTTACTTCAGTACTTTGAACAGTTGTGTCCACTGTTGTTACAGGAGCTGTTGTTGACTCAGTAGTGACTTCAGTAGTTTGAACAGTTGTGTCCACTGTTGTTACAGGAGTAGTTGTTGACTCAGTAGTGACTTCAGTAGTTTGAACAGTTGTTTCCACTGTTGTTACAGGAGTAGTTGTTGACTCAGTTGTACCTTCAGTACTTTGAACAGTTGTTTCCACTGTTGTTACAGGAGTTAATGTAGACTCAGTAGTGAATTCAGTAGTTTTAACAGTTGTGTCCACTGTTGTTACAGGAGTAGTTGTTGACTCAGTAGTAACTTCAGTAGTTTGAACAGTTGTGTCCACCGTTGTTACAAGAGTAGTTGTTGACTCAGTAGTAAATTCAGTAGTTTGAACAGTTGTGTCCACTGTTGTTACAGGAACCGTTGTAGACTCAGTAGTGACTTCAGTAGTTTGAACAGTTGTTTCCACTGTTGTTACAGGAGCTGTTGTTGACTCAGTAGTTACTTCAGTAGTTTGAACAGTTGTGTCCACCGTTGTTACAAGAGTAGTTGTTGACTCAGTTGTAGTAAATTCTGTAGTTTGAACAGTTGTGTCCACTTTTGTTTCAGGAGCTGTTGTAGACTCAGTATTGACTTCAGTAGTTTGAACAGTTGTGTCCACTGTTGTTACAGGGGCTATTGTAGACTCAGTAGTAACTTCAGTAGTTTGAACAGTTGTGTCTACTGTTGCTACAGGGGCAGTTGTTGACTCAGTAGTGATTTCAGTAGTTTGAACAGTTGTGTCTACTGTTGTTACAGGGGCAGTTGTTGACTCAGTAGTTACTTCAGTAGTTTGAACAGTGGTTGTGCCCACTGTTGTTACAGGAGTAGTTGTTGACTCTGTAGTAACTTCAGTTGTTTGAACAGTTGTGTCCACCGTTGTCACAGGAACCGTTGTAGACTCAATAGTGACTTCAGTAGTTTGAACAGTTGTGTCCACTGTTGTTACAGGAGCTGTTGTAGACTCAGTAGTGACTTCAGTAGTTTGAACAGTTGTGTCTAATGTTGTTACAGGGGCAGTTATTGACTCAGTAGTTACTTTAGTAGTTTGAACAGTTGTGTCCACTGTTGTTACAGGAGTAGTTGTTGACTCAGTAGTAACTTCAGTAGTTTGAACCGTTGTGTCCACTGTTGATACAAGAACAGTTGTTGACTCAGTAGTAGCATCAGTTGTTTGAATAGTCGTGTCCACTGTTGTTACAGGAGCAGTTGTAGACCCTGTAGAAGTTTTGGTTGTCTGAAGCGTTGTATGAACTGCTGTTGTCGATTCTGTAGTCACATCAGTCGTTTCCTCAGTAGTCTCAGCTTCTCTGCTTACTGAATAAACACAATTGCACAATGTGAAGACGATGCAATCTTCCAAGGAATATTTCAACGAGTGGCAACGAATGAATATAAGGAGTGTGGAGGGATCGGTGGTGGGGGGCCAAACGTTAGAAAACGAAAATTATGCCTTACGCCGGAAATTATAGTATCACATGATAGGTATTACTGAGTATTTCATTTTTTTTTTGGGGGGGGGGGGGCATGGTGACGAAGCCCCTTGTCAAATGAAAGCATTTCCATTCGTAGAGTTCAAGTCTCTTGCAATTTTTTGTTGAAATATTTAGAACACGGTCGATCTGTACAATGATTTACTTCCAATTTTATCATTTTGAATAGGTTATGGATAAAAAATCGAACCATATGGTTACAGACAAGTAAGAATTGCAAACTTAAGATTTTGAGAACTGATTACGTTCCCTGGGGTAATGGCAGTATGGCGAAGGGCAGTGGGTGGGAGTTATATATGGATAATATACAGATTATATATACCATGTACAATTGTAAGCAGTGGGGGGGGGGGGGGGGGTAGCGTTCCAGACTGCAGTTTGTCAAGGCATAACATTAATTCAAAAGGGAACTGACAATTCTTCAAAAAGTAGCATACATAATACTTGAAGAGTTTGTTCGCAAAAACCGATATATCCATATTTGTCAAATGGAGATATTTGCGATTAAAGGTCAAGAAAAATAAAGAGAATAATAGGAAAAAATTTTGCTTCTTTTGACCATAACTTCAAAAATGTACCTTTATGGTGACCAATATATCATTTAAAAGGTATTATTTTGTACTTTATGACAGAGATCGTACTTCAAAATCTTCAAAAATGGACTTATCGGTTTTTTTGCGAACAAACTCTTCACTTATTCTCCCACAACACATCGTCACTCACTATCAACGGCGAACGAAAAATGAGGATTACTTGATGATTAGCCCTTGATAACAGGGAGTTCACCTTCATTTTTAACATGGTACATGGTTAAATTCTATCCAAATTTGGGAAGGTGATAAAGTTCTATTGAAACATCATGCAAACATGGCATTCATTTTTTCCGGCATTTTAAAGACTTTCATAGATGAATCAATACCAGAACAATACATAAAAAAGTTGATTATTGGTGAGCTATGAAAATTTTCGTTCGTGAGTTGAGATCGTTGAAATCCGATTTAACACTCGTCGGACCTGAATCCAATCTAACATAATTCGATCTAACACAATGTCGAACCTAAATCCGATATAACACCTGTCGGACCTGAATCCGATGTTACACTGATCGGAACTGAATTCGACTTAAAACTGGTCGGACCTGAATCCGCGGTAACAATGGTCGGAACTGAATCAGATGTAACAATAGTCGTACCGGAATCAAATGTAACATTGGTCTTCTCACCTGAATCCGATGTAATACTTGTCGGACCTGAATCCGATGTAACACTGGTCGGAACTGAATATGGCGTGACACCGGTCGGTCCCGAATCCGCAGTAGTGTGGCTGTCAGTCGTGTCAACTGCTTGAGTAGTGTTCACTGGAACCGTGGCAGTATCATTCGAGGTTGATATTTCAACGGGAAAGTACTCTGAGGACGAAAAGTGGACATCAAAACAGTATCATAAATTCTTATTCTGTCTGGCTTAACTGTTAAAATTTCCGTGTTGTATATCAAAAACATATTGCTTTATTTCTTCTCCTTTTTAGTAACAGAATCAAAGGACAATTGCTTAGTGATTATATTCATTAAATATTCAATTCCTCTATTTCATTCCACGTAGAATTATATGCTATTTCACATATCATAACAAGTTGGTCATGATCTATCACTAAAAAGATTGGACCCGTAGCCCCATCTTTGCCTAAACTATACCAGCTCTTTAGCTGTCGTGAAATTTTAGATAAATCATGTCAACGATGAAGGCTGTGGTGATGAGTAGGATTGTAATGAAAAATTACGACTTCGATGGGGAAAAGAATAAGAAAGCGCACGCTTTTCAGTGCATTGTACTTTATTGACAGAGATTGCTGTTGCGGAATGCACGTCTTCTTTCTGGTGATGGGTGATGAATGTCGATAAAGGAACTGGCAAAAAACGATCTCACTATAAAGGCACAAATAGCTACTAAAGGGTTTTTTTTTTCCAAACTGATTTGAAGGTTTTTGCTATATCATACAATGTTTCTAGCAGCCAAGTAAACAGTTTAATCAAATCAACTGACGAAGAAAGGCAAGGTATAAGGAATAATTTTTTTTTTAATTATTATTGTGAGAGAGTGTGTGTGTCTGATCATAACAAACCTATTTCACAACCCTTCCAAACACTTCCTGCAATAAGGGTCGAAATAACTTATCAGAAAAAGTAATCAATATCAAAAATACATACAAAATTCAAGACATCTTCAAGATTTGTTTATAGTTGCAAGTATTCGTTACCCATGACAAAGAAGACAAAAAAACCATTATCATATAAAACATAGCTTTTCAAAACATAGCCTTGAGATATCAAATTCCTATATATTATGTCCAAGTTGGAAGAGACCACAATGACACCTGTTGCTGAGAGGTCTGTTGTTGTTCCCTCTGATGCATTTCCAGCCATGTCACAATCAAGATCCAGCCATGCAATTACAATATCTGGGCGGAGAAAAGTATCAACAAATAACATACATTCAGCAATTAATTATGTTTGTTCATATTTTAAATGGCACACATCAAGCAATCACATTATATCTTTATATTTTATCTATAAATAATGAATGCAACTATCTTTATCTGAAATAACTTACGACACTCACTTAAAAAAGAAAATCGTCAAGAATATGTACCCAGTACCAAATTCTAGTTTTTAATCAGATTACATGGAACAATTTGTATTGTGATGACATCGTCTTAAGTAAGCACGTATAATAGGCTTTGTTGCTTGACTATAATATACTTTCCCCGGTGGCCTTCGGTTTCATCGGCTCTTCCTCTGGGGTTGATTACAGTATGTTGATAGAGGTCAACTGCGATATTTCATAGCAGACACCATGAAAGAAGGATTAAAACACGTACGCACCTTGTGGTGTAGGTTACATAACTGTAAAACTGTAAACGACTATACACGTGCGTTTAAATAAAAAAAAAGCTGATGTGTTGATGTACAGGATCAACTCTTTGGTAGGCAAGGCGCGGGTAAATCCTTCAAACTTATTAAAGTAATAATCGTCATGTTTCAGATCAGTGTTCACGAACTTTTAGGCTGAAACCTATCCACAGCCATCCGGACAGGCTGGCTTCTTGAAATACTGTCACCACTCCATTCACTGTCATTTATGATGTCAAAATCGGTAGGGGCTATCGATTTCCATAGACATAGTACTTAATGAATCCTTTAATTATTCACATTTGCCATGGATATTCATCTTTATCAATTTTTTCCTTGCTCGGAAATATTCCAAACATTCCATCAAAATGACGCATCAAATCTGCGGTCTCCAAACTTCAAATATTCAAGAGTTCCCCGCTTACTTATTATTACATGGAAGTAAATTGGTCTCTACGTATATGAAAGCCACGAGAGCATTCAGTTTTGGGCGGGGTTTCTTCCGTGCAGCATAGATATTACAATACCAACGTCAACCCACCAGATTTTGTTGATAAATACAAAGGGTCCCTCAGGTAGGATGAGGGATACCCTTTCCCACATCCTCCCTCTCTTGTGAGTTAATCCTCAAAATTAACATACTCTAGCACAAATCATATCAGAGATTGTTCCTTCTTGCTGATAAATACTTCAAACCAAACTATCAAAGGTAAAGAATGGATCGACTTTAACATTTAAAAATGTAACTCTCCTGGCACCTGGCCTAAGAGATATGATTAAAGATATGAAGAGTTTGTTTGCAAAAACCGATAAGTCCATATCTGCCAAATGGAGATATTTGCGATTAAAGGTCAAGAAAAATAAAGAGAATAATAAGAATTTTTTTTTTGCTTCTTTTGACCATAACTTCAAGAATGTACCTTTATTATGTAGTGACAAATGTATCATTCAAGAGGTATTATTTTGTACTTTATGACAGAGATTGTACTTCAAAATCTTCAAAAATGGACTTACCGGATTTTGCAAACAAACTCTTCATATTTTCTTCTTGGTTTTTTTTTTCTTTTAACAAAAATCCACTTTATCTAAGTTTAAACACCCTACCCCACCCCCCCCCCCCCACCCCCAGCCCTTAGAATCCTCGTTATAAATTGTAAGGACCTTCTTTACACCACAATCCTTCATACGCTTCAGTTATATAAACACTATCTGTGGTAGATGTATATAGCGGCGAGGTTCAAGTGATGTCACTTCGAAAAATTCAACAATACCTGTCAGACTGCTGGCAACGGATTTCAGGTTTCCTCCTAGACTGACCAGCACAGACTGGGAGTTGTCGCTTGTTGCCGCTTCCAGAACCCTCCTTACAGAACTTGTCGCAGTGTCTGAAAACTGTCAAAATATAGCAGCAAAGCCAAGCTCTACAAACGTATTTCAAATATGAAAAAAATATTGCATATTGCAGCGATGGCTTTATTGCGCCTGAAATTTTTAGCTCAAGCAGTAGAAAATTCTATTCATCGGCGCGTCTGGTAAAATTATACACATCCAGCGATCGTCTTTTATGTCTCCGTGTTAGAAAAAGCTAGAAAAAGAAAATAACAAGTGCCAACAGGAAACGACTCCCCGCTTTAAAGGTAAGGCCGTCATTAGTTTAGGCTAATAAGATGCATGTAGCAACAAAGCAGGACTGTAAAATGATACTTTGTTGCTGGTTATTAATTTATGAAAAAAAAAGCTCATTCGGAGCGCCATATCCCACAAATCTACTGTCTGTTTATAATCTATGATAGCACATAATGGATCAGATTCTTTCAGAATGGTAACAGCTTAAACTAAAAACTGTATTCAATGATAATATTTCACTGCCAGTATTACATGAGACTTGGAGAAGTTTCGGAGTTTAATTCCTTTTCACGGGACAGTGTATGTGTACGTGTCTTCGTAATCCGCGTTTGCGTATTTATGTGTGTTTGTGTGTGTGCACTGAAGTAAGTGTATAGAATGTACATAGAACCCTTGAAATTACTGTTTGATGCCAATCAAAACTAGTCTGTATAGGACCTTCAAAATAACTAACTTTTTCACTTCATTTTTTATTTTTTTTAGGATTATAACTTGCCTATAAAATGACGTACCTAATCTCAACTAACAATACTAAAGAATCTTAAGGAATAATGACCCTACAAACTAACGTCACAAAACAATGTTATAAAAGGTATAAGGATTTTGTGTGTGTGCGTGTGTGTGTGTGTGTGTGTGTTATAGAATACAATATAACAATCATTCACAAAAACAAAAATTACAGTTTAAACTGTGGTTAAACTTCTGCTTACGATTTCCTAAACATTTCTTGAGAAGTTAAAAAATGAATCTATATCAGCAATTTATATAAGACAACAGCATAGGAAATATGTCAATGCCGAACGAATAAACGATCACACACACATACATACACACACACTAGAATGTAATGACGAACGTTTTTTTTTAATGTCCCTTGCCTGTTCGCGCAGGTTTTGAAAACCTTCAGACGTTCCATCGTTGCACGGTATCTCCTGCTGGTATTGTAAGGTGATCACAAAGTGGACAACGACACTTCCGGGTCTGGACAAACGTCACGTACACCACACACACACACACCCACACGAGAAATGATTGCAAAATAAATGATTTTCAGCCATTTCTTTAGAGTCTTATCATACTTGAAGCTGAGATTCAAAGACGAGTTTGAAGATTAAATAGTCTTCGTCCCAAAACATACCTTACATTCATAAAACTCAAGTTTGTCTATTATTCTATAAAGATATTAGATGTCCGAATTTTCTGGCAACATAGGGATAAAATGCTAACCTTATAGGCAGTGAAAGGACTGTGAAGAGGTTGGCCACAGCTGCATTTGCCTTGACAATCAATTGTGCAGACATGCCGAAATGTGAATGATTACCTGATTTCACTAACTGTTTTTAGGCAGTCATCTTATTATCTTCATCAACTATATATAAATCAATGATTGCAATTAGTGTATCTACCCGAGGTGTTTGCAAAATAATGACAATCGAAGAGGAATCACCGACTAACTATGTTGTGATCGACCCCCTCTGAAAACGACCAGACATTATATGCGCTATATTTGATAAAGGAACCAAAATAAAATCAATTCATCTGGACTTACTGTTTTAATTACAGTAAGTCCAGATGAATTGATTTAATTTTGGTTCCTTTATTGATCGTTACCTGGATGAATCACAACTTACACCATTTGCTATATTTGATAGTTGTTAGCGACAGACTAAACGTGCTACGTATTGACTGAGGCCGTGTTACTTACGAGAAGCATATCACTGCTAAGCGTTACTTACGAGAAGCATATCACTGCTAGGCGTTACTTACGAGAAGCCTATGACTTCTGTCCCTCCGTATGTTGAAGCTGCTTCATCGGCACCAAACGCCTCATTAATCTATTGGTTTGATATACAGAGTAAACAGCAAAGCGCAGTGTCAGCAGATAATTTCACTGCCATCAGATAAAACGTAAATCAATCATGTCCATGTATGCAGATGTATTCATATAGATATCACAATAGGCCTAAAATGTGTGTTAGTGTGTGTGTGCGTATGTGTGTATAAACGTGTCTGTTTGTATGTGTGTGTTTGTATGTGTGTGTGCATACTTTCTATATCATTAGCACAATGAACGTGTAATTTATTGATTATCAGATTGACATTAATTGTACAGGAAATTGCATACTTCTGCGAAAGTTTGTTGTTGGCATCCAAGTAGATAATAGGATAGATCTAATTTTTAAAAAAGTCTATAATATATATAGATTGGAATAGTACTTAAGTTATTACGTACGTTTTCTTGCGTCAAGGTAGGGCAGTGTATTTGCATTCTGTTCGCGAAATTCTTCAACCGTATTCTTTATGTGTATTGCATCAATACAGTCATTGTTAATGTATCAAAGATACTATCGCTGTTGGATCCAAATGCGAAATTTCTTTCTTACCGATAGGATTATAGCTTCCTCTAATTCCATGTAAGCTCGCGAAGTTGGTGACGAGTAGTCCGGAATAAAGGTTTTGTTGGCGAGTGATATGCTGCCGGTTACCGGGACAGGTGCTTGTGGAAATAAGAACACTGCGTGTTAGTCATTCGTTGAAAGGATGGTATGTAATAGTAATAAACTTACAACATGTCAAAGGAGGAATAACCAACTCTCCATCAGTTGCAAACTGTCAGACACTGAATTCACATCTGTTAGTACAATCATTTGTATTTAATATAGAAATCCTCCTCCAGGAATATAGACTATCGTATTCTGTACCTAAGATTGGTCGTTTAAATCAAGGGTCATGCAAAGACTAGAAAAAAATATAATCATTTGTCAACGAGGCAAATCGAAATAGAACGTGACAATATTTACGTGTGAATTTTATACAATTTCTCCAAAATGCATATTTTCAATATTTAGACATTCATTCATTCATTCAATCATAGTTTATTTCCAATCAACGAAAATCAAAACGTAGTACAAAGTATACATGTCATGAATTAATATTGTTCAAACATTTGCAAAAGATTCATGTAGTATCCGAGATAAATTATATAACAACATATTATATATATATATATGAAGAGTTTGTTCGCAAAAACCGATAAGTCCATATTTGCCAAATGGAGATATTTGCGATTAAAAGTCAAGAAAAATAAAGAGAATCATAAGAAATGTTTTGCTTCTTTTGACCATAACTTCAAAAATGTACCTTTACATGTAGTGACCAATATATCATTTAAAAGGTGTTATTTTGTACTTTATGACAGAGACCTACTTCAAAATCTTCAAAAATGGACCTATCGGTTTTTGCGAACAAACTCTTCATATATATTATTTACAATAATTAGGAGGAGCAATATACATATACTTCGTGGGCGTGCGGAAAATAGATACGATTATGGCAAATAGTGATCCACTAAAAAGCAAAGCTTGTTGGACGTGGATCGCTAGATAAATAATGAGTAAATAATATATTATTCGAGAGGTTTTTTTTATAGCTATTGTATTTGATATAGATTATTCTGTTCTGCCGACATGTTCTGTCGGCAAGTGAAAGAAAGTTCAAAAAAGAAAAAAAAAGTCGAAGGAGGTGCCAGGAGCTACGTTTATTTAGGAAGAGAGTTAGTGGTTTGGCTATAACTTCGCTTTTTGCAAGATATTCCTACACTTTCAGTTGACTTTCATAGAGCATATCCAAGTACGACACGTGTGCTTATTGCTGCTAGGACGAAACTTACCAGCTATCCTTCCCATGGTCTGTGTGGTCAGCTCGGTGGTACTCCTGTTTGTTGTCATGACAGTAGTGGTCGTTTGTATTCTTCCCGCGCCCGAATCTATCAGTAATAATAGGATGCACGGGAAAGCAAAATAACAGACACTGTCACAAACGAACGAACAGAATGTAGTCGTTATGTGACACAATGAACCTCATGAATAACTTCGATCTTCGGAGTCGTAGCTTTTGCACTATAGTTCACATCTTTCTCTGCCAGTCAGGGTTAGGGTGTTTGTGCAGTAATGGTGACACGACATGAAGTTTTGCTCCTGCAAAACCGGTCTTATTTTCCCCCGAGGACTTAGTTAATGTTTTGTTTGTGGGTAGAATTCATGTTTGGCGGCTTGTCATGGAACCGCTGCAGTTATAGTAGGACACCTACAACAGCGTCATCTAGTGTTGGAAGTTTATTTGTCTTGTACCAATGCCGTGATTTGGCAATAAGCCAGTTCGTAATTAGCTCAGGCTGCGTTCACATAGAAGTATACTATTCGGGTATTCGGGCTCGTTTTTCGAGGGCACGCGAATAGCTTGAATCGAACGATAGGATTTCCTCACACCGGTTCACATAGGAGGGCACTATTCGAAAGTACCGAATAGCTGCGAAAAGTATAGCAAAGTGGGAATCGAACTTGTTCGATTTTCTTGCAGCGTATACCGTCTCTCGTTTATGAAGTAATGTCAATTTTGGTCTCGATTTGCCCTTTAGCAAAAATAAGCATGTAGACTGACATTCTGATGCAGTTTAGAAATTGTTAATAATATTTGCTGGGATGTAGGAGGAAGAAATCCTCACTGCATGGGATGGTGAGTTGACGGTGCGGGTGACGGTGTATTCGGTGCTCGAATAGCGAATACCGAGTACCGAATACCGAATACAGAATACCGAATACTTCTATGTGAACGCAGCCTCATGGGCACGTTGGTACAAATGACCTTTCTTTTTTCTCAATTGGTTAGGCACTTCAATCGTTTTCAAAGAGACATTATTCGTCGCTACCGGGAAGCTTACCAGTCGTAACAATTCATGGAATTAGTGTTCAAATAATAAATGAACTTGCATAGACCAGGTGACCAGGATGGTCCGTCAATCAACCATCGGGGAAGCATCCATTTCATTGTTTTGCTTTGAATGCATTAAAAACTTGTTTTATTTATATTGCCAAATACCAGGTTTGCTGTCAGGTGGATGTACTGGCAAGCAACATTTACTAGGATGACATGAATAATCATTATATGACAGATGCTTATCTCAGTGAATTTAAAAACCAACGTGCCTCTTGGTACAAATGACCTTTTTCTGCTCATGCGCAAAGTGGAACTACGAACTGGCTTATTATAAAGCTTTGTCTATAATAGTGATCACGAGTCAACCCCGATTTCTCTTCTTGTTATTGCGCTCGTTGTTTCCTTCCATTCAAACCAGTACCAGGCAATGCTGAAGGCAAATTATACTTGCAAGGGCCTCTTTTTAAAGCACTGCCAAAGCTGAATGCTGAAGATTCCATAAATTCTAAGTATAGAAGACTTTGGTCAGAAAATCATGATGAATAGAAGACGATTTGTTCAGCCAAGGGTTCGTCTCGAATGAAAATGTAAGGGCAAAGACTAGAGATCAGTAGCGATCTGGGAAGAAGGGTCGATACTTCGAATTTTCTAACAGAACGAAAACAACGTCAAGATACAGTTTTGGATCACGAAAGTGTTTGTTTTTTTTTACGTCACATTCATTAGTTACTCTCATGGAAATGAGCACTTCGAGGAAAACGCGAATATCAACTCTCAATACGTTGACTAATACGTCTACGCGGACTCATCAAACTCGTTCCGCCATTGATTAAATCAGCCTAAATTCTCCGGACGGCCCATTCAAAATCAAAGTTTGCTTCTTTTTTTTTCAGTACAAAGAAAGTTCCTGTCAGGCATGTCAGTCGTGTAGTCAATGAGATCAATTGGCATGCACAATTTTCTTGATAGGCAGTTGGTTCAGTTTTGATTCTGTCTGACAACAGCCTTTCCACCATTGCACATTTTGTGATTCAATTCAAATCGTTCTCGGGAGGTAGCCTATGATATGATTACTCTGTAATACAATATTATTCTGTAATATCTTAGGCACTTGAAGAAATTTACTTTGCTCGTCGGGATGGTCATTGCAGCATGACATATCGGACTAAAGACGTTTTCATGCAACCCAACTTACCTCGTGTGAGTATTACCAAGAGAGTAATAACAACTACCGCAACGATGTCGAGCAACAAGAAGATCAGTATTCGCAATATCCACCGCAGGGCCTTTCCCGGGGACTTGCTTCCATCGGGCTCATGGCGTTCTCCATCCCCGAGTCGTGGCGGGAACACTTCGTTGGGGCCAGCCACCGGCCTGTCGTAGGGCGATTCGTTGAGGAGTGGGTGCACCTGTCGAAAGTTCCTGTGTTTTACAACATACAATGTAATGTGATAACAAAAATTATTCATACTCTCTTTACTCGGTAAGACTCTCGGACTAGAACTATGTGAAAGCCATTGATTTTGTAATATTTCACTGGTTTTTTTTTTTATTTCCTTGACCTTGTCATTTTCCTTGTGTGTGTGTGTGTGTGTGTGTGTGCGGCCACTCTTTTAATATTTATGACTTATATATTTATATATAATACTTACTTTTTTGTCAATCTTTCAAGTGTACTTTGGTTATTTGATAATTTGTTATGTATATTTTATTATACTTCATGATGTTTATTATGTAATTTCTTGAACATTATGAAATAATGCTTGTTAATTGCTTACAATACTTGTTTCGACGTTTGCTTGTTTTTCGTGAACGAATGGAAATGAAAAATAAATCTCAATATACCAATTTTACAACAATCCAATGACATGACACATCTAATCGGAATTCAAGTTATCGTCAAGAAAAATCAGATACCTCCCCAGTAGTTACAGTTAGCCTACAGACCTTATTTTATTTTTCTGGTACAATATAATTATATCTATACACACAAATCTAAGAGTAAGGAAGTCTCGCAGGCGACTTCAGTAGTGCCGTTTCGATTTTTTTGTTGCAAAAACCTAAAACATCAAAGCCACCTTTTTAATTCACGAACTCTAACAACATACCTGTCAGTTCTCCATCCCCGCGTAGGGATGGGGTCGAGTCGTGGAGACCTGTCCCAGCTAGCTGCTGGCTGGCTGCCGTCGGGTAGATCGGGTCGGCTGTTTGATGACAATAAATATCTGGGTCATAACATTATTAAGTCATGTGCAAAGCAATGACCATTACTACGGAAACGGTAAGAAAAAACGTTTAATTTGACAATATATTTTTATTTAGTACCTAAAAGAAATTTTAAAGAAAAAAACTTTCTGTACATCATGAATCGTAATAATTATATATATATATATATATATATATATATATATATATATACATATATACATATATATATATCTTTAAGACATTCAGCAAAACGAGAATGCTTTTGTTTGACATAAAATATCATAATTGCTGTAACAATGGTTGTATGAATGTCAGGGAAGTTTCGATGGGGAAAAAATGCAAGTTGTGATTTTACAAGGAAATATCTTGTACTTCCAAGTAAACCCATTCCAATTTATCTTTGAAGTGACACTTCAAATGAACATAAATGCCATAAAATGTTGGATATCCATGCGAGAAAATTTTGTATATCCAGGGCAACAGTGTAAATGAATGTAAATTATTCAACAGAATATTGTATTAAATTCCATTTCATTTAGTCCATTTCCAATACAAAACAAAATATGCAATTGCTTTAGACATTTCATAACACATAATTACACAAAATTAGTGCAACACTGTAATAAAGGAAAATACCGTGATGTGAAGAACGATAATGAGACTTTCAGGACAAAACGAATCAAAATTCTTGGAACATTGACAGAAAGCCTGCTTAAAAGCAAGGCTTGCATTTTGATTTCTGCTTATAAACATAACTGCTTACAAAACTAACAAACTTCTCAAATTAGTCTGGGTGCGAGAGGCTGAACAATTTGCCGTATGCCCGATGTTGTTTGTTGTTGTTGTTGTTGTTGTTGTTGTTGTTGTTTTTTATTTTTTTAACCGAATCTGGATGACGCAATCCTGCTTTCTCGAGGGTTTTGAGATATTCATTCATGATGGCCGCCAAAATGGCCTCAAAAAAAAAAAAAAAAAAAAAAACTCTGAAATGCCCATAGGCTCCATCTTAATCGTGAAATGTTATTAAAAACATTGATAGTTTTACCATATTTCGAGGGTGCTGAATCTGAATCAGTACAATGCAAGATAGCCACAAAATAATAATGGCTCCAATAAAACAAAATTTCCCGTATATTTCCTTTCTATAAATGGTGAACAAAAATGTGAAAACAAATGTTGGTTCTTCCCCATTTCGAGGGTGCTGAATCCAAATCTGCATGATGGAATTCTTGAATCCTTGAAGCCTTAGAGATATTCAAAATGGCTACCAAAATGGCCATCTCAAAACAGTCATTCAAATGTGTTTTCTTTTAATCGGTATAAAAAAAGAGCAATTGAGAACAAAATTGGTGGTTTTATTATGATAAGAGAAATCCAAAGTTTAGTTTATGAAAATTGGTTTTGGAATGGCTGCAATATCAAAAACAAAACGATCCTAATAAAAAGTTGGACGCACCTTTTATCAGGATGGCTTTTTTTTTTTACTTTGTTTTTGGAAATCTGAGCCACTTCAAAACCGATTTTCATCAGGTAAGCTTTGAATAGTATAAAGTTTGCTCTATATTTCATTACAAATTTTGTTTGATGGAAATAATTGAATTGAATTGGATTGAATTGAATTGAATTGAATTGAATTGAATTGGATTGAAAGATAAGAACAGATTGTTTGCGATTAGTAAGTAACTCGTGAAGAACTCCAATGTCCTACTCTGATACCATTGTGGAATAATCAATGATGAATATTGTCATCGATGGTATCAAAGACCTTGGATAAGTCCAGGAATACACAAATAGAATGATGATAAAATTTATCATTGGATTTTGAGACTTTATCAATGGGGGCCAGCATTGCCTGCGATGTGTGGCCGTTTGTTGTTTTCTTTGTGTGTGTGTGTGGGGGGGGGGTTGTGTGTTGTTGTTGTTTTTGCCGAAACCAAACTGCTAATCAGAAATGATTTATGGATATTTAAAATCCTCCCTTTCTCGGTTCCTATGGACTAGAATTACCTGAGAAACTTTCGTAGCGAAATAAAAACTTCATGTATAAAAAAGACGAAAGACGCAGCAGCAATGCTGTAGGCCTACAGGGCCAAAAAAAAAAAACCTAAATCTAAAAGGAAAAATATTTTTCTGGTACAATATAATTTATCTATACACACAAATCTAAGAGTAAGGAAGTCTCGCAGGCGACTTCAGTAGTGCCGTTTCGATTTTTTTGTTGTAAAACCCTAAAACATCAAAGCCACCTTTTTAATTCACGAACTCTAACAACATACCTGTCAGTTCTCCATCCCCGCGTAGGGATGGGGTCGAGTCGTGGAGACCTGTCCCAGCTAGCTGCTGGCTGGCTGCCGTCGGGTAGATCGGGTCGGCTGTTTGATGACAATAAATATCTGGGTCATAACATTATTAAGTCATGTGCAAAGCAATGACCATTACTACGGAAACGGTAAGAAAAACGTTTAATTTGACAATATATTTTTATTTAGTACCCAAAAGAAATTTTAAAGAAAAAAACTTTCTGTACATCATGAATCGTAATGATTATATATATATATATATATGTATATATATATATATATATATATATCTTTAAGACATTCAGCAAAACGAGAATGCTTTTGTTTGACATAAAATATCATAATTGCTGTAACAATGGTTGTATGAATGTCAGGGAAGTTTCGATGGGGAAAAATGCAAGTTGTGATTTTACAAGGAAATATCTTGTACTTTCAAGTAAACCCATTCCAATTTATCTTTGAAGTGACACTTCAAATGAACATAAATGCCATAAAATGTTGGATATCCATGCGAGAAAATTTTGTATATCCAGGGCAACAGTGTAAATGAATGTAAATTATTCAACAGAATATTGTATTAAATTCCATTTCATTTAGTCCATTTCCAATACAAAACAAAAAATGCAATTGCTTTAGACATTTCATAACACATAATTACACAAAATTAGTGCAACACTGTAATAAAGGAAAATACCGTGATGTGAAGAACGATAATGAGACTTTCAGGACAAAACGAATCAAAATTCTTGGAACATTGACAGAAAGCCTGCTTAAAATAAGCAAGGCTTGCATTTTGATTTCTGCTCATAAACATAACTGCTTACAAAACTAACAAACTTCTCAAATTAGTCTGGGTGCGAGAGGCTGAACAATTTGCCGTATGCCCGATGTTGTTTGTTGTTGTTGTTGTTGTTGTTTTTTTTTTTTTTTTTTTACTTTGTTTTTGGAAATCTGAGCCACTTCAAAACCGATTTTCATCAGGTAAGCTTTGAATAGTATAAAGTTTGCTCTATATTTCATTACAAATTTTGTTTGATGGAAATAATTGAATTGAATTGGATTGAATTGAATTGAATTGAATTGAATTGAATTGAAGTGAAGTGAATTGAATTAGATAAGAACAGATTGTTTGCGATTAGTAAGTAACTCGTGAAGAACTCCAATGTCCTACTCTGATACCATTGTGGAATAATCTATGATGAATATTGTCATCGATGGTATCAAAGACCTTGGATAAGTCCAGGAATACACAAATAGAATGATGATAAAATTTATGATTGGATTTTGAGACTTTATCAATGGGGGCCAGCATTGCCTGCGATGTGTGGCCGTTTGTTGTTTTCTTTGTGTGTGTGGGGGGGGGGGGGTTGTGTGTTGTTGTTGTTTTTGCCGAAACCAAACTGTTAATCAGAAATGATTTATGGATATTTAAAATCCTCCCTTTCTCGGTTCCTGTGGACTTGAATTACCTGAGAAACTTTCGTAGCGAACTAAAAACTTCATGTATAAAAAAGACGAAAGACGCAGCAGCAATGCTGTAGGCCTACAGGGCAAAAAAAAAATCTAAATCTAAAAGGAAAAACAAAAAAAAACACCATGAAGACGCAGGACGATGAAGGCTTGCAAAAAAAAAAAAAAAAGATTAAAAAAAAAAACTTGTAAAACCTGCCGTATCCGAAACCTCTTGTGTGTGTATATATTAGCGGAATGAGAGTTAGAAGAGAGAGAGAGAGAGAGAGAAATAGGGAGAGAGATGTGCAAATATCAGACGCTATTTTCGTATATACATGTATTATAATAATTTGAATATAGTATTTATTTATTTATTTATTTATTTATTTATTTGATGTAATCCGCTGTGTGTAAATTGAATATAGTTTGATATTGGAGTTTATGTTTAGGAAGAGAAGATTGTGAGAAAATATTTTTTGAACCAAACTGATTATTTTTGTGTAAAATGTGTTGATTTGAGTTATATATTTACTGAATAACAACATCTGTATTAATAAGTATAAATGACCGGCATACATAATTGATATAATTTTTTTTTGATAATCATTGAGAATAGTGATATATGACGTTGTATTTGTAATATTTGTTTTTGTTTTGTATTATAGGTTGATCTCAGTGTGCAATGGTTAAGATGAATAAGATTGACCCTTTGTTGTTCTATGCATTTTTTTTTTTATTGCTACATTGTATTTTGTATTTTTAATGTATTCATGGCCATTTGTTAACAATGTCTGTAATTCAGCCTCTGGGTTGCTTTAGATATTTGATGAATAAAACGCCTCTTCAATTTCCTTTTCAAAAAAAAAAAAAAATCACCCCAAATCATGGCGTCATGGAGACTTATACTCTCCTCACGCCACCTACGCCAATCCGCGCACAACCAAGCTCGAGTGTATCCACTGGTATAGCGTTTTAATTGTTATTTCGGCATTCTGGTGAACTCTTGCTGTGGCATGTACTTTTTGATGTTACTTTGCAATGTACAGTATGCTGGTATGTATCTGCACTGTATTATGTCATCTTCTGTATATACGTTTTGCTATTTAATGTACATAATTATGTTCATCAACATTATTCAGGGCTCCATGGAAGACCACTATTTATTGGTGAATGGACTACCCTGACAAAAGATTAGAAATAAATAAATAAATAAAATAAATAAATATTGCTATAGAAGCTTTGTGGGGATCAAACAAGAAATATTAATTATTGCATTCTGTTACGTATCAATCTTCCATTCATTGATATACACTCATGAAAAAAAAATATTAAGAATTTTTTCAGCCACTTTATGTCGTTTCGATATCTTTTCATCCTATTAATAGCTATTCCATGTAATGGTCATCGTCAAACTAAAAAAAAAGAGAGAAAATATGTTGGGATATATAAACTTAATAATTCGAGTTATTCTTATGAAGAGTACTATGAAATTATTTCAAATCTTACTTTTTGCTTGAATCCAACTTTTTTTTTTCTAATTACAGTCTCATGGGTAGGTAAAAAGTTAAAGGGTAAAACAATGCAGTCATTAGAACAAATACTTCTTTTATATAAACAGTTTCTCAATAAAATTATTATCTCTTTTAAAACGGGCTTCATAGGTGCCACGCGAGTCACGGAAAGAGTTTAATTCGGGGTTTACAGTAAAACTTGGCTTTTAGATGTTCAAGGGTGTGCTCTGGGATAAAATTTCATGCTATAGAGACAGTCTGCAATACATCTACATTTTTCTTTTTGTGTGTGTGTGATTATTAATCATTACGTGGCATCTCGGTGTTGCTTCAAAAACATATGTTTAGAGAGGCAGATTTATAAATTGATGGCTGCGGCGGCTGCTTGTAAAATTACTATCAAAAGAAAGATTCGAAGAATTTTTCTTTTTAAATCTTAACAGAAACAAGTTATCGTTAACAGAGAAGGAATATAACATTTTAGCATACATGGAAAATTATTCCCGGAAAACTCACATCAACTTCTTGAGTAAAATTCCGTCCAGGAACACAAGTATCCTAAACAAAATGAAAGATTATTTCCTACCCACATAATTATTACAAATCCTGTACTAAAATATGATTTTCCCATACCCGTCCGCAACTACGGGACTTCAGCACGGGGTGACACGTCCAAATTTTTGCTTGACTCGCTTTCCTTTTTCGAGACAGTGCTATAAGTTAACAATGAAGTTTACTTCTTCAGCACGAACGAAATTTTCCTTAAAACAAAAAAAAAACAAAAAAAGGCTGACAGATTTGTTTGATTACAATTTAGACTTGATGACTCTGTTCTCGACATGAAATTCTTGTGGAAGGCTATAATATCATTAGACTATAGATAGAAAGGGAAGTGGCGGCAAAATAGCGCCATAATGATCATGAAACTATTCCGTTCGTAACTCGCCATGACTTTGTAGTGAAATGATAATTGCAAACCTGAAGTCATTAATGTGCTTGTATACTGGTATTGACCTCCAGATACAGATTCGCCCTGCGATCTCCAATGTGCCCTATCTCAATAAAACTACGTTCCCACTCAGCCGAGTTGTAGTGGCGAATTAGGGCGAGTTGCCTATGTGGTAAAATGAGGCACTCGCGAAACTCCCGCAAAGTTCTTCATGTATAACTCGGGAAATCTCGTAAAAACTCGACATGGTTCGACGTAACTCGGCCCAACGCTGCTAGAAGTCGCGAGCATATCCCCCTGTCATCACAGGTTTACTGAAGAAGTCAGTAGCATGTATCACTGGTGATACGTATATGGTACAGTATTGGTGGAGATGAGATTTGGGCTTTTAACTTTTTTCGAGATACCAAGAAAATACTTTTATAGTACAGAGCATACCATTTTAAGAGGAATTCAAAGTTTATTTGATGAAAATCGGGTTTGGAATGACTGAAACATCCAAAAACAAAGTAAAACAAAGCGATAGTAATAAAATATGGGTCCCACACTTTATTAGAATCGCTCTTTTTTGGATATCTTAGCCATTTCAAAGCCAATTTTCATCAAATCAACGTTGAATTCCTCTTAGAATTACATGCTCTTTCATATTTCATAAGAGGTTTCTCATTATCTCGCCAAAAATGTTAGCAACCTGAAATTAGGTCTCAACCAAAACTATACGATCCCTTTAAGCTAATTCCACTTGACCAGAGCAGTTTCAAGTTTATCTCTAGTAACGTAAAGGGCATTTGTCTAGCGGCTCCCAGGCATGTTCAGCTGTCACATTATACATCATATTTCACATCATTTTTGCTACCACTTAACATTCATATTTAGATAGATTAAAATGAATATGAAACCCTCCCCTTTTCCTAGAGACAATTCTTAAGCATGGATCTCACATTTGTCTCAAATTGGTAGCTTCATTATAATTATGCCTGATAATAGACACCTTTTAAAATCAATGCCTTTATTCATGAGTAAAGAAATAATCAGCAACGGTAACTTCAATCAAGCACAGGAACACAATACTGATCCCTTGAAGTAATTTCATTAAATTATTAAAAAGGAGATACGTGCATATTGTAAGACTCGGAAATCGAACCCATGTCCCTTTTGTTCTGGAGCCAGACGCGCTATATGGTATACTTACTGAGACAAAATCACCGACCATTTGGAGAGAGGCAAAAGTGTTGCGTTTCCCACGCCTTTGATCGAATGAAACCTGTACAAAGCTTGGAACGAGCTCTTGATAACTCTTTGGGAGGTCATAAAAAATCAAGTCGAACATTGGTCATCCCAACTCATAATACTAAGCTCAGTGTGAGTCGTATCGCGCTCGGTTCACTCGGCTAAGCGGGAACGTAGCAAGCATATACACCTCATCCAGACAGACAAATCGATTAAAATTTAATAGTTGAAGATTTCAGCAGGGTTTCCACTTAGCCGAGTTACGGTGCCGAGCTTTGGCGAGTTGTGGCGAGTTGCCTCAAAGGGGCACTCGCGATCAGCAGGGTTCCCACTTAGCCGAGTTACAGTGCCTAGCTTTGGAGAGTTGTGGCGAGTTGCCGCAAAGGGGCACTCGCAATAACTCGCTTTAAAGGGATGGTGCAGTATTGGTGGAGATGAGAATTGGGCTTTTAACTTTTTGCGCGATACCACGAAAACACTTATGATATAGTACCGAACATACCATAAAAACAAGAATTCGAAGTTTATTTGATGAAAATCAGGTTTGGAATGACTGACACATCCAAAAACAAAGTAAAACAAAAGCGATCGTAATAAAGTGTGGGTCCCACACTTTATTAGAATCGCTTGGTTGTTTTTTTTTTTTAATATTTCAGCCATTTCAAAACCAATGTTCATTAAATAAACGTTGAATTGCTCATAGAATTACATGTTCTTTCATATTTCATAAGAGGTATCTCATTATCTCACAAAAATGTTAGAAACCTGAAATTAGGTCTCAACCAAAACTATACGATCCCTCTAAGCTCGTCATGTAACTCGTGATAAATCGCGATAAGTCGGCACGACTCGGCGTAACTCGTAGTGAATCTGCAAAGCTCCCCGTGAACTCGCGAGTGGTTCCAAAATTTTTGAACATGTTCAAAATATTCCCTAACTCGAAGTAAGTCGTGCTGACCTCGTTTTAAACTGGTAATATACTCGTACTACTCGTAACAAACTCTCAATACTGGTACGAAGTTCGCGATGAACTCTTCGTAACTCGCCACCTTCAAGTATACACGTGAGTTCTGCTCGAGTTTTGAAGAGTGCGATACGAGCACTACGACTCTACTACCAGCAAGGTTTCCACTTACCCGAGTTGGAGTCTCGAGTTGTGCCGAGCTGCGCAAGCTTGGACTCGCGTGAATTCGCTTGAAATTTAACAATTTTAATGAGCTGCGCATGAGTGATCTACGAGGCAACATCCAGTTTACTACGATAGCTGTACGAGTGAGCCGAGCGTGATACGAGTCACACCGACCTTGGTGTGAGTTGTGATGACCTGTGTACGATCTTAAACCGAGCTTTCATCGAGTTATAAAGAGCTTGTTACGAGCCCGTTACGAGCCTGTTATGAGTTCGCGCAATCCCTGATGTTCGTTTTGGCCTCCAGTGGGGTCTTTTCTCCCATTTTCTTCTACTGGGACCTGGTCTTGTGGGTCTTGTTTAGAGGCTTGGTCTTTTGACTGCCTCTGTAGCTCATCACGGATGATTTGTTCTGTTTCTACTGTCTCTTCCTGCTCTTCTACCTCTACTTCTACCATTGCTTGATTGATCTCCATTTCCTTTTCCGGTTTTTTCTTGGATTTCTTGAGCCAAGGCATGTTTTTTTGTCTTAATTTTTACGTAGTTCTAGAAATGTAATGGCAGTGACCTATTTGTGCACGTGCACGTGAGTTTAGGGTTAAATGAATGTCTTCTGTCTTGAAAACGCTGGGAAAATGTGAATAATTCCATATTAATAGGTCAGTGCAATGCACTCTGAATTAGCTAATACAACAGTCGTTTTAAGTCGCAGAGCTCGATCTAAACTCTAAAGTTATCCCGAGTTACATGAAGAGCTTTACACGAATTATCGCGAGTGTAGCAAGGTTCCCACTTAGCCGAGTTAGAGTCTCGAGTTGTGACGAGCTGCGCGAGCTTGAACTCGCGTGAAATTTGTCAATTTTAATGAGCTGCGCATGAGTGATCTACGAGGCAACATCGAATTTACTACGATAGCTGTACGAGTGATCCGAGCGTGATACGAGTCAAGGATTGTTTCCAAGCCAACTAAAGTTACGCTGTCTACGTCGGTATCTGTTGATGTCAACTTTTTTTATGTCATTTCATATCAAGTAAAACGGGGGGGGGGGGGTGATTTTGCGCCATGATGGATTCAGTAAAGAAAACGTGAATGGCTCCAGATTAGGGAGAGTAACATGATACAACACTGGAGTTACACTTCGTTCTTTGAAGTCACATTATTACTCAGGTTAAACATAGAAGGGTTCTTCAATTACAGAAGCTTTGAAAAGACAGCTGTGTATTTGAACAAAATAATTATTCATCCACACTTTGACTACTGTTCCATCACGTGCATGGATGAAAGGGAACACACGTGCGACCTGCAAAGACTCCAGACTATACAAAATATAACTTTACGCATGTTGTTTGGCATGGATGCTCTATGGAACACCAGGAAGGCAGTATACATGGCACCATACAAATAGACAATTGCAAGAACGCTTGAGGAAGCACGGACAGGTGTAGTCGAAATTCATAAAGCCATTCACAATTGATTAACTGAAAGACTATCATATGTTCACTTATTGTATCAAAAGAGCATTATTACAATCTTCTTAACAATGACAACAAACCATGAAGCCTACGGCAAACATTTGGTACTCCGTTCTACATAATGATTTACTCTGAAACAGTCGAATCATTGACAACTTCATGACTTTTACGAAAGCAACCCAGAAACGAAAGCCAAGAATGAAATGAAACTATTATTGTCAGCAGACAAAATACTGTCATAACGCTTATACTGTATAGATATCATTATGGCACAAGTGGAACATAGTGATGGCAATGATATCCGGCAGTGATATTTGCTCATTTAATAGACTAAAATCCAATAAAACTGGCAGTTATACGTTAATTTTTACAGTTCTTGGCTTTTTGTCCTTCTTACGCTTTTATTTGAATAATTATGTATAGGCCCTATGCTGCATACTAGTCTTCAGGAAAGATGTGTGTTTTACATTTCTCAAACCCCTTCCCCCTTCCTCTTTTCCGCTAACCCTCCACCCCCCCCCCCCCCCCACCGAAAAAAAAGATACAAAAGACATTCTGTCATTATAGGATCCCATCTCGTCCTATTGTATACTGTTCATGATATTGTTCATGTATACTGATGGTAGTCTAACAAATGAGATTGGAGATATTAATTCGTCACGCGAGTCAATATATCCTATTTGGTAGTTAATGTCACAGTGAGTTACAACAGGGTATTAGAATCAAGATTGTATTGATTTAGCATGTTTCATATCTGATAAATAGATCACATGAAACCCAATCTGATTTTAATTGTCAAAAGAACCCTGGGAATTAACCCATATCAGCTGTCACACGAGTCATGCCTCAGAAATGGTATTCATGTCTGAAAATACAAGAGTGTTCGAGCCCATTCTTTTTATCCAACCGTGTAATAAATATGGCATTCAGATTTTCAAATTAAAACGATCACAATGGAAAATCATTAATATCTTATTCTGCCGAGTTGATTGCTGAAAGATAAACAACAGGACAGTCCTGGCAAATTATGAACACAAAATTCATAGAAAATGCATGGTGCTGTCTGAAAGGTGTATGTATAAACTAGATGTGTAACTTTTGTATCATCCTGTTGCCATATAGAAGCAGTCATATTCAGGGGCGGATCTAGCTTTTTATAAAGGGGGAGGGTGTGGGAGGGGGGTGTCCCCCCCCCCCCCCCCCCCTCGCACTGTAGGGAGAATTTTTGAAAATCTGTGTGAAAATGGCGTTTTCTTGCATCTAAAACACCACTTTTGTCCCCGGATTTTTTTTTTTTTTTTTTTTTGGGGGGGGAGGTTGCAACCCCCCAACCCCCCCCCCCCCTCCCCCCCTCTAGATCCGCTTCTGATATTAGACATGTCATATCATGTCCATGCAGAAGTATCATTTTCATTATGTTTTTGCCATGGCATCTCTCAGCTTGCCTACGTGGTTAATATTGTTATCAGGAGAACAGGTGAACATACGGTTTTTGAAAGCTTCTCTTTTTCAGAGTGGGGCAATTCCACGATAACACCGTGACACTTTGGAGTATGATTTCACTCATTAAATGTAGATAACAAACAAAATGTAACACTAAAGAACATTTTTTATTATGTTTCTATGCTTGTCATCAAAGGCAGTTTTGAAAAGAAAAGAACTTTGCTGCGGTAAATGAGTTATGCATAATTGATTACCACCGTAACACTGTGACGCAAAATGGGCATGGGTTTTTGTGCACTTTTGTTTACTGACCAAACTCTGTGAAGTTAATGAACATTTTGGAAAGTGGATCTGTTCATTGGATGTACTGGAGAATCAATGATAATAACAAAGTAAAATTTGACTAAAGAATCACGATAGGGAAACAATGACACAGATTATAAATAGGTGCACCGTAACACCGTGACTGTAGCACCGTGGCCTCTCAAATGTGTGTAGAAAACATACGTAGAATCTTGTTGTCTTACTTACAACTCAAAATATTTCTCCTTTGGGTAATTTGAAATGATCATTTACAATGAATGTTTGACGTCACAGCATAATACTTCCAGATAAAACAAAACATTATTAAAATGATAACAGATTAAAATAAACAACAAAATAACGAAAAAACTATGCACCGTAACGCCGTGACACATCATATAATTATGTTTGTACACATACAGTCAGGAACATTGCTTGTTAATTAAAATATATCGTACGTTTTGATGCATAATTCCCTCTTTCATTATTAAAAGTTTGTTAATCATTTCTGAGGGAACTTTGAGGTTTTACAGCTACTCTTTAAAAGTATATTTTTTTAATATTTGAAGATGACTTACAAATTTGAAACTTTGATTTTTATCTTTGGTCAAAAAGCAAGGTGAGCATACCTAGCAATTTCAGTGATTGAAAAAATAATGATATACAACTACATGTACCAAACTAATTGTTCTATTTGCAAGATGTATTGGAAATAGACAGAAAAAAAGTATTATGATGCAAATTCCTACTCATACACATATTATTACAGTGAGTGTGACTCCTTTAAATTTGAAACTTTTGATATTGCATACAGTACTACGCACAAGAAAGTGCAGTGTTCCAGCGAGATTAACTATGGGTGGGTCCATTGATGTTAGCTTCTGTATGCCATATTAAGTAATTCTTAAGGATACAAAGGAATTGCTGCAGGATTTCATGCAGTTTGTAATTGTTTGGAGTATACCAAAAGAGTGTAATAAACTCCAAGGGCACAAGGAACAACCAGTCCTTGATACCTTTATACTAACATCAGTTTGCATGCGAATTGCCAGTCCGTGGTGTTTACCAATACCAATAGACTGGGGCAGCCATTAAAGTCCACAGGAAAAATAAAATTGTCCGAATCTTTGGCATTTCGATATTCTAAGAAATATAAAAGTTGACAGTGTAGCCATACTTGCTGGTGCAGAGTAAAGCGAACAAAGTGGACGACAACTTTCTACTATTTGAGTATACGAAAGTAGAATTAAACCACATGATAAATTTTGTGTTTATTACGACAGGAGAAAATATGAAATAAATGGTATTAACTCAAGTGAAACTGTTGCCTTAAAAGTTCAAAACGTTCAGAAATGTTTGTTCAAGTTATAAATCTGGTAGGTGGCCTAGTGTGAGTGGGCTGCTGCCAGTTTAATCCTCTGCGTGCTCTGTGTGTAGAAACCCCATAGAGTTCTACACACAGCTCAAGATTTTTTTTTTTTTTTTGCCTAGAAATGGTTAAAACTGAATGATGACGGCAACGAGCACAACTGATTCTCTTTGTGGATACAGCCTGGCCCTTCTGTTTAGGAACAACCATTGAAATACCTCTTTCACTTGAGTAAATGTGAGAGAGAAATCAGATGGTCACTTCAACAGTTAGTCATTTGGTAATTCGGTATGTGTTATAATTGCTGTAACACTGTGACACATTTTAATCAGTTTTAATTAGTTTAAGAAATGAGTAACCATCATTAGTATAATTCCTGTACATGGTATGTGATCATGATTTGGACAGTGAAAATACTTCTTATTATGCATGTAATTTTCAAACAATTAATGGTAAAAACATCAGTTTTTTACTGTAAAACCGTGACATTATTGATTAGGGTAGATGAAATATTCACTGAAGCATAACACATAGAAAATATTGAACATTGATCAATATGTAATGATGTTCAACCCTAAGTCTGAAAACAAATGAAAAGTTTTCACCTCCTTTTTCATTTTCTCATGCTACATCTATTTGAAGGGAGCGTATAGTTTTGGTCAAGACTTAACGTCACGTTTCTGACATTTTTTGGTGAGATAATGAGAAACCTCTTATGAAATATGAAAGAACACGTAATTCTAAGAGGAATTCACCTTTTATTTGATGACAACTGATTTTGAAATTGCTTAGATATCCAAAACAGAGCGATCCTGGTAAAAGGTGGGACCCGCCTTTTGTTACGATTGCTTGTTTTTACCTTGTTTTTAGATGTCTTAGCCATTCCAAACCCGGTTTTCATCAAATAAACTTTGAATTCCTTTTAGAATGGTGTGCTCTGTATTATTTCATAAGTGGTTTCTTGGTATCTCGCAAAAAGTTAAAAGCCCAATCCTCATCTCCACCAATACTATACTATCCCTTTAACTTCATTATATTTTTCAGATATAAATCTGAAATTTAATTATGCCTATATGCGCATATTTGGTAAAGTTAGTTACGTCTTTTTTCAAACAAGATCGTCAGGTATGGAAAATTCAGCCCTAAAGCTTTTAGTTTAATACCAAAATGATTGAGATTTGACCATTTTGAAAACGTGATGGTCATGCCCACTTTATCGTGGAATTGTCCAGTGTTCAGTTACAAAAAAGAAGAAGATATTTTTAAACCTTTTAGTATGTCTTAATCAAGACTATGGTACCAGCACAATTAAAACTGCCATATACGCACTACCTACTTTGGTTACCATATATTTTGACAAATGGGTGTCCTACCTAGAAGAAGAATACAAGAGGAGACTTGTCATAGAGGAAAATGGGATACAGTTCATTACATTTATCCATGGCTGTAAGTATTGTACTTGTGTATTAAAAAAAACTGTGTATATTTATATAGGTATATTATTGTATGCGTGCACACATCTCTGTATGATAACCATCGGGCTGCCATAGCAACTGTATTAGTAAGCATGGCTGATAACCCTCAAACGCATCTTTATCTGGGATAAAATACAGAGTTTATTTCCACATTCTCGTATAATAATACTATTTTCCCTTGTCAACATGGTCAATACCGATTTGAGTATAAAGTCAATTGTACTATTCCTTCCTATTTAAAAAAACAATTTTTTATATCGGCAGGCATTTTCTTTTTTACCTCGCCATGACCTTTTAAGCGTTTTAGATCTTATTTGCAATAAACAGGACTTGTCAGGAATAATTACCTCTTGCTAGACATTTTGTTTGATACCCGCGGCTTTGGTCTCGCATTTTTGAAATATGGTGTATCTAGTATTTGTCTTAATGCGTTGTCATGGTAACGGCCTTGCGGTGGCCACACACACACAATCAACTTTATGGAAAAACAGGCACAATCTGATAGCTGACAGTCCTGCAATCAGGAAAACGACACTTAAAATCGCTTCTAAGGTTGAGGGGAGGGCCTTTACAATTGGCTCGCGGTCTAAACAAATTTGATAGAAATATTAAGGCCTATGTATACATGGGTCAAGGAGTTTAAAACTCTCTCGCATGCGCCTTCAGTATTGCCCGCTCACTGCACTCGTTCAAGAACAGAGTTGATTTCTCTGTCGTAAAATCCGTTAAACAGCATTGCATTTAAGTCCAAAATCCTGAAAACATTACCTGTCGGTTCCAGAGACTTGTTTCCGGTCGTTTAATGGTGTTCTCCATCCATGGGTGTTGATGGGGGCGAGTCGTTGGGGCCTTACCCAGCTAGCTGCTAGCGGGCTCCCTTCGTGTGGATCGTCGAGGGGAAGAGGGTGCACCCGTCGGAAGTTCCTATGTTCCACAACATGAGATGATAATAATAAATCTTACACTCCTGTCGTATTACGGACCTCCCCTAGTAGCTGCCAGCCCATAGTTAATAATCGTGATGATAGAAATGGTCATAATAGTATTTGTCATCATTTACGTATCACATTCATAAAAAACATGCATACTCCTTAAGTAATGGTCTATATCATAACCTATATGCTTTTTATACAATGACGAGATAAAGATTTAAAACGATTTAGTCTCATTTCGTCCTAAATGTTTATACTTCATCGCACAGGAGAGTCGAGTTCGGTGTACCTCAAGGATCGATACTCGGCCCACTGCTGTTTTTGTTGTTTATTAATGATATTCCAAATGCAATACAACACTGCCAACTATCACTTTATGCTGATGACACTTGTCTCTATTTTTCATCTAGCGATCCCCATGTTATGTCTGTATCAATTAACGAAGATTTACAAAGTATTTCGTCATGGCTCACGCATAACAAATTGATTCTGAATGCGGCAAAGTCTGAATATATGCTTATTGGTTCCCAAAGGCGATTGACTAGATTTAATGATGATCTGATTAAACTTGCTATAGGTGGGGAAATTTTGAACCGTGTTTCAAAATGTAAATATCTGGGAGTGATTTTTGATTCTACTTTAAATTGGAAATATCATATTGATTATATTCGTAGCAAGGTTGTTAAGAGTTTATTTCTTCTTCGCAAAGCAAAATCATTTTTGAATACTCATATTATAAAAATGTTGTATCACACAATTATTCAATCTCATTTTGATTATTGTTCTTCTGTATGGACTAGTGCTAATAAGTCACATCTGAATATACTTTTTATTTTACAGAAAAGAGCTTTGAGAATTATTCTAAATGCTGATATGTTTGCACGAAGTGATGAATTATACAATCAGTCAGGAATTGAACCTCTTCAAAGGAGATGGAAAAAAATGAATCTTATTCTCCTGTTTAAATGTATCCATCATACTGCTCCTGAATACCTTGCCAATCGAATGTGCATGCAAACTTCGCAATATTCTCTCCGTAATACTTTATGTAAAATATTTTTGCCAAAACCAAATACAAATTTTAAACGGAACAGTTTTTTATATTCTAGTGCAATATTGTTTAATAGTCTACCGTATGATATTCGTTCGAGTGATACAATCTGTATTTTTAAACGGAATATAAGAAGATATGATTTGTTTTGAGGCTGCGTTTTAAATATACATATTTTTTGTTGTTATTATACATACATACATATCACGAATGAATGTTTGCATACTCTGGCAGAAAATTCAATTCATCTAGGCACATTTTTTATGCTTTTGAAGTGAATAGGAATACTTGTACTTTTTATTTTGAGTATTTTTATTTTTATTCTTGTATGTTTGTTGTATACAATTATTTATGTAATTTGTATGTATTGTTTTACCCTGTAAATCATTGTATTTTTACGTGGACCCCTTTGAAAATCAGTCTTGTGCTGAAAGGGCTATCCACCCTGTGAATGGAAATAAATAAATAAAAATAAATGTCTCTCCTTCAGTTACAATACTTGGAGGACACACAAAGGAAGTATTTACCTCTAAAAAAAAACCACTGTTGTGGGAGTCATTATACGCAAAGAGATAGGAGAGGGGGAGTTAAGAGGGAAGAGCACATCACCTCTCATGGTTGCTTAGACATATAAGGAACTTAATACAAGATCAGAGATATAGTTTTGCAAAGTTCTTTTAAAAGATGCAAACTTAAAAAGCTGGCTATGGCGTACTTGATAACAAATCGATTCTGCAATTGAACTCGGCTCTCTTGAGGAATAATAATATTGATGAACTACGGAATAGGGTGCATTAATTAGGGGCAGCGGAACCTGTTTTCTTTTGTTTGTTTTTTACTTTCTTTCTTTGCTTTTTCGATGATGTTGATTTTTTGGGGGGTGGGGATGGGGCTACGGGCCTTGGGACTAGATGGGTATAGTGCTCTTGGTTTGCCAAGGTAAGTAGTAAAAGTACCCCCCCCCCCCTAAAAAAAAAAAAGTGGAAAAGGACAGACATGTAGAAATGAAGTCTGCATGATCGATTTATATCCCAGGTAGAATTATTTAACAATCTATGACATCACATAGGTTAGGAATTTGAATTACCAGAAGATGAATACAAGAAAATTGTAAATTAAAAGCTAGGCCTATTAGGAAATAATAACACACAAAACCCTATTGCCAATTAATTGAAATTTGTTCGTGTTTAAGCAGGTAACATTTTTTAAAACTGATAGAGGTGAATAATAATGAGAGGTTTTAAGACAACAACTCTGTAAATGCACAAATATATATGTATGTATATATATATATATATATATATATACATATATATATATATATATATATATATATATATATTCATCCACAGTGACAGAGACAGATATAGTGAGAGATAGAAAAAAAGCAGAGTTTGTCACTAATGCTGATATAAAAAATGCCACTAAACATACCCGCCCAGGCTTGTCGTCTCCGTCATCGTAAGAGAGGTCCCATTGCTCTGAAATTTAAAATACGGGTGAATCTCTAACCAGTCACTATAGGGCAATAGAGGCGTACGAGCCACACTACACCCTTTTATATACCCTTCCGGTTGTCTTCACGCGCTGTTTCCAAATAAGGCTGACTTCCAACAAAAGAGGTATAACTGGAGAGTGCGAGCGTCGCGATTGTGGAGGGGAGTGGAGTTGGGAGTAATATCTACTTGAGTTGATTTACGGCATTTTCCATCACACAGTTGACTAACTTTGACTTCACTGTATTTAGACCTACTTATGAGCAGCAGCCAACCAGAGCATGTAGAGTTCGGTTGCTTTTCACCATTTTTGTTTTTATTATGATTAAGAATGCACCTGTTAATTGAACATGTTACAATGGAAATTAATATCGGAATACTTTCATCTTATGATCTAGTCTATAAAACAAGAAGCTTAGAGGGTTATATTTTGCCGCATCTGCAATCACAATGACAAGATAACTTAAAAACGTATATCAGAGTTATCTCTATCATGTCCATTAACTTTCTCAATGGCTTTCTACTTTGGAAGGAGAAACAAATGTCTTTCACGTCATAAAGTCTCTGTCCATGTTTCCTTGCTTTACCAACAGTATACAGGCCTTGTGATTGTAGTAATGTTGTACCTGCATGTCGGTTGAACCACTCAAAGGGGAATTGGAATGATTTGGCAAAAACTTTAGGTCAAATAAAATGAAATAAAAACATTTCTATGCATAGCTTTAACTATGTTTTGCCAATTTCATCCAGCGTCAATCAAGCAACAGCACACGGGTACTGACTGCACCCAACTATAAAAAAAAGAAAAAAAAAAGAAAATAAAATAAAATGAAAGAAGAAGAAAATTAAAAAAAAAAAGTTTCATGCCTCCTGGGGGTCCATTAACTCACCGAAGATCATTTTGATAGATGCTTGCAAATCGCAAAACATTGTCTGCACCTTTTGTCGGAGGAGGCGTCATTGTTCTCACGTAGAATAGAAAATCGTGAAACCTTTTCATTAAACAAACAATTGCAAGAGATTTTTTGTATGTTTCGATATCAAATAATCAGAAAAAAAATCCTCAAACCCCCTCCCCCCCCCCCCCCACACACACACTCTTTTGTACTCTCAAAGGTTTGTTGCGCTTTCGAGTAAAGTACATGAATATAAAGGTCAAACTTAAATAGACGGCTGGGGAATTCCACCTGAGTGCATGCCCCTAATGTACGATCTCTATCATCAGTTGAACCCAAGGCGAACCATCCCTTATGCTGTAAATGAGATGTTTAAGGAGAATTAAAAGCAGGTGGATTCTCTGAATGCACCTACTGTTATTAAGCTGTTATTAAGCTGTAATTGTATTGATATTTGAGTTTGTTTGTATATTTGTTTTGGTGTAGAGGTTGATTTGTAGTATAAGTTATTTCATTGTTTGTACTTTGCTTTGATGTTCATGACAGTTTTATGTGCACATAATGTGAGATGGGCCCGTTGGTAGAACAGTTAACCAACTGAAAGGGCTACCCTGCTAAAAGAATATTGAAATAATTAAATAAAATAAAATGCAAAAATATTATATTATCGAAAACAAGAACAAAAACATGACTATAGAAAGTGAAAACCAAGTCATAAGTGACAAACAAGAAAAACACGTATAATATATTCTCTTCAATCTCGGAAAAGGAAATAGACAAATTTCAAAATAAAAAGTCAGTGGTAGCGATGATTTCCATTGCGTCCGTTAAAACTATAGACTACTATAAGTATGGATTGTGATTCCTTTTAGTGTACTAGTATGTTAAATCTGATTCGAACAAGGAGTTTATCCATGAAACTTAAATATCCAAGAGTAAGATACACATATCTTAAAAATAGTAGAAAGACTGAACTTAATTATTTTAGTCCACTATCCGTGTTCGGCTCTTAATTATACGCCTAAAAAGTGCAGCATCAGGCTATTCCTTGTTTAAATGCAGCTAAGGTTATCAATGCAAAACCAGTTTGGGTTACGTTCACTGTACAGTCCACCAAAATCACCTCTTAAAAGTTATGAAAGACTGGTTCAGAACTACGAATAAAGGGAAACTATTGTTGGCACGGTGATATACTATTGACCTCAGAAAAGCATTCGATAAATGGATCACTAAAAAATCTTCGATAAATCGCGGTTGTTTGGTTCGAGGCCTTTATTATTATTCAAAAGGTAGCTTTTATAATACTGAAGCTAATACAGCTAAATTCTGGCCTTTGAATTGATGCCAAGTAAAAATGCTAAAGGTTGGCCCTAAAAAAGTTAGAAGTAAAAATGTACAGGTTTGATGCAAGGGGGTGAAAACGTCAAAGGTATAATCAGAGGTTAAAATATAGCAGGTATAGATTATGTAGAGATTGATTTAATGTTTTGATACTGATGTGATTATTCATATTAATCATTTTTGTTTGTTTTTTATTTGTTTGTTTTTTTCAGGTACAAACATTTAGTGCAGAAGTTTGGACTAAAATATGATGCCCGGGAAACTTGATATTTACCATGTTAAAAAAAAAATACAACAAAAGAGAAGAAGCAGGGATGCTTGGATGCTAGGGGCCGCCGTAGTGTCCCCTGACATTTTTTTTTTTCATAACTTGTCACAGTTCTCCCTTATTCTTAACTGAGGGGAAAAACACATACGTATACAGAATTAGATTACGTGAATTTCCTAGTATCTTTAAACCTTTTCGATATTTTCATTATTTTGTAATGTCACAACAGGGCAACTAATCCATTCAGGTAGTCTATAATTTATCTGCAGTGTGTAAAGCGTTACATTAATTTTGCATATATCCTTAGTACGAACTTCAAAGAGATCTTGCAGTCTGTTTACAGTAGTGAATACATTTCAAAATATAGCTATTCATTATTCTCCTTCCATTTCCTCTGCGAATGAACATTATCGCTCACACGTTATTTTTCTCCTTTTTTTATCACAAACATAAAATTTTCCTTCTAATCAATATGACTTACGAACAGGGATTTCACTTTAATCAAATATCAATCATCTAAAATCATTATCAACCAAAAACAAATACATTTCGTACCTTAATACGATTTTAGTGGGAGTTAAGAGGCCTTCACATGAACGACTGATTTGCAGCAAAGTTTTGCAGTGGTATAATATGTGATTCTATGACATGTATTGCGTTGAGTATAAGGTTTATAAGTGTTTTTTTTCTTTTAACATTTTTTTCCTAAAAATGTCACAAAGTTTAAGTAAAATCATCCCACGAGCTCGACACCTATGAGTCATACTGTAACAGCCCACAAATCATACAGTCCATGAGACACTATAGGAAAATAAGGCCCACGAGACCGACATTGCATAATGTCGGTCTTTGGGGCCTTGTTTTCGCCTAGTGTTGGTCTCGTGGGCCTTATTCCCTTGCGTCGAGCTGGTGGACGCGTAGCTCGTGGACCTATATCTTACTTGATGTCGAGCTCATGGGCCTTGTTGACTGAGTGTCTATTTCGTGAGTTGTGACTTGTGGGCTCTATGACTCGTGGGCTGCATAACTCGTGGGCTGTGTGGCTCGTGAGTGTCTATAGCTCGTGATATACACGCACCCGTATAGATGAGTTACGTCCCACAGAAGAAAGCCATAACTGAAAACTGAGGATTGCGGAGGATGGGGTACTTTGGAGCAACAATAGGGGCCAACTCGTATTGCCCCATTCTGCGCACGTCCTGAAAGCTTTGGCTCTGAAGGTAGGCATGGCTATTTAATGCACCACTGATCAGATTACTGCCAAGAACCATGGACCTAGCTAGGTCCATACAAGAACTGACTTGTGTTGTGGCAGAGCCCTGAGGGACATTTCATGTAGCGTTTAGTCAGATTTTTTTTCCCCCAACGAATTTGCTCTCAGCCAATCGAATGCAAGGATTTCCGCAGCTTATAACAGTTTGTCAGAAGAAAAAAAAAGTATCTGATAAAACGCTTCATGAACCCCCCCCCCCCCGACTCCAAGCGGGATTTGGACTTGCGCTTTTACGCACATCACCAATCTGTAGTCAATATTGCCCCCCCCCCCCCCCCAGTCATCCTTGTCCCACTATTGCAATGTAAAAAAATAAAAAAAAAAGACACGAAACGAAAAGGAAAATTGAATTCAAAATCGTGGAGGGGGTCTTGCAATAAACCATTCATGTTCACAAGGTATCAAAGCAGGATCTAAATAACACTTAATCATACACGTGCGGAATCATGAGCATTCTGACAGTCAAGGCCTGGATCTGGGATAGGGAGACAGAACAAACATGATTTATCATATATGTATATATATGTTATATATATAATATATATATATATATATATATATATATATATATGAGTGTGTGTGTGTGTGTGTGCGTGTGTGTGTGTGTGTGTGTGTATTCTGAAGAATGAGATGTGTTTCTTTCTCTTGTGTTTATTTCTTACGTCTCCTACCTTACCCTCCCCCTGTGTGTGTATTTATATATATAGTACGTGTGTACCGATGTATATGTACATAATGGTCGTCTATATTTTCTCTCACTCAAAGTCACACATGGAAACCTTTAAATTTATCAACAAAATGTAAGTTTCGATGGACGTTTTTTGCCTATTTATCTCTTCATTAATATTCAAAGTTGCCGCATTGAAATGAACATTGCTCACCGTTCCTAACCTAATGTCAATTGAGTCAACTTCAACTTCAACCTCAACTTCAACTTTAAAAATGTGCAAAATGGTCACCCCCTTCTTTTTTGGCAAAACGTTGGATAAAATTATGCAAATATTGACAATGTAGATGGGTCTCATTAAACACCAGTGAACCACTTTCCCTAAGTACTGTTAGCAATGTTGAAGTAGATTGATGAAAACTTATCGTCGCAGTTCGTGAGAAAGAGAATATGGTATATTATACCATATTCTCTTTCTCGTGAAGTGCGACGGTGCCAATCAAAGCATACTTTTAGAAGACTAGTAAAGAATACCCTTCTTTGCAAATATGTTTAAACAATACTATTTGCATGGTTCTTGCCTGCTGTCTTATCCAAGGTTCACAGGTTTATTTTGTCATACGTACACTACGTACATAATGGCAGCGAGTCTTTCTATGTTAGTTGTTACCAGAATTGTCAATCTTGTATACCTTTAACTACCATGATGTAGAGTATCCCTCTCCTTATCTCTTCCTCTTTCTTTTTCTCTCCTTCTCTCATCTTCCTATCTATGAACAAATTGAACGCGCATAATACATTTTTTTTTATGATGTTTATGTACATAATATGTGTACGTTATCCATACTGGACGTCCCAGTCAAGCTTTTCATAGCTTATGACGATCCAGACAAAATGTGTAATATGTTTCATGTACAAACTATGTGCATATTTGTGAATAATGTATGTATATGCATTTTGTGAATATATCAAATCAAATCAAATCAAATCAAATCAAATCAAATCAAATCAAATATCTTCACCCCTCTACTTTTCAGTTTCCTATCTGTTACCAAATCAAAGTCTGCAAGTTTATGTCAAGAACATAAGGCATAAAATACCTTCTCGAGAATGTCAGGAAAATGCACAATGATCAAACGTATGAATAGTCATTAGTGGAGGTTACAGCTCGTTATTCCGAAGGTTCGTTATTCCGAAGGCTCTTCAGTCCGAAGATTCCTTATTCCGAAGGTTCGTTTTTCCGAATTTCATTTTCGGATGAACAAATCTTCGGAATAACGATCCTTCGGAATAACGCCACAAATGTTCGGATTAACAAACCCTTTTTCATTTTCGGATTAACGAACCTCTAGGTATAGGGAATTTGCGTGTTTCGGATTAACGAACCTTCGGAATAACGAACCTTCGGAATATCGAACCTTCGGAATAACGAACAGCACCCTTAGTACCCTTAGTGAAACCTCGTGATAGCCAGGATCTCGGAGCCATGATGTTTTATAGTCGCAATTTTGAATCAGGCTTCTCGTCAAATCAGAGTTGCCTCCCCCCCCCCCCCACCATCTTAAAAATATTATACTGAAAATTGGCTTTAAAAGGGTATTAATGACTTTATACAAGGGTTTTGCTATACCCGACCTCTTCAAACAGGGGTATCATGTACTGTGCTCATAATCTTGAGATATGATGAAATGATTTTAACTTTGATTTTGCAACGACCAAAACAAACATGGTGAATAACAGGTGGAAGCCCAAAGCCAGTCGAAGGTTTAAGGGATAGTACAGTTGTGGTTGAGACCTAATTTCAGGTTTCTAACATTTTTTGGTGAGATAATGAGAAACCTCTTATGAAATATGACAGAGCATGTAATTGATTTGATTTGATTTGATTTGATTTTATTGTTCCACATTTCAAAACATCAAACATGATACGATCGATTGAACATAAGATTGAACATAGCGTCGTAAATTACAAAAAATACAAGAGAAGACAATTTAACAAACATGAAATGTGGGGACCTACTAAAAAGCAAAGCTTGTAATGTATAGGTCCCTGTATATATGAAAGTGTTGGTCTTCTTAAACAACCTAGAAACGAAAACTATGAAAGGAAGGAAAGGGACGTAAAAGAAAAGAGAGCAAAAAGAGCAAAGGAAAGGAATAAAATATACGAAAGCATAGCGAAATACAAAGTAGCCACCTGTAACGCGTTAACAAGACTCCTTGTCACCCGAGCAACACAGTTACGTAACTGTAAGAATGCGCAAAAACGCACATGATACATAATGATTCATTAATTCAGGAATAGCCTTGACATAAATGACTCAGTAAAAAAAAAAAAAAGCAACCATGGAATACATATGATAAACAACGAATCTGATAAAGAAGAGGGAGTTCAAATAAAATTGCATGTTGTATTATTAGATATAAGCCTGCACAAGGGATTTTTTTAGTTTACGTTTAAAACAGTTCAATGACAACGATTCATTAATGTCGGAGTCAAGGCTATTCCAGAATGTTGGACCTGTATGTACTATTGTTTTAAGAGCAAATGCAGTTCTCACGGGAGAAAAGTGAAATGAATTTTCCTGTCTTGTAGGGTAGGAATGTATAACTTTATTTTTTACAAACATGGGAGTGAAAGCATAAGGTAATTCGTCTTTAGTTAACTGGTACATAAATATCCCAAGGGAGTAAGAATGTATATCAAAAATCTTTAAGAGGTTATTACTTTTGAACAGAGGGCTTGTCGGTGCTAAATAATTGGTACAATTGATAATCCTTACAGCTCGCTTTTGTATTCTAAAGATAGACTCCAGGCGTATTTTGGAACAATTCCCCCAGGCCAGTATGCTATAATGAAGATACGGCAATAACAAAGTCGAATATAAGGTACGTAATATATATGTGGGGAAAACATGCTTAAGCTTCTGTATAACACCCAAATTTCTTGATAATAACTTACATAAATGATTTGTTTGTTCCTGCCAAGATAATTTACAATCAATTAAAAGACCAAGAAATTTAACTGAATTTGTCTGTTGTAAGTTTACTCCTGTGATTGAAATTGAGCCAGGTAAACAAGTGATTGTATTACTAAACACCATAAAATTAGTTTTGTTTAGATTTAGAGATAGTTTGTTACTTTGAATCCAATCATTAACGTGATTCAACTCAAGTAACTCAGTAGGATTTTTGTGCGTCAAAAAAAGACTTGAATCGTCCGCAAACAAGAGGAAAGAAAGGAGTGCTGACGACCTGGGCAAATCATTTATGTACACAATAAAAAGAAGTGGTCCCAAAAGGGAGCCTTGTGGAACACCACACGTTATATTTGCTGTGCTTGAATCAGAATCATTAATGTGTACAAATTGTGATCGATTTGTGAGGTAATCTCTGAACCACTCCAAGGCGCTGCCACGAATCCCGTAATGAGACAGTTTGTACAGTAATATTTCATGATCAATTGTGTCGAACGCCTTGGAGTGGTCCAGAAAAACTCCAACAGTGTGAGATTTAGCTTCGATAGCTTGAACAACTTTATCTATTAACAACAAAACAGCGTGAGTAGTCGAATGTTTTTTGCGAAAACCAAATTGAGTGTCTACTAAGATATCATGGTCATTTAAAAACTTGATAGTTCGGGAGTAGACAACTTTTTCAAGTACTTTGGAGAATGATGATAAAAGAGATATAGGTCTATAATTGCCCAGGTCGTCCTGTCTGCCTTTCTTAAAAACAGGAATAATCTTGGCAACTTTCATTTTACTAGGAAAAACACCAGTCATTAAAGACAAATTGAATACATGGGTCAAAGGTGCGGCTACTTCATAAATGATTTGTTTAAGAAGAAACATTGAAATACCATCATAGCCTGAGCTTTGTTTAGCTTTAAAATTATTTACAATATCAATGACATCCAATGCATCTACGGGCGTGAAAAATATAGAACTAGGATTGGGATTCACAAGAAATGAATGAAATGTTTTTTCCGTTAAAGGAATATTTCTGGCCAAATTTGACCCAATATTTACAAAATACGTGTTGAATGCTTCAGCAATACCACGGGAGTCATCAATTATCGTTCCATTTTGTATCATTTTATCAATTCCCAGTTTCTTTCCATCATTCTTTTTTAATACATCATTTATAACTTTCCAAGTAGACTTGATATCATTTTTATGGATTTGAAATTGTGCAGAAAAATAATCTTTTTTTGCTTTACGTAGCACAGAAGTCAAAGTATTTCGGTAAGCTGAGCATTTACGTTTCGCTTCTTCTGTACCATATCTATAACATAAATTGTTTTTACGATTTATAGATCTCAAAATTGATTTGGTGATCCAAGGACTTCTTGGGATTTTTTTATAATTCAATTTGATCGATGAAACTGAGAAATGAGCATCATATAAACGCAAAACAATTTCATTGAATATATCAAACGCTATATCAGCGTCATTCATATTATAAACAGCAGACCAGTCGGTATGATCAAGACTCATTTTAAAACTTTCTATACGTTGTTGTGACATTACTCGAAATCCCTTTTTATTATAATTTGTTTTACCCTTTTCAAAAATATCGTGTAACGTCACAAATATAGGGAAGTGATCCGATATATCAGAAACAATGATTCCTTGATCAGCAACGTGAGATAAATTTGTAAATATGTTGTCAATTAGTGACGAAGTTGTATCAGAAACCCTTGTTGGTTTTGTGATACAAGGTATAAATGACTTGTACATCATTGTATCTAAGAATTCCTGACACTGGGGCTTTTCATTATAACAAAATGAATTAACATTAAAGTCTCCCATCAATATACAATGCTTGTTCATAAGAGAGGGAGAGTCAAGTATAGTTTGCAGTACACCGACAAAATCGTTAAAATTACTATTTGGTGGCCTGTAAATTTCTCCAACTATAAGGTTTTTCGCATTCGGTATAACAATTTCTATAAAGACACATTCAATCATATCAGAAACTTGGCAAATGTTTCCATAACATTAAACTTGACATCATCTTTAACAAACAAGGCCACACCACCACCATGCTTACGTGTTCTATCCTTTGAAACTAAAGTGTAACCGTCAATACATACCAGCGAATGAAGCGGATCATGCAACCAAGTTTCGCAAAGGCCAATAACTGAAAAAGTAACTGATGAAAGATTTAAAAGTAATTTTAATTGATCAAAATTTTTGCTTAAACTTCTCACATTATGATGCATTACAGAAAAACTATTACGTGAAGAAAAAGTTTCGCGGTGTACCAGTTGTTGTGGTAAAACATATTCAGTGGTTATATGAGGTACAGCTGCATCATTTTCGTCATATATTAAATGTAAGTCAGGCATTTGCTCATGTAAACGATGAATAACATCAGACTGAAAATACACCTCATTTGTTTTGTGAGACGTAGTATAATTACTGGCAAGAACTGCTTCTACAAAATCATCGTTTGACAGTGACTGCATTGGAAGACTATCCATTATGATGGATAATTCTATGAGGGATTCAATGTTTATTTGGTGAAAATTGGTTTTGAAATGGCTGAGATATCCAAAAAAGAGTGATTCTAATAAAGTGTGGGACCCACATTATTACGATCGCTTTGTTTTACTTTGTTTTTGGATGTTTCAGTCATTCCAGACCCGATTTTCATCAAATAAACTTTGAATTCCTCTTAAAATGGTATTCTCTGTACAATATCATAAGTGTTTTCTTGGTATCTCGCAAAAAGTTTAAAGCCCAATTCTTATCTCCACCAATACTGTATACTATCCCTTTAACATTGGTTGTGCACGACTATGATGATGATGAAATGCAAACAGCTTTGGCATTACACTGTTGTGTACAGACGGAGTGAAACCTTTAAAAAAAAATAAATAAATAAAAATGCGTCCACGTTTCCTTTTCTATAAATAAGCAACTTTAATTAAGTAGTCGAATTGGTTGGGATATGGCTTCAGGTTTTTATTTACTAATTTCTTTTTTTTTCTAATTTTCTGTGAGATAATGGGGAAATTACTTGTGAAAGATGAAATAAAATACAATTCTAGGAGGACTTCAAAACTTATTTGGTGAAAACTGGTTTTGAAATGTCTGAGATATCAAAAACCAAATAGTCCTATTAAATAAATTATAGGTGTGACCCACCTTTTATTAGGACCCTTTGTTTTACTTTGTTATTGGATATCTCTGCCATTTCAAAACCAATTGTCATCAAATAAACTTTGAATTTCTCTAGGACTCTTAGAATTGTATGATCTTTCCTATTTCATGAGGGATTTTTTATCATCTCACACAAAAAAGTTAAAAACCTGAAGCCCCATCTCTACCAAAACTATGCCATCCCTTCAACTCAACTGCAACGTGACGTCGTTGTCATTTGAAAATTACACGAGTAACTGCCATACAGGTCCTTTAATATTCAATGATCAACGCAAAATGTGCCAAAGTTGGAGAGCATGCTTAACGATAGCAGGTACAATATACAGTCAGCTATAAAGCCACAGACACACACACACCCTCGCACCCACAAAAGATCGTGGATTCATAAGCAGTAACTCTAAAGCCGTAAAACAGGATGAAAGTAGAAGAATAGAATTACAAGGGGGAAAAAATAGAAAAGGATATTTCCTGAAGCGAATAGTTGTTTCGATTTCTTTCATTGCAGCGGGGGTCTGCATTCCCAGTACATTGTTGACATCGTTGTCATGGTGATGACTACGTTCCCGTTCCATAACCATTCTGGGCATGAATCAGCCATAATGGGACTGTGACTACACGCATGTACAGACACACACTTTTTATGATATTCTTTATTCGACTTTTATTCGATATCAGCATCGTATTCAGATGAAAACGAAAACAATCAGACAATGATTCCATGCAGGTTTATGCAAACAAACCGAAGACTAACCTTGTGCAGAAACCTCAACTATGAAGGCCGATACAACAGTCTTACAATGCAATATCAGACATATTAAGCTTAACAATACAAATTTAATTCACTTTTATCAACTTGTTCATACTCAATAACCCAAAGGCCTACAGTAAACTAGAATCGCATAAATCATACGTACATCGATCGAATGAAATCAGTACTTTTTCCCCTAAATAATATGAACCTACCCCCTTATAATATGACAGATTGTATAATTACGCAAAATAAAAGCGACATTAAGTATGTGCGCTTGGTGCAGTACCAACCGAACTATCCATGTCCCTCCACGGACACATGCACCTTAAAGATATGGCATAGATTTGGTTGAGACCTGGCTTCAGGTTTCTAACTTTTTCGGCGAGATAATGAGAAACCTCTTATGAAATATGAAATAGCATGTAATTCCGAGAGGAATCCAACGTTTATTTGATGAAAATTGGCTTTGAAAATAATGGCTGTAATATCCGAATCAAAGAATAATAATAAAAGGTAGGATCCACCTTTTATAAGTATCGCTTTGTTTTGCTTTGTTTTCGGCTGTCTTCGGCCATTTCAAAACCAATTTTCATCAAATAAACTTTGAATTCATCTTATAATAGAATACTCTGTAACATGTCATTATGTGGTTCTACAGTACCTCACATTAAAAGCTCAATCCTCATCTCCACCGAAACTATACCATGCCCTTAACCACCAAATCACCCACCCCCATCTCCATACACATGAAACAATTTTATACTTAGCGTGTGTATCTGTGTGTGTGTTTGTTTTTTTTCTTGATCCTTATTGATTTCATACATAAAATATAACAATTGGTTCTGGATTCTAAGTACAGACTGAAGTATCATGCAAGAACTGTAATCGGTTAAGACAAAAATCAACATTATTATTGCAGTATTTGCTGCCATGATATCTCACTTTAACATCTACAATCAGTGATAGGATCATCAAAATCCCACCAAAGTATAACATTAGCCATGGTTCTAAATCAATTAGGTCCTGATCTCCAAGCCAAATAATTCTAAAAAAGCAACACCTTTGCTTATCATATCATACAAATTTATTCAGTATCCATTGACTGTACATTATCATACACATTGAACCCACCTCTTATCGCACAAACACACGCACACACGCACACACACACACACACATACACACACACACACATACACACACACACACACACACACACACACACACACACACACACACACACACACACGAACTACAGGACTTCCAATATACAGTGACTACATTTGTGCTTGGAGATTGAAATAACATACCTCTGAAATCATTCATATTTCAAAGTATATGGAGGTTTACTCTTTTTCATTTGTTGTAAAGTAGACAAATTTCCATCATAAAATTGCAGGCAAGAATATTGACGGGCAGTACTTGCTAAAAACCCAGACCTTTTCGTCCCATTGCAAATTCATGGTATTTGATAAAACATTAAAGAGTTAGCAATTACGAGTTTTGTCTAATCATGTGGAAATAACTATCACGCCTGTATACAGCATGGAACAAACTATTCGAGGAAGAAATTATCATTTTATAGAGATGCATGCCCTATACAAACACTATAATTAAGGACATAAATTTAGTTTTCAGATGGGAAAACGTCAGGGCAGAGTAATATTTAGGCCAGTCCTTCTGGATTCATTGCAAGCATTCTTGTCACTCACTGCTGGCCAGATATTACTAATAAAGAGCGCATTTATTTGATATTTGCATAAGTATCAGAGATCACGGTGTCCTGTCCGCCATCCTGTTGTCTTTTGCAAAAGTTATAGTTCTTGACAAAGTGCCATGAAATGGCAAATAAAGGACAAGCAGCTGTTTAAACAAAACCTTTTAGAGTTATTGATACCATTAAATACGCGGCCGTAAATAGGATATAACACGCCACTGAGGGTCCATTTTGGAGGTTTTTGGACGTGGGTGAGTACCCAACTGTAGTACGTTTTGTCTACGATTGAATTTTCCTCCTTCGTGTATCCAGTTACCATGGTATAGGGGTTTTCCCCAAACTCGGACCTGCTATAACGACAGAGAGCGATGGGATTTCCAAGTTTTGCATGATCGCGGTCCTGAAGCAGTGGATTCACTGTCGCAACAATACCAATAGGCGTTTAGCTCAGGTGAAATCTAGGCCTTATATGAATCTCTTTTGAAACGAATGAAACGAATGAAACAAAAGTGTTTGTGTATGTGTGTGTGTGTGTGTGTGTGTGTGTGTGTGTGTGCGTGCGTGTGTGTGTGTGTGTGTGTGTGTGTGTGTATGTGTGTTCTCTCTCCCTCTCTTTCTGTAAATGCTTTAAATCGAGGATGTTTTAGTGTTTCACTCCATGCAACCAGGGATATTATTTCATATTGGATGTACTTTATGCCCGTTTGTTTTAATAATTTGTAACTATAGAAAAACACTCAGGGAGCGTAGACCTCAGCCAAAGCAGCAACGTATATCCACTCATACACGCACTTTTTTAAACGAATTTTCCCCCATAGGGCTTTGTCAAGTCAATTGCAAGCTTTATTTTGAAGGTGGTTTTACAATGACATTTTTTTTTTAATCATTTTCTCATATTATCACCCAAAGAATGGGTATTGACGAAAATATGAACAAACATCGTACTGAACAGATAAAATGAGTTATTACACAAATACAGAAAACTGCATGTTAAACAGAATGGTGCAGGGTCCATGAGAGAGAGAGAGAGAGAGAGAGAGAGAGAGAAGCAGGACAAACAAAACAGAGTGAAAATAGCAGGGCAACAGTAATGCAGGTAAAAGCAATTTCAGTAATATAGAACAAAACGTTGGAAATACAGATTAATATACAAATTTGAAAACAAATAATAAAATAGGCAATAATAATTTTTTTTTGTGCAGCATCATTGTTTCATCACAAAATCTGGCTAAATTACAAGTAATCAACTCACTACGATTTCCAAAATTGAATAATTGGGACATCTTTAAAGGGATAGTATAGTTACTATAGGTGGAGATGAGGATTGGGCTTTTAACTTTTTGCGAGATACCAAGAAACCACTTATGAAACAGTACAGAGCATGTCATTCTAAGAAGAATTCAAAGCTTATGTAATGAAAATCGGTTTTGGAACGGCTGCGACATCCAAAAACAAAGAAAAACAAAGCGATCCTAATAAAAGGCGGGTCCCATCTTTTATCAGGATGGCTCTGTTTTGGATATCTCAGCCATTTCAAAACCAATTTTTATCAAATAAACGCTGAAGTCCTCTTGGAATTACATGTTCTTTCACATTTCATAAGAGGTTTCTCATCATCTCACGAAGAAATGTTAGAAACCTGAAGTTAGGTCTCAACCAAAACTAAATGATCCCTTTAAAGTGTCCGGTCTTATTCTATAAAAGGGCTGAATGAATTTATTTTCATTATCCTGCAATTTCCCAATAAGCCTCTTGTTACGTAATCACCTTCCAGCTGTGCGGCGCCTTGCCCGAGCAAAGCACACGCTTTAGTTCGCATATTCAGTACGCGCAGCTTGAACTCCCAAGTTTTATGCCAAAAGATAAAAAAGATCAGTCAAAAATCAATAAAAATTCCAGGGTCCACTACCAAAATTTAATCATCTGTTCCTCGTGTCATATCTACTTTTCCTGCAAGTTTTATTCAAATCCGTTATCGACTTTTTAAGTTACATTGCAAACAGGCAAACTGATCAATAATCACTTAAAGGGATCGTACAGTTTTGGTAGAGACCTAATTTCGGGTTTCTAACATTTTTGGTGAAATAATGAGAAACCTCTTATGAAATATGTAAGAGCATGTAATTCTATGAGGAATTCAACGTTTATTTGATGAAAATTGGTTTTGAAATGGCTGAGATATCAAAAAAAAAGAGCGATTCCAATAAAGTGTGGAACCCACACTTAATTACGATTGCTTTGTTTTACTATGTTTTTGGATGTTTCAGTCATTCCAAACCTGATTTTCATCAAGGAAACTTTGAATGGTATGCTCTGTACTATATCATAAGTGTTTTCTTGGTATCTCGCAAAAAGTTAAACGCCCAATTCTCATCTCCACCAATACTGTACCATCCCTTTCAACCGAGGGGTACCTTCGGGGTAATACTCCTTCCTGTTCTACCTACTTATTACCTGTATGTAGTATTATCAAAATTGGGAAATGTTTGAGGGAAAAAGAAAACCACGTATTCTCGATTCTTGTGTATGCACATTTACACTACATGAAGCCTTATATATTACTTACTACATTGTATTAAAAACTGAATTCAGTATCATTTTTTTTCTTTCAATAATAGTCAATTCATCGAAAAAAAGTAGGCCTATATTATTTTCAATAACATAACGGACCATCCCCAATTATTTTGAGCAAACTGTCATATCCCCTGTTGTATTTTTTGGAAATATGTGTGTGTATGTGTGCGCGCGCGAACCAGGTTGCCTGGGTTCGATGTGTGTAGACTGAAGCCCCGTTTTAACAGAGCCTTTCAAACTAAAGTTACCGTGACAATGTCATGGTAGCGGCAGCGTCCGGGTAATCTATCTTTTTTTTTCCCCTGCCAGATCAAAGTGTCCCGCAAAATGTTGTTCGGACGTTGTTGCGGCAACTTTTTGCTTTTGAAAGTTTGCTTCTGTAATTTCCTGCTGTTTTATTGTGAATTTTGTTCTCCGGACGTTGTCGCGGTGAGGTCTGTTGTAGCAGGACTTAAGTGTGGTTCCATATGCATGGGGGTGGGGCCAGGAGATTTGTGATTAGGGTGGATGTAGAAGCATAGTTCAGTTGTTAAATGGTGCAAACGCACATAATTACATTGTTATTTGTTGTTGTTTTGTTTTACACAATATAATTAGTGGTTTGGAGATATCTATAAAAAATGAAAGTTATAAAAATGACTGATAATAATGATAATAATACTAGTAATACTAGTAATAATAATACTAACATTATTATTATTATTATTATTATTATTATTATTATGATTATCATCATTATTATTATCATTGTCATCATCATCATGAAATACGGATTTCTTTCCATGAATTGAAATCTGATTTATGACATTTTAGCTTACTGCAAACTCTTGTGTCATGCAGCTGTCCTATGATTGTGTGTATTTTGTAAGAATAAGCAGATGTTTACAAGAAGTTTGATCTACAATCGGATATCACTATGGAATGCTGCCACCAGCCTTTACAGCTCAAGTCGGATTGTGCAATTATATATATATATATATATATATATATATATATATATATATATATATATAACTCCCATATACCCTACAATTATAATTATATTTTTCATTAACTGCAATCCTTTCCCGAGATAGTTGTCGTTGATACCCTATGCAACATGTAAATACTTAAAGGTATACTGTGTACCATTGGGAGCAGTGATTTTAAAAATGTTAGTGATATCACATTATTGATGCCTACATAATAAGTCAGTTGTATCACAAAACATTTTACCATGTAAAAATTTTGCAATTACAGCCTAAAACATAAGGAGATATCCCTATTTTTTTCAATAAACCATCTCTCTGTGGACGGTTTAGTCTTAAAACATTTTTATTGTATCTATTGTTCGCATTTTGTAAATCTAACAATACCTAAAATTAATCATACTGATTCAAATTTTTACATTGGTTGTTTCTATCCCTAACTCACATTTTAGAACTATTTTGAAGCACCAAAGATGGGTTTTTGTTTCCTTTGCAAATGGCAAATTATGCCTTTTATATAAAGAATACAAGTTTTTAATTTTTTTTTTTTATTATTTCACGCTTTCTTAGCTTTAGTGATACATTGTAGAAAGCGATGGTATACTTGAACGGGGATCGAAACCTTGTTTAAAAAGAAAAGAAAAACAACATTGCATTATTCTTAATCCCAGAAAGGCCCACTCTATTTTGACCCTTCCCAGGTCCGGGAGGCACATGCTATTTACCACCCCCCCCCCCCCCCCCCCCCGGCCCTCGGTATAACGAACACTGCTATAACGAGATATCGGTTATAACGAGGAAATTTTCTCGGTCCCAAATTTCCTTCCACACAAGTCTATGTAAAATGCTACTCTTATAGCGAGATCGGCTATAACGAAATAACTGCTATAACGAGATAATTTTGTGACTTCCAAACAAAGAAAAACATAGTAAATCAAACCTGCTATAGCGAGGTAAAGCAAAAAGCCTTCGGTAAAGCTTTACTTCGCCTGTGCTATCATCTTCCGAGATTGTAAAGCTTGATGCGCCAAAAAGTGTCTTGTACACACATAATCATTTTCTTCAGTGCACTCCAGCTAGCACTGCATGTTGTACGTGTGAAGTGTGTGTGTGCACGCACACTGATACATGCAGAAAATGTGGTGGGACGGCCATATGTATACATGACATCATCATGACGTTTAGCAGGTGTGAGGCAATCTGATGCTGTGATTGGCCTTCCACTTAGGGAATTCCCCGTCTTCACACACACACACGCAGTCATAATGTACATACAGAATGTGTCACATATACACACACAGCATTGTGCAGACCATATTCAAGCTTTCCACACAACACACACCCATACGATAACCACATACCAATCCACAGACGATCTTGATACAATCGCAAACTATATAAATTTACAAATTCAAACATCTACAATTGATAAGAAACACATTCTTGATATTGGATTTCCTTGGCGAAAAACATCTTCTTACCCATAAAGGTGAGTAATTCCCTCACACACAATATCAAGTTATCAGTATTGATTGAAATATGATGGGTAGTCCCACATGTGCAAATTAATGTCTTTATTTTATTCTTTTTTTATGCCTACTGATATAACGAGATATCGGCTATAACGAGGAAAATTACTCGGTCCCGACCATCTCGTTATATCGAGTTTCCACTGTATTTGTGTATCATCGTCATATTTGGCACTTGCATGGGTAGAGCAACCCAAACTCAATGACTGTACATTTGAAATTTCTCACAGTCACATATGGAGGGCACTATTTACCAAAATATAACGAAATACATAAGGAATATGCCAAAAACGTAATTTTTCTGTATTTTGGTCTAATTTCTGATCCCCAGTATAGCTACAGTGTATGTCTTACTTCATACACCGATCATTTTTATATATTAATTGTATATTAATTGAACTTGGAACAGAAAACACACGCAAAACCTGCCTGACATTAAACAGTCAGTTTACAATATTATTACCAATGCAACCAGCAATATCAAACATAGCTAGGCAGTACATTATGAAATTATTTAAAAAAAAATTGAAATAAGATTTTAGGAAAGTCACCAAATTTGGTTGAACTTGAATCGAGGGTAAAAGGTAGGCAAATGAAAATATAGCATCCCTTGGGCTATAATAGGGTTAAGGGCTATTTTTGGTGAAGAACAGTATTTTACCTTTCTTGCATTGGACACCTGTAGCAATCAAATTTTAGAAAACAGTATTTTGCACAGAACCCGATGTATTTTGGCAAAATCGCACACACATATATAATACACACGCACACACACACATACGCGCGCGCGTCTATGGTGGAAACCGAGGACCTGTTTTACCCATAAGAATTTTACCTACCACATAACCGAGGACCTGTGTGTCAGTAGGACTCAATTGTCAACCGAGGACTCATTCGTATATTACCATCCAACCGAGGACTTTTTACAATAATGCTAATCGAGGACCTACAAACATGTACCCCTACATGCAAAAGCATGCAAAAGCAGACCCAGTTTTGGAATGGTCTGCGTACCGAGGACGTCCTCGGTTCTCTTGTGTCCTCGTTTAAATGTAAAGTTCGTATGTGTGTCCTCGTTCTACACCATGGGGAAGTGCACACGCGCACACACACACACACACATACACAGAGAGTACAAAATACTGGGGAAACAAGAAAAGAGGAGACAGTTGGCATCTCAACTTTAAATAAAGACAAATTGAGACCACACAAATCACTTTCAGTAGCCATAAATATATTTCTTTCATTTCCCAGCTTGACCTGATTAACAATGTTCAATACATTGTATTTATTTGCCCTGGATCACAAAAAAAAAAAAAAAAATGGTCTGTAAAACAGCCCCCAAGTTCATGATGAAATTGACATAAATGTAATGTACGATTCTTTTCTTTGTCTATTTCAATTGAATTGCAGTGTAACCAAAATAAACAAAACTGATCAAAAAATGGACAATTAAATACACAGAACAAATAAAGTTGGACAACATAACTGAAAAGTCTAACACGAAAATTTTCTACCCTCATCCTAGAGATTTTTTTTTCCAACAATTTGTCGTCAATAAGACACTCATAACATGTTGACAATTTAAAACACACACATACAGTTACATTACATACACGACAGTATCGATAAGTGCAGCAAATATTCAATGTCTAAATATATAACCTCAAAAGAGAATGAAGAGAAAAAAGTGTGGGTATAATAACCACACTCCTTTAATAGCGAAAAATCAAATTCAGGAAGATTTTGAACATTCTACGGAAAATTGTTGAGAAACAAGGACATAAGAGACAGATATTGCATTGTATTCCTGCTTTTAAAGTGTACCATACATGTACAGTGTACATGTATTTCTGGTTCTGCTATGATTGTCTAAATAAGGGACGCAATGTTGGACATAATGCAATGTAATACATAGGCATTGTATTACCTTTGTCCCTCACAAGTTACATGCAGCTGTTTATCAACACTATCATAAACAACATGGTAAATATTTCCTGGAAGCACATACATTGTACATGTAGTACCATCTTACAAATCATGCTACTAGATACACAGCAGCACCTAACATCAAAGTTCATATACAGCTTACACAGAAATTCATAATCACCAAAGTACACTCCCGAGAGTGAAATTCAACTTTTAAAACTATTCATGGGAGCGGGGATAAGAAGCATTGAATACTCGGCATATTGGAAAGATCCACCATAACCTTCTGTTTTTTCCACAGGATTTAGATGGAAGCACGACGATGTATCTTACAATTTCAGGAATAAGATATGACATGCAGTTCCAATTCATGAAATCATGATAAATTCACATAATGCCCTCCCCTGAGTTTGGATTATGGAGAGCATTAGATATTAATCATGGAAATGAATTATACACATTCTCAGCCATGCAATACAAAACAGTAATAATAATAGATAATAATAACTATTAAAAAAAAGTATGAATAAATGACCAGGACAAACTTTCATGACATTTGAGGGATTGCAATTAGCTGTGTCCCTATTAAAAGCCAGTAAGATCCAACATCTTTGAGAATAGACTAAAATACCAAGTACAATAATGTATGTTGCAATACAAATTATAAATACAAACAAATAACTTGCCAGGGAAAGTCAAATAATAAAATGACCAATGTAAACAGAATGAAAGGTTAAGGCATTGTACCCATTGGGAGCAGTGATTAAAAAAAAAAAAAAAAAAAAAATGTTCCAGTTATCACATTGATGCCTTTGTTGGCCAGTTGTATCACAAAACATCCGTCTGTATAAAATGTTTGTAATAAAGCCTACAATGTAAGGAAATATCACTATTTTTCTCAATAAACCATAGCTGTAGATGGTTACTTCTAGAAACATTAATTTTCCTTCATAACTATTGTTCACATTGTGTATATTCAACAATATTTAACAGTAATTATACTGAATGATTTTTTTTTCTTTTTACATTGGTTGTTTCTCTCCCTGAATCACATCTCAGAATTATTTAAAAGCACTAAAGCTGGGTTTTTGTTTCATCTGCAAATGGTAAATAATGCCTTTAAGAACAGACCCCATGATAGTAGAAATTTAATCATAATTACTCATTTACTCACACATGCAGTCCCAATTTACACAGTAACCGAAGAGTGAAAACTTCAAAAGAAACAGAACGCCGTGTCTCAACAAAAGAATTGACCCGATTTCAATTTGAGCACATCAGCCAATGAAGAAAAAGGACTGTTCTGGTGCCCCCTTTCGATAGGAATCGCATGCAACATTTTTATGTGTGATTTATGGCACATGATGGTGAGCACCCTAATCTTGGTTGTAAAATATGGATATGCTGCACACGAGATATGGGATGAAAGTCTTGATAAAACTTGACGCCAAATTCTCTGAAGTTTGTACCTACTAGACAGATTTAAAATCAACACAACGCATTCTCAGTATGCACATCACTGCAGGCAATGTAGCCAGAGAAATTCATCAAGTATACTTCACACATCACTGCAATACTTGAAACTGCTACAGAAATACACACATACACACATACACACACACACACCCACACACACACACACACACCAATGCACTTGCTTTGGCACATACACTTGTAGGTCATTTTCTATGGCTATTGTTTGTGGGCTCTTTTTTTCTTTCTTTCTTTCTTTCTTTTAAGGTCCTACTGTCTCCAGCGAGTATTCAAACAAGGCCTTCAGAAAGGGGACACATGCTTTTAGATTGGCACTGATATTCACAGACATAAATACCTCCCAGGGGATGCTCAAACCGATCTCTGGTGTCTTATCAGGGCATTCTGAACTTAAACGACAGTCTTGTGAGAAGCCATAGCTATGCACAGCATTAACATAGCTTTCTTGTCTGAACGCTGGTGGGTTGTCACACTGGAGCACAGAGACTCCAACCCCAAGCACCTTCTGATCTGGAGATTCTCCCGCCGGAAACCCCTAGCATACGGGAGACTCCAAGTTGATGAGTGCGAAGAGCGAAGTTCCTAGGATTCTAGATGTTCTCTGGTGCTATCTAAGGTTTATTTTTTCAACATACGATAGAAATAAGTAAGAAATCCTTTCCACCGGGAGACACAGAGCCAGGGCGGGAGAAATCAAATCTCAAACGGGAGAACGGGAGATTGTGCAAAAAAGGGCTTTCGGCGGGAGATCTCCCATCGAAAACGGGAGAGTTGGAGTCTCTGGGAGCATGATGAAGTACTAGTAGTACAACAGACTACACAAGAGTGCTCAATCTCCTTCGGCATGAACGACATTCGGTAATAAGTGAGCTCGCGGTTACCTCATGTGCACATGGGTACAAATGACTTTCTTGGTTCTCAGTGGATTAAGCATTCCACTAGTTTTCAAGCAACAGAATGCACTGACTTGCCCAACATAACAATTTGTGGAATTCATCAGTCATGTTCAAAGGATGAACTTGCGTAGACCAGGTGACCAGAATGATCTAACAATTGGCACCTTCGAAAGCACCCATTTCATTATTTTGCACTGAATGTATTAACAATCATTTTCTTTTGATATTGCCAAATACTACTTTTGCTGTCAGGTAGATGTGATGGCAAGCACCACTTATAAGGATCACTTGAATGATTATTACATCACAGATGCTTATCTCGGTGAATTTAAAGACCAACATGCTCTGCTGGTACTAAAGGTATTGTTTACCATTGGGAGCCGTGATTTAAAAAGATGTTTGAGTTATCACATTTTATGCCTATGTGTAGGTCAATTGTATCACAAAACATCCTACCATATATAAATTCTGCAATAAAGCCTAAAACATACAGAGATATCACTATTTTTCTCAATAAACCATAACTGTAGATGGTTTATTCTAGAAACTTAATTATAACTACTGTTCACATTACGTATATTCAACAATACTTGAAATTGATTATACTGATTAACATTTTTACATTGGTTGTTTCTTTCCCTAACTCACATTTTAGAACTACATGTATTTTTAATGTTTTTGTTTCATCAGCAAATAGTAAAGAATGCTTACATTATAAACCAGCCATAAAGGCACATGATACTGTACAATGACTCTAGGCAGGAGCCCTACACCTGGTTTTGCAAAGGAACTACCAGTGAGCAAACACCATCTTATCAATTTGGGTAATCAGAATTGCATCAGAATTAATATATACTATATACAGTAAACCTTACCTACAGGCCGCCGCACACTATACGACTTTCGGTCGCACAACTGACAGACTTTGGATCCGAAATAAATCACAATAGCCTCAGAATAAACATGCTTGTTTATTTCAGATCCGAAGTCGCTAAGTCGTACAACCGAAAGTCGTATAGTGTGCGGTGGCCTTCCGTCAAATCTATTTGGACTGAAGAAACAGCTTCGATTTAGAGAAAATTCAACCTATAAGGAATTAAAATCAATAAAATAGGACTTGAAAAGACCTCTGACAGAGGTTATTATTTGACTTTAAATGCGAGGTTGACTTTTAAAGCAAGGTTGACTATACTTCTATTTTTCTTTGCTAGAGAAGACATTCCAATTGTAGAAAAGAAAAATGATAAAAATATGAATATGATATTCAAAGTAATGGGTGTCAAAGCAATTCAGCCATTTGCCGCAAGGTTTGAAAACATATTTTCAACTCTTTCATTGTATCATAATTTACAAATAAGAAAATACATCTCTTTAGATTTTATTTTGGAGTACAAGCAAATGAAACACAGAATATGATTAAATACTCAAGCATTTCAGCATCTTTGAGTCCAATTTCTTACGAAGGCAAAAAGAAAAAAAAACATCAAAGGCAATAATCCAATAACAAAATAACAAGCCAAAATTTTCACATTAAAACATTTTAGCAAATAACTAAATAATGAGCGAGAAACGTACATGTCACTGTGAGCTGAGAATATCACCAGGTATATTTTTTATAATACTTACTACTATGAACTTTTCTTCTTTCTTTGTTTTGACAGGATCCCATCTCTCTCTTTTTTTTTAACAGGATCATTCAAAGACACAAAAGATAGCACACTGGTCATTTTAACTTGTACAGTTGGAATTTATCTAATTACTGTAATTACTAGAGATTCAATTACAGTCAATAAAACATGTGTTGAGACCTATTCTTCCCCCCCCCCCTTCTTCAGAAGGTTGATAAAAATGAAAGAATGCTGGGGTAAATTAACAAATGCATGATATGTATCAAATTCTCAAGGTGTCCTAGAAACACATGCCTCAAAACGAAATAATAGAATATGTTTCAACACATCATTGATGGCATTCATTCATCTGAACATAAGACTCATTACAGATATAAATATACTTACATCTCTTTTAATTTCAAACCACTTTATTGCAGCTGGAAGTGTGCACCAGAGGAACATATCTTGACACACATAAACGGGCCTGTGATTCAGTCTGGACCCTAGTCTTTTCCAAAGACTGCCAATCAATAATTTGTAACCTGCCATCACTCGTAGCCGTTTGGATTCTGCGACTGCCACCGCCAGAGGTCTTCACCTGGTTTTAAAGACATTTTTTTTTATAAAGACAATTACAACATAGAACAAAAAGAATTTGAATTTCAGACAAACTGCAATCTTTCACACTTTCTCCTATTTGACAGACAAAATAAACATAAACTGCAGCCTAGCTTCAGACTTTGAATATGCCCACTTTGTTGTGAAACCAGCTTTGAGGCAGCAGAACACAGTATTTGCTAGGATCAGCTATATTCATATGCATTTATGAAAATGAATGTATACATTGAATCCCCATTCCCTTCTAATCCCTCTCCCCAAACAAAAATCAAACTAGAAATACCATTGTCACAGAACAGAGAACTATCTCCTCAATCACCAAACTATGGGACTCAAGAGTATACCATGATTGACAGAAAAGGAGGGGGGAAAAAAAGAAGACAAAAAAGACACAGAAGTCCAGCACTCGGCTGACTATCACAAGTCCACCTTTCATACATTCTTGCAGACTATGACTATTACCCAAGAAGATAGCAAACTTCGGGGGGGGGGGGGGGGGGGGGGGGGGGGAGGGATGGTGTCCACAAAAACCTTTCAAGTTTGTCAAAAATTGTACTATGCTTTTTTTTCAAAAAAGAACATAAAAATGTGACAGCTGACCCCATCTTCATTCTTAGTCATTAAGAAAGTACATTCACTTTAAATAGGATATTTGGAGTCACAAATTTCTTTATTTCTTTATTTAATTTTTTACTCCCCAATTTGAGGAATCTGCAGTCCACTGGGGGTCACCAACCTATTTTCTCACAGCACTGACTACTACACATAGCTTTATGCAAAAGCCTGCATGACACATTTCAAACAATAGTGAACATGAAGAATGAAACATCAACATATGATAATAATCACAACTGAAGGTAATCAGTTACTCTATACGCCATATTTTATGCGAGTTAAATTTTTCGCGACTCGAGACTTCCTGGCAATTTCGTGAATGATAAATTCGCAATTGTGGAGTGCAAGACTGAATGGAGATATGTGTGTGTGCACGCTACATTCATGTCGGGATTAGAGTCACTACTTTTGCATGTCTATAAATTTGCGAATAGCACCTGAAGGGCAACATTCACAAAAATAAAATTCTCACAAAATATTCAGCATATCAAAAGCTTGCTGACTAGCCTCACTTCATGGCGTATTATATTCATAGAAATTTAAAGACCATCTTTTCCTGTCATGTTTTTCATCTTCGTAAGAACACCTGTGTTATCAAATGCTTAAAGGATGCTAATATCATGATACAGTTATTGATGAGATGACATGAATTTTCCAAATACAGGCACATTTTCACGTTCCAGATTTTCCTGCGATTTTCCCCCTTTTTTCAATCTTTCGTATTTTTCAACATGTACAAAATACTCACACATCTTGTCGAGATCTCTCGCAGCCTTCCACTCCAACTCCTTCTCTGCCAAGGCAGGGTTGCCGTACATTGCTGGAACATCCCCTTCTCTCCTTTCTGTCTCTTCATATGCAATCTAGGAGCAGAGAACACCCGAAATGTGTGATCAGAGCAAAGCGGAAAAAGACAAAGGGGCAGGGGATGAAGAAGAGAGAGAGTGTGTGTGTGAGAGTTAACCCTTTACATGCCTTGAATGTGGACAGGTTCAGAAGACCCTGCAGCATTAAACATGGTGTTTGAAATCCCTGGTACATAAAAGGGTTAAAAAAGACAATGCTCTAATGTGCCAATCACAAGAGCCTACCTCTTCACAACCCTCACACTGGTGTGCACACAAAAGTATAAGAACTTCAAATTATTGGTAAACAATGGGAAATAGAAACCTCTACCCTTAAGAATCACTGCTTCTTGGTAACTAAATGACTAATAAAATCTGATGTGAAGCACACAGTTAAAAAAAAAAAAAAAAAAAAACATGCATGAGTAATTTTTCACATCCAGCCAGGTAAAATTATGCATGTCTTTAACTCTGCAGAATCAATGGCATAGAATGCTTTTTATATAACAAGAAAAAATATTCAAATACTTTTTGTTTTTGCACTGCTTCCATGAAATGTAAAATGCTAAAAAATGTCTACATTGTAAATATTTCCACTTTAGCTGTACTTCCTAAACTGATTGATTTCATGTCAACGAAGTAGATTTAACAATAAAGAGGTCAAGGGGAGACTTGTAAAGGTGATGACATCATTACTTCTTTCATTCCTTTTTTTTTTTTTTACGTGACTGCAAACAATATTGCTGTTGCATGAAAATATTTGAAACTCTAAAAATTCCATTACTTCTTTCATAGTATTAAAGTTACAATTCGGATGAAACACTTACTCTTCTATTGATTCGACTTTACTCAATCTTTTTGAGCTTGCCCTTATTCTGTTTATCAAAGTAAGCCTGGAAGATGGCATGGCATTTTTTCATTTGAAGCTTTTAAATATATATGATTTTAAAACATATAATCTTGCAATTCTTATGTATATGTGTTCAAAAGGTTTATTGCCCTCCAATATTTCTTCTACATTTTTATTGAATAGTAATGTTTATGTTTATAACACCCATCATGTTAATGATTATCATTTATATTATGTGAGAACAAATATTTCTAATACAATCTTTTATAAAGGTCCATTAATATGGACCGAAATACCATTTGATTTGAAAATGAAACCGTCACTGAATAGTTTTAAAAGGAATTATAAATTTTTACTCCTGAATTCATATTCTCATTCAGAATGATTATTTCAATTGCACCAAAATATGTCTTTTGATTTGTTCTTTTGTTCTGTCCTTTTCTTTTCCTCTTTTAGTTCTTTTCTATACTCCTGATATATTGTACACAGTGTTTATGTTTTCTAGAGGTCAGCGACTTACAAGGCTTATTGCTCTTCTCTGTTGACCCCCCATTCACATGAATTTACGCATCGGTTTTTGTTTTTGAGCTGTTTTGTGTATGTGTGTGTATTTCTTTTGATATTCTTATATTTGTATCTATGTGTTTTCATTGCATGAATTGTTTGATGATTTTATGTCAAATGGAAATAAACTAGTACATGTAAAAAAAAAAAAATGTAGTCTATGTTGACAATTACTAACTCATTGGCACTTCTGCTAGAGCCGTGCTTCCCAACCTTCTATAACAGAAAACCTATTTTGTTTCATACATTTGATTCAGGCAATATTTGTTTCATAAAAATTATTCAGAGGCCCAGCTAGATCATGTATCTTTTTACCATTGGCGGACACTGAGGCCTACCTGCAACAGCTTCGAAGCGCAGTGTTAGAGTACTACAGTGCACTCCCACTATAACGAACAAGGTTATAACCAAATTCCTGTTACAGCGAAATAAAAATCCAAGTCGAAAAATTATCAGCTATATGCGTTTTTTATTGTTTATTTATTCGGTTATTACGAAATTTCGATATAACGAAAGAAAACTGCCCATCCCGAATACTTTTATTGAACGTGAGTCCACGGTATTACTAATTGGCACAAATGTCTGGAAAGTAACTATAGTGCACTCCCGTTATAACGAAATGCTCGGGACCGGCAGTTTTCTTTCGTTATCACAAAATGTCGTTATAACCGATCAAATACAATTCTATAAAACGAAAACAAGGAAGCCAAGCATATATGATATTCTGTTTGTTGAATACTCGTCATACACTGGAAAGCTATGTGAACAATAAAACAAATAGTTATTCAATTTCAGATACTTTATTACAATAACGCAAGTTCCCCTCGGAAACTGCGTGACACACCAAGTGAACACACAGTGTTGTGACGCGTTCGCCCATGCAGAGACGCTGTAAATGCTTGTTCCGCTACGTATTTTCGAAAGCAATCCTCAGTTCGTTATAACGGAGCACATTTCTTTTGTTTTTCTTTGTCAGTGGCATTCGGAAAAGACTTCGTTATAACGAAAATTTCGCTATAACCGTGTTCGTTATAAGCGAATTTTGTACCATAGACTTTAATGGCGATAATTTGGGGACCAGAAGTTCTACTTCGTTATAACGAAATTTCGTTATAACCGTGTTCGTTGTAACAGGAGTGTACTGTACCAAAGAACACAGATTACTGTACCTATTCATCCTAATCGATATTGTGTCATCATGGTCTTTCTATTGAACTAAGATGTTGTGACTCCCTACTAGGCTGGCTAACTTCATACACTAAAGAAAGTCATCCCTGGTGAAAAAAGAAAAAAAAAAAAAGCCTAGCAAGTTAGAGCAAAGTGCCATGGCACATGACAGGTTAAGGCACCTTGTTCCCTGAAGCCTTTTCCATGGCCTTGATCATGTCCAGCACGGAGTAGAAGTTTCCTGAGCTGAGATTGTAGACCTTGAGACCACACCCTTCTTTGAGCTTCTTCAAGGCCGCTACATGACCAGTGGCTAGATCAACTACGTGGATGTAATCTCTCACACCTGCAAGAATGAAATCATTGATAGCCAAAAAATAATGCTTTGTCATATAATACTACCAATTTTACATGATGATGAATGTTTCTTAAATGTATACGTTACATCTCAATGTACATCTCAATGGACAGAAAAGGAGTCATTACACATTGGTAATCTCGCTCGCCTCAATGAGCAAAGATATTACAGAAAACTGACACGGCAGCGGACCACATCAGGAGGATGTTTGTGTGTCAACTGATGTTCCTATCCCTCTAGATGTTTTGGGGCTTTTGCAAGCACGGCTGCTGTTTGTGTTTATCTTGCTACAACTTCAGGTCCAGAACCCTCCTTCAAGATGATAGAGCCCAGATAAATGAAGGTGCTCACTGTTTCCAGTGGCGTTTACCCTAACCAATAGGGTTGATAGGGTTGATCACACAATCACAATGAAAATTGGCACATACATTACCTGTCGCAAAATCTGCCAAACTATAATTTTTTTTCATAATTTATATCAATTAATATGCATGAAATCATAAATTTTGCTCTAACTCAGAAAATAAAGCTACTCGCATCCTAATTTTTTTTTTTTTTTTTTTTTTTTTTGGGGGGGGGGGGGAATAGCATTCTTTGCAGCATTCCTAATAAAAGAAAAAAAAATCTTTTTTCCCCATACTTCTAATTTCTCTAAAAGCTATATTTTCCATTAGTATGTATGTGTCTTATTCTTTCCACATATCTATAATGACAACAGCAATAATCTAATGCCTGCAGATAAGCAACATGCATTGGCTTTTTCACACAATCCCAATAATTACCCCACAAATATGCCCAAGAATTGCACATAGAAAAAGCTCACTAATCATAGCCTTTTGACAAGGCCTCGTGGCTGAAGATTGAGACTAACTCGCCACACCGAGCACTGCGAGAAACGGGCAAACGTGAGACCGAGTGGCGCAGCCACAAGGCCTTTTGAAACCTGGGCTTTTTTCCCTACCGCCTGCCGACGAAGGCGAATATGAATTGGTATTCACGAGTCAGAGTTGGTACGCTAATAAGGACATGTCAACGCTGCGCTGGCAATGCAGGCAGCTACAGATGAGCGAGCCGCCGACATGCATACTTATATGCGTATTCATTAGATGCGACGGCGTGGTGAGCAATGCGGTCGCTGATTGGCTGCTACCCTTTTTGGTAGGAGAATCGGCGAGAAACAAGGCTCAAGATAAGAAATTCATGTCAGGTTTCAAAAGGCCTCGCAGCTGCGCCGCTCGGTCTCGCGTTCACCCGTTCCCTCGCAGTTAGTCTCTTTTTCAGCCATGAGGCCTTGCCAAAAGGCTAACTAATCATGGTCAATGACCCTGAAGACTAAACATTGGATGAAAAAAAAAGAAGAAAGAAAGATGAACAAACATATTTCTGCTACCAAAACAAGGTCTTGCATACAGTGTATTTTTTTCCCCCTCACTATCCAGTACACAACTTCTCCAAATTCTATCAAGGCTTCACTTTGGGGTTAACTCGGTTCCACAAGGAAAATTGTCAAAGAGGCAGTATCTGTTTAACTCACCTGTGCCGTCCGGTGTATCATAGTCTGTGCCGAACACTTTCACACACGGTCGCTTACCCACCGCAACTTGGGCAACAAATGGCATGAGGTTGTTTGGCACTCCCTGGGGGTTTTCTCCAATCATGCCCGACACATGGGCCCCAACGGGATTGAAGTATCGTAATAGAACTACGTTCCACTCCTATCAAAGTGAAATCAGATGTGATTTTTGGGAGAACCGTAAATTTCTCTTTAAATTCCTTTTTGCTGCAATTCCTAATGTTAGCATTTTCTCACTCTTCCTGCTATTCAAAAGCACAAAAAAAGGTATGATTCCAAGTGTGTGACCGTTTTGGATACTTTTGTTTTTGGCATCGTAAATGCACATTAAACTTACTAAACATCTGGTAATATCAGCCAGCTTAATGTTTTTATCCAAAAACTCTCTTTACATCCAACCACATTTGCAAATTCTAGATCATACATGGTTTGAAGCACATCAACAGAAATATTGCAAAATAAGACATTGCCAAGACATCAAAAATAATTAAAAGTCTTTGATCACACTATTCCAACATGAAGACAAATAAAAAAATTACCAAATGCCATCAAGCAAGAGGCCCCAGGGAATAAACATTTTAAAACATCATCTCTGGCATCCTTTGGAAAATTAAAAACACACACATTAGTAAACAAATAACAAACAAAAATTTCAGCTATGTAAATACTGCTGGAAGTTTCCATTCTGTAATTGAAAATGTGTTTTATAATTTGCAACTACGCACACAACATTTGTATCTTTATCGCAAAACTGAGCTTGGAAAACCAGAGTAGCTGTAATTTGCATGATCTTGTGCATCATCACAGCAGGCAAAAGAAAGGAAAAAATGTCACCTTGGCCTTTGACCTTACCTTCTCTGCTTTACTCAGATCCTTGAGGATCTCCTCAATGAAATATTTGGTCCTGCCGTAAGGATTTGTGATGCCCTGCCCTACACTGTGCTTCTCGTCGATGGGAAGGTAGTCGGGATTACCGTACACCGTCGCTGAACTCGAAAATATAATGTTGTAGCACTTATTATGTTTCATTACCTGGGCAAACACATAGAAGATACAAACAGGGAAAAAGAAGAAGGGTTGTGATGATAAGTTTAACAGAAATCAGTAATTTAGTTTTTAATAGATGAGGTGATAATCTTACTGGCTTACAAATCTCCAATTGAAGTCCAATTTGCATTTGTATTCAAAATGTACTTGTTGACATGTATCAAAGCACCATATATATTTCTGTGAAAGCAAAAGAAACTTAAAAATTCTGGAACTTCATTTTATAGAAATCTGAATGAAACTCCTACCATTACTGTCTTAAAGGACAAGTCGACCTTCATAGACATGTGGATTGAGTGAATGCTGCAATATTAGTAGAACACAGCAGTGAGGGTTAGAGGAAAATTGGACAACCCGTTTAAAAAAGTTATGAATTTTTGAAGTTTCTGCTCAGTCACTGCTGAATGAGAAGACTATTAGAGCTTGTGATGTCATATGTGTACAACGATATAAAGAAGACATAGAGAAAATTCAACATATTTTCACTTTTCTTGCATAATAAAAGAACACTTGATATGCCTCTTTCAGAAGGCAGGGGGAATAATATTACCCTTAAAGGTAGGGAATCCCATTGGCACGCCTTAAATGAAGAGTTGTATAAATACAGTGGTATGTTGAAGAGAGTATAATTTTAGAAACTCCCATAAAGTATTGAACATGGGCGTAAATCCCGGGGGGGATGGGGGGGATATATCCCCCCCACTTTTGAAGGAGGGGGGGATGGCCTGTACAAATATCCCCCCCTGAAATTCTCCCAAGAAGAAGATGTAGGAACAAAAAACAAACAAAAAGGGATGTGGTGATATTGATTTCAGCATGATGGATTATTGCATAGCCTATAATCTAGGCGGAGAATGCAGTTATTGTCTTTGTAATTTGCTGTTAAGCTAAACGTATGATGCAGCGAGATGATTGTCTTTGCCAAGCGATACATCTGATGCGGCGAGACTACGAACAGTGGACGCATCTACCGCATCCGCTAGGCGCCACGATCGGTGGCAGTTTTTTTTTTTCCGAGAAGACTGCCACCGATTAAAAAAAAAACAACGACAAACAACTGGATCATAGGCACTGTATTCGCGCGCATCCACTGTTCGTAGTCTCGTCGCATCAGACCAGCTGCATCCCCACCTAGGTTATAGGCTACAAACTGTAATGCATGAGCCATGACGTTCGCACGCCCGCCTCGTGACGAGAGCATACTGCTGTGCTAGCAGCGCTCGCGTACTTCTCTCGCACGCCAATGCATGTAGAGCAATATCGACCGTAATGCATGCTTCGGATGTTGAACTACTATTGTAGCCACACAACCAGATGGCAACCAGCTGCATGCAACCAGGGAGGTGCTCTTCCCACCTCCTTGATGCAACACTGTCTGTAGGGCCATGGACGTAGGCAGGGGCGGATCTAGCTTTTTATAAAGGGGGGGGGGGGGTTGGGCAGTATGGGAGGGAGCGTAGCGAGCGAGGGGGGGGAGAATTTTTGAAAATCTGTGTGTGAAAATGGCATTTTCTTGCTAAAACACCACTAATAATAATAATAATAATAAATAAAATAAATACATAAATAGAAAAAAATAAAATTACAAGTTTAAAAAAAAGATAAGATTTTTAAAAAATGGTCCCCGGATTTTTTTTTTTTTTTTTTTTTTTTTTTTTTGGGGGGGGGAGGGGGGTTGCAACCCCCCCCCCCCCCCCCCCCCCTCTAGATCCGCTTCTGGTAGGCGTGAACGAGTGCACCATGCCGAGCGCGATACGACTCACGTCGAGCTCCGCATGAGTTACCCAAAGATCTAGATGACAAACGAGTTCGTTAACAGCCTTGTACGAGTTTCAGTCGTAGGAATTGCAACACATTTACCCTCTCCATATTGGCAGTGATTTTGCTCAGTTAGTATAATTCGTTTGCCTCCAGAAAAAACAAAAGGAACGGGTGACGATTACCATATTTTGCCATATGCAAGTACCTCCTTTAATCTAATGAACATTGCTTTAGATTAATGGTTCAGACCTATTAACCAGATTTCTTTTTTGTTTTCATGGGAGATGTGCAAAAAACACAAGAAAGTTCACCTGTTAACAAACATACATCAATAGATTAATAAGACAAGTTTATTCGCAGCCAATTTTATTGATATGCAACATTCATCTCACGAACAGAAAAATGGATTCTTTAATCCCTAATTAAACAATCCCACAGAAAAGGCAAGACATTCTAACAATTTGCCAGAATAGTACGAAAAGATTTTCACTTTTTTTTTCCAGTGAATAGGACCTACTTGGAATTGAGTACTGAAGCAGATATTGTACCTTACCAAATCATTTTCACACGTTGGTAAGAATGTATAAAACCTGAAGTGCCGTGATCCTTAATGAATTTTACAACTGTATTTATGAGCCTGTAATGTTGTTCAAAAATAACGTTGCTTATCATGTCATTGTGCTTAGTAGGGGCCAGATATGAAGCCATTAACTTGACAAAGATGGAAAAAAGGTGAGCAAAATAAATAGAATTATCTCTACGAAAAGGAAGGGCTGAACTCATTTTGATTTCTGTAAATATGAATGGTGTTTAAATGGTAATAAAATATACAAAAGAATCTTTAAGAAAAGATCTCAGGAAATTATTCAAATTGTCGGCATCATATGCTCAATTATGTTTGAACTTTCAAAGGCTACAGTATGTAAACATCTGATAGACCTGGGCTTCAGAAGTGCTCTGATATGTAGGCCTATGTTGCGAGATTTATAGTTAGTAAACGTTGGGTTGTCTTCAATTAAAGTACGGTTTGCTTAATCTATTCCTGTGAGGTAACTGAAGTTAAAAGGTAAAATTTCCTTCAATACGAGATGAACATTCAAGTTTTCAATCTCCGCCTATACGGTCCTTATCAATAACCTTGCGTTTCTGATAATGTTTATTGTTTTGTCATTTTGTCCCCCAAGCAATTCCCGAGATGAGGACAAATCTCGAACTTTCTTTATGGAAAGTTGGACAACTACCGCCAGAATTATGCACCGGATCGCTGAATTGCAATCATAAATATGCAAAAGCTACTGGGTCCCTTTCGATAGACTTTGTACACTTTTGAGATCGACGTTTTATTTCCTTATATTTATCAAAGAGTGTGCAGCAGATCTTTCACTTACAAAAGCTCCCTCATAATTATGCAGAGGCGTCGATGGAGGGGGAGGGGGATGGTTCCCCCATAAAAGTATTGGGGACAAACAGATCATTTTGCTCCTCCTCGTAACTCCCGAGATGTGGAAATGTTCTTACTTTTTTTGATAGAAGACTGTCTAAATATTTCACCCAAAGATGGCTAGATTTCAATTCTGAAAATACAAAATCTCCCTCGCGTAAGAGGGGGATAGGCCTAACCCCTCCCATACCCTCCACGTTCAATCATTTCTACTTAATACACTTTAGATTGACAGATTTCAAAATGTTTCATCCAAAGTGTGCACCAGGCCTGTTACTTCGGTTTAAAGAAATGCAAATGTTCCTTGGGTGGGAGGAGATATCTAGATACTTTCAATTAACGGAGGATCCCCCCCCCCCCTAAAAAAATAGTATACACTTCTGGGATTGAAATTTCCCCAGACTACATCATAAATGTGTTTACGAGATATTTGTTGCTGCCAGTAATTGCCGGCAGTTGCGCCCGGTGCGCCCCCATCCATTAACTTCCAAAGCGAAAAAAGTACAGCTACAAACGGCAGTTTTTGGACTGTAAAATGTCAAATTTTTCAAGCTCGCTCGCTTCGCTCGCTCGCATTGAATCGTCATGCCATTCTCCTGATGTTGCTGCCGGGTAATTGCCAGCAGTTGCGCCCAGTGCGCCCCCCTCCCCCTTATTTTTCAAAGCGAAAAAAATATAGCTACAAACGGCAGTTTTGGGACTGTAAGATGTCAAAATTTTCAAGCTCGCTCGCATCAGGGAGGTGGGAAGAGAAAGACCTCCCTGCTCGCATTTAATCGTTATGTCATTCTCCTGATGTTGCTGCCAGTCATTGCCGGCAGTTGCGCCCGGTGCGCCCCCACCCCCTTAATTTCCTAAGCGAAAAAAGTACAGCTATACAAACGGCAGTTTTTGGACTGTAAAATGTCAAAATTTTCAAGCTCGCTCGCTTCGCTCGCTCGCATTTAATCGTCATGCCATTCTCCTGATGTTGCTGCCGGGTAATTACCAGCAGTTGCACCCAGTGCGCCCCCCCCCCTTATTTTTTCAAAGCCAAAAAGATATAGCTACAAACGGCAGTTTTGGGACTGTGAAATGTCCAAATTTTCAAGCTCGCTCGCATTTAATCGTTAGGTCATTCTCCTGATGTTGTTGCCAGTAATTGTCAGCAGTTGCGCCCTGTGCGCCCCCACCCCCCTTAATTTCCTAAGCGAAAAAATATAGCTACAAACTGCCGTTTTGGGGCTGTACAATGTCAAAATTTTCAAGCTCGCTTGCTTCGCTCGCTCGCATTTAATCGCTATGCTATTCTCCTGATGTTGCTGCCGGGTAATTGCCAGCAGTTGCGCCCGGTGCCCCCCCCCCTTAATTTTCAAAGCGAAAAAATGTAGCTACAAACGGCAGTTTTGGGACTGTAAAATGTCAAAATTGTCAAGCTCGCTCGCTTCGCTCGCTTGCATTAATCGTTAGGTCATTCTCCTGATGTTGCTGCCAGTATAAAATTGCCAGCAAATGCGCCCGGTGCGCCCCCCTTAATTTCCAAAGCGAAAAAAATATATATAGCTACAAACGGCCGCTTTTGGACTGTACAATGTCAAAATTTATGATCGCGTTCATGATCTTCAGTGTAAGAATTAAGACAAAAAATTTCTCTAAATGATACCATAATTTTTATAGGCAAAATTGTTCAATAATAATCTACATAAAATGTACTGCTACCTTAAACATGTTGGACTGTTTCAAGTCGATAGAACACGCAAAAAAAATGAATCAAATTGCACCATTTACAACATCAATATGCAAAAAGTTCTCACTGTGGGAGGGGGAAACCCCCCTCCCACACCCTCCCCCCTCGCTCGCATCACTCTCTCGCATCTAACCGCTCCCCCCGAAGATCAAATCCTGGCTACGCCGGTGATAGGCCCCACTATTTAGTAGGCCTTCACAGTGATGTCGCACAGGCGGAGCAAGAGCTGAAATACCACGATGTAGTCATTCAATTATCTATTAATATTTCTTTTTCTTACTTGTTTTTTATAGGAAAAAAAATCCCAAATTTCACCAAAAGTGTGCACCAGATCGCTGAATTTGAGGTCTGAAAATGCCAAATTCTCTCGTGTGGGAGGGGGATACCCCCTCCCACACCCTCCCCCCCCCCCCCCGCTAGGCCGCTCCGCTCCCTCGCACAGATATTCAAACTCAAAGTCCCTCCCCTACCCCCCATCATTAAAACGGAACGATGCCCCTGTGATGATTGCTTTACTGACTTAAAGCAAGAAAATCGAAGAATACAATTAATAGCTACAGGAAAATATCTACTACACGTTATTCAAGAAATGGATATCCTAATTAGCATTTTATTGAATTCATTTGGGCATTATTCAGGGCTGCGCTACTTGTTTGAAAGGGGGGGGGGGGGGGCAAAATCGCCTGTCAGTCAAGAAGAAAGAACATCAAAAGACAAGAGAAACAACAGCAAAAAAGTCTTCATACTTTTAAGGTCTGATTTTCCGCGGAAAGTCGGCTGACAAGAAAAAAACAAACAAGCAAACAAAAACAAGAACAAAAAGTCGTCATATTTTTGCTGCCACTTCCCTCCCACTTTGCATGGAAAAGAATGGGACATTTGATCCCTGCAAAGTGTGTGTGTGTGTGTGTGTGTGCCCTCCCCCCCCCCCCCCCCCCCCCCCCCCAGGGCTGCGCCGGTCCGGTTATGGGCTTGAAATCGTGGTGATGGTGACTATCGCCAATCATCCCCCCCACTCCTCAGTACGGATTTACGCCGTTGGTATTGAAAGTGGAAGGTAACATTTAGTACATTTTTTTGACCGTTAGATTTTGAACTGAATTGTTTTCGGGGCTCACCGTAAATTCCAGTACATTACTAGGCTACCTTTGCAGACCCATGTACTGCATGTGTGTCCATCATGTATATTTTGTGAAGAAAGTTCATCAACACTTACAAACATTTCTATATACATTCTTGCCACACACTCTATATGTTATTACATCAGCTCTTGTACTTTTAGATTTGTGTTTATAGATCACAAATACAGAAGAATGCAACAAAAGGCTTAAGTGTGGCTGACACACAGAACTACTGAGTAGTTGAGTTTTGTGCATTATTCAAATTTTAGATAACTGTTGACTTCCAAATTTCTAAGCAGTGGCCTAAGCAAGTCCCCTGAGGTTTATATTTAATGTTTTGCTGCATTTTGGGAGGTCTGTAAAAGGTATCCCATACCTTTAACATACATTAGTGACAAGTCGAGGAAATGTGCACTTTTTTTCAAAAAATTAAAATTTGTGAAATTCTCTTTATATCAATTTTCCTTTTATATTGTGGTACACATGTGACATCATACACTGTAGTAGTCTCCTCATCCAGCAGTGACTGCGCATACACTTTAAAAATTCATAACTTGTGAATGGATTGTCCGATTTTCCCAAAACTTTTACTGATGTGTTCTAACAATATTGCTGCATTCACTCATTCCACATCTATGAAGGTGAACTTGTCCTTTAACCCATTGAAGATAAGTTCCCAGAATACAGTGCACTCCCGTTATAACAAACAGTTATAACGAAATTCCGGTTACAACGACGTAAAAATTCAGGCCACAACATTATCCGCTCTATGTACAACGTATTTTTATTGTGTATTTATTCGATTATAACGAAATTTTGATATAACGAAAGAAGTTTGCCGGTCCCGAGGACTTCGTTACAATGGGATTCCACTGTACTCTGGCAGGTGTCTATGGGAAATGCATGTCAGAGCAAAATCAGCCCATCCTCAATGGGATATCAAATTCATAATAGAAATGTCAACTTAATCATGGGTGTAAGTTACATATTGATCATTTAATCAAATTGGCATACCAGTAAATGTATTTAATCTCAATTAACTCGTATGCCTATTACTGTATACGCTATATATTTCGCGGGGGTTTATTTTCGCGAATTTCGCGAGTCGGGAGCTATTCGCAAAATTAACAACACGCGAAAATATTACCTTCCAAAATGAATCCCTTGCCTTGATGATACGAACATTTCAGTACTAGTATACCATGTCACGGCTTACCGAACAGACCATAGGTACTGTCTAAGCTTGTTTACGCACGTCCACGTCTACTTACGAATACTGTAGAGAGCCAATCCGTTATCGCAAGGGGACCACTCGTCAGAAATCTAGTGCGATGGACTTAACCACTTCAAAAATGTTGAATTCTAACTTACTAGTTCGCAGAGTTTGGTAAGTTTTTTTCATGCAGTGTATAACTAGTATCATTCTTATTTGCTAGTAAGTTGAAAATTCACACTTTCTTTGCCATTTCATGTTTTCTCTGGTCCCCCAATCGCGAATTTAACCACTCGCGAAAACGTGTGACAGCGGCAATTCGCGAAAATTTATGTACGCGAAAATTATAGCGTATACAGTAATACTAGGTCACACATACTACAAGTGTAGCTCTTGGTGTCATCACCCCTTGTTCCCATGTTCCAACCTAATACTAAAAATGGAAATAAAAAAATCATCAGGGATGGAATAATCCCTTTCAGAGGAGCTTTTTTAGAGACATGAAGGTGATGATCAATAATTTAATCTGTAATTTGTCATTTATTAACATGCAAAACATGTTCTCCCGCTAGCAAACACCCTAGAATGTCTTGCCCATAGGAAAACAGCTTAAAAAGAGATCAGTCACTTGGCCACATTGATTTCATTCAATTGCTTTAATACTCTGGTAGTTGTTTACTCAAATCACGCTCTCCCATCCAAAAGAATCATTTTGTTGTATTGCAGCTATTTGGATCTTCTCATGGGAAAATGGGATGACCTTTGAACCTTTCCACTCTATGTGATATTTGGCACACTGCCAGAGTGTATCAAAGTGTATCTGTACACAGAAATTCAGTTTTCTGACATTGTAGGTTATTGTACAGGTAATATCCCTGTGAAATATAAGAGTGCAACGTTACTCACATACAGAGTATAGCAATATATAAAGAGACATAGAGCAATCTCTAAAATGCCAAAAATTACATGCACCTTGATCTAAGAGTAGTCGTCTGGTGTTATCGACTGCATTCAATTGCATAGTTCGCTAATTTTTTGTATGATCAGTGTACTACGATACTCACAAAACACGCAAACGCATGCAAATGTCCACATATGTAGCTAGGTTGGTGCTGCCACGCAGCGCAGCACCGGGCCACTGACCAGGCAGCCGCGGCAGCATCTACTAATGCGGATGCATATGGCTCGATGAGGCGATACCAATTGACAGTATTCGATATAGCTGTGTGCAGACGGTGGTCTACGCGCGGCTACTATTTTCAGATCTGGCTACTATTGCAGCGGGCACTAGTGCGTGCTGATTTATTACAATTAATATTTCACAGTTTTGGGAATTTTTTGTGATGGGATAGAATTTTCTCTAGAGTTCTTAGGACATGCTCTCACACCCTCAAATTCAAATTTTAGGGGAGAGATTCCCTTTAAAGGTATTTAAAGACAAGGCAGCGTGGGGTTCATGGGTGACCCAAGTCATTCGCTGCCCACAGGGGTACACTCTAATCAATGATAACACCTGTCAGCGAATATGTGCATCAAAGCGTACAATCATCGGTAATGGCTGACTCCAGCCGAGATTCTTCAGCCGTGTTTGTACTTGAATACATAAAAACCAGTTCACATTTATTTGTTATGCAGATTCTCACATATATCCAAACTGGGCCAGCCAATCACTCCATGAATCCCCACACGGACACTACCAGATCTTTAACCCGTTGAGGACAAGTCCTGAGTATACTCGGGCAGGGGTCTATGGGAAATGGGAGTTGTACAACAATGTAGCACAATCAGCCAGTCCTCAATGGGTTAGTAAAAGAGGGAGAAGAAAAGGACTTACGTCAATTATATTGAGTGTTCCTCCAATATTGCACCTGTAGTAGTCAATGGGTATAGTCAATGATTCCCCCACTGCCTTCAGTCCTGCCAAGTGTATCACATGGTCAATGGTATGCTGCGGAGAAATATGGGAGAAAAAAAGGAGACATTGACAACAATGAACAAATTTCAATTGAAGACTCAACACATTCCTGAAAAAGAAATGAACAGCTACGTAAATGCATCAACTGATTTCGAATGGTAGCATCAGTCTTAAAATCATTTCATGCTGCATTTGTTTGATTCCACTAGGTGCAGAGATGCCAAGTTCAAAAAACTTTTATGAGTGAGATTTTTATGACTCGGTGTCTCGGCGCTCGCGCGCATGCGCACGCAAAAGAGGAGGGTGTCCCCCTCCCATGGTAGGGAGCTTTTTAAAATTATTACAGCGGTAGCTCTTAATGATGCTATCTGGTGCATACTTAAGTGACTATTTTTTACTAATTTTGAAAGGCAAAAGGGAAATATACCCTCAATTGCAACTATCACTTTAATCCTTTGAGCTATGCTCCTTATTTTTGGCCCAAATTGCAGACTTCATCAGATGCGTGAGAAAAATGGGTGCCATGCGTGAGATCGTGAGACAGACCCTACATAAATGCTTGAGTCTCACGCAGAATGCGTGAGACTTGGTAGCTCTGTAGGTGGATGTTTACTACTCTTCTGCCCTCATGCAGAAAAAGAGGTTTTGGAAGAAACAGAGATTGATTCGCTGAGTCAGTTGTTGTTTAATGAAAACAATCCTAATACTTAAATACCTGAATGGAATACATACATGTACAGTATGTCAAGTATTGGAGTTGTACCAAAGAGGAAATTCTATATCTGAGAAGGTCAAAGTTGGTTTACAAGACAGGAGGCAGAGCTACCAAGTCTCACGCATTCTGCGTGAGACTCAAGCAGTTAGGGGCCGTCTCACGATCTCACGCATGGCACCCATTTTTCTCACGCATCGGGCAAAGTCTGCAACTTGGGCCTATAATAATGAGCATAGCTCAAAATATCAAAGTGATAGTTGCAATTGAAGGTATATTTTCCTTTTGTCTTTCAAAATAAGTAAAAATAGTCACTTAAAGTATGCACCTGATCGCACCATTAAGATCTAAAAATTGAAAAAAGCTCCCTACCGTGGGAGGCCACAAGGGAGAAAACCCCTCCCACACCTTCGCTTGCGCGCACATTTGCCAGCCGAGATGCCGAGTCATGAAAATCTAACTCATAGAATTTTTTTGAACTTGATATCCCTGAGGAGGCAGGAAAAAAAAGGCTATCTATGGGATGTCAACCACTCACCTTGTCAAAGACTGACTGCAAGCCAGCCTTGTCCGCCATGTCCACCTCGTAGAAGTCGATCTGACTCCCTGTGATGGTTTCTAACCTCTGTATCACCTGGGGCTTGGGACCCGAACCTGAAATTTCAACAGATCAAGGATTTAATTAACTGCCTTGCATGGCAACGCAGGCAGCACAGGCTGTATCAGAGGCAGATCCAGGGGGGAGTGCACCAGACTCTCACCCCCCCCCCTTTATTTTTTTGTAGAAACAAAAAAAAAAAAAGAAAAAGAAAAAACTTGGGGGAAGGGTGCATGTACCCCCCTTTTAATTTTGTACAGGCGCCCCCTCTTTACGGAATTCCTGGATCCGCCCGTGTTTATATACATGGAGCACCAGAATGAGCAGGCCACCAACATGCATACTTAAATGCATTCATTCGGAGCGACGTCATTGCCAGCAATGCAATCACTGATTGGCTGCTACCTTTTATGTAGCAGAATCGACCAGAAAAAAGGTTCAAAATAATAACAAATTCATGTCAGATTTGAAAAGGCCTCCTGCCTGCCGTATCAGAGAAATTTAATCCCCCCCCCCCCTCCCGGTTAAATACTGGTTAGTGATGAGGTTAGAGTACAGATTAGGGTTAGGTTTCGGGTCCAGATTTTGGGTTAGGGTTAGGATTAGGTTCCCAGGATTAGAATTAGGGCCAGGGGAAGGGGAAGGGGAAGGGGTAATTGCCCAGACCCCCTGCCTGCACCACTCGGCCTTCCATTCACTCATTCCCTTGTAGTTGGTCTCTTTTCCAAGCCTCAGCCAGGAGGCTTGGTCAAAAGGCTAGCTTCAGAGGAGAAAGCTAACACTGTAACAGAGCTCTGTGACACCTTATGGGCAAATGTTAGATAAACCAGGGAGGTATCCTTGGATAAACAAAGTACAGTTGTATGAGAGGATCAAGGTAATCAGATGATAGGATCCACGATTAATACCACTCTATCAACTGTGTGTGGGGTTTGTCTACTGACTGACGGCATACAATGTATTATACTGTAATTTAAGTGAATATTTTCGCGCGACTAATTTTTCGTGCTTGGCCCGGTAAGAAGAGTTTCGCGTGTTTTTAATTCCGCGGAATCAAGACATCACGCACAGGAATATATGGCAAGCAAAAACATTCGCGTGCTTTTATTTTTTGGTTTTTGGTTGTTTTTGGTTGCGCGAAATGCGCGAAAATTACAACACCGCGAAAATTTCCACTTTTACAGTATCCCTTTTGCACACGGAGCTATGCCACTAGTAATTTGTATCAAACTTTCAACACCTCTCTTTAATAGGCCTTGAGAATTCTTGCTACTGTACATGATGCAAAAACTGTTAAAACTGCATGTGTGGGGGAAAACTTGTTAACTATCGTGATCTGGATAACGATACATAAAAAACAGTCCTGCTTGATTTCTTTTTACTTTTTAACTACATGTAAGTACTGCAATAATTTGCCATACATAGTGTGTGTGAACAGCATGAAGAGACTTCATCTTATCTGCAGCTTACTAGATTCTAGTCACTTTTTTAGTACAATATTTTCAAACCCTAGCAATAATTTTTCCTCTGCACTAAGTGTGAATGATGGGAAAAAATTGTATTTTTGCATTGCAATGGAAAAAAGGAAAAAAAAATCAGTGTGTGAATGCAGCTAGTGACTTGCAATGCCAATCGCATTATGATTCCAGTATGCAACATAGTTCTGTCATTATCCCTTCTGTTAAGGTGGACTCTGAAGAAAAAGTTAGTAGACAGCCATTAGGAATGAATAATGACATCATTTATGCATTCGGATTGTGCGTATCAATTGATCACTCACAGCCAGAACGCTCCACCCATCGCAAAAATGCATTGAGGCCAGCCTGTTGACAACGAACGCTTTGTATTATTCTGAAAACTCTTTGGGAGTTCAAGTTTACCCAATGCTGAAGTTTACTCAACGTTGAAGTTGACCTGAATAGACTGAGTAAAATTGAACAAGTATCAAAGCAAAATCATGAAAATTAAACTGATCCTCTCAGAAACACTATGTTTAACTGGAACTGCCCCTGACGTACGAACTAATCATCTATGAACATGTTGCAGACAGTAATGAAAATTTTTAAAAGATCAAGGGAGATGTATTGATTGAGGGGAGGAATCTTACAAAGTAATGATGAATTAAAGGGATGGTATAGTATTGGTGGAGATGAGGACGGGGCTTTTAACTTTTTGTGAGATACCAAGTACCAATGTGGTAACCACTTATGAAATAGTATAGAGCATACAATTCTAAGAGGACTTCAAAGTTTATTTGTTGGAAATCGGCTTTGGAATAGCTGAAACATCCAAAAACAAAGTAAAACAAAGCGATCGTAATAACAGGTGGGTCCCACCTTTTACTAAGATTGCCCTTTTTGAATATATCTCAGCCATTTCAATACCGATTTTAGTCAAATAAACATAGAATTCCTCTTGAAATTAAATGCTCTTTCACATTTTATAAGAGGTTTCTCGTCATCTCACCAACAAATGACAGAAACTTGAAGTTGGGTCTCAACCAAAACTATAAAATCCCTTTGTTAAAGCAGAGAGAACTATCCACCTGTGATACGGGAATTAAAGCCATTTTGGTTTTCATCTGATCAGGGTCAAATGTGAATGCACACACCTCTAGCAGGAGGGAATAGAAACTAAGTGCTAATGAGGGTGTGGTACACACTATAATTTTCAACTTCAGACAGCACACATTTCGCTCATTTTATCCTTCAAATGACACATCTTTCCAGCTATGCACCTGATCACATTACTACAAATGTAATGTGCAATTGCCACACATACTAACAACTGACAGGTACTGGTACGTAGGCCCTACATGCACCATCTAATCTGTTCTACAGCCCACCTGACAATGTTGACAGTATTGCTATTGTGTGATGAAATGCAGTGATACAAGCTACAGGAAGAGAGATGTTCAAAGTTACAGATTACCTTTGACCTCTACAAGACTCTCTGCCAAGGAAAATACAATCAATAGAGGAATCAAGCACGCTATAATCATTATCAGTATTACTGAATACATGTACTTATGTAGCATCACAAGGAAAGTTCTTGAAAATCAAATTTTACATCATGTTCCTTTTACTACACAGTACGTATGCCAGGGCTGCCAACCTTGAGTGAGAGTTTGGCGTGAGACACTACGAGGGAGCGGAGCAACCTCGCTGGCTAGCACCTGGCGGCCTGCTGTGCGGCCGTACGTACGTACGTACGTACTACGTACACAGTCAGTGTATGTAAAGCGATGTAAAGCACACGTCATAGCCATACAATATGTACTGTAATTTGCCAAAAGTACACGCTACGCTCACGTGGTATAGGTAGAAGCCAATCGTAATCCAATAGCTCGTCTTTGCGCGCGAACCGAAAACGATTATTATTGGTTAAGCTTTACACCCGCGCTGGAAAATCTCGACATTTTGGGCTTGGGCATATCGATATTTGGAATATCAGAGAATTTAGAGATATATTTATTTTTGTAGTCATGTACAGTCCATTTAGGGGGTTTAGCGTGAGATTTCGTTTATCAGAGTGAGACAGTCAAAATTGGTTGAATTGCGTGAGTCTCACGCTCAATGCGTGAGAGTTGGCAGCCCTGGTTACTATGCAGAATCTTTTTTGTTCTTCCCATTAAATGTCAATACATGCAGTTGTAAATTTGAAGAGTACAATATGACCACAGAGTAAAATGAATCAACGATGACACAAGCAAACAAATAAAATCAATTGCAGGATACACATATCGTCACTTAGATACAAAATTAAAAAAGCAAAAATGTTCCCAACCCAGGATATTCTTCATATTATTATGCCCAAGAGAGTTGGCATGAATCCACATTCCTCCCTTTGTGTGTGTGTGTGTGTATGCATGTGTGACGATACATACAAATTTGGGCGGATTCATAGCTTGGGTGAATAACTGTGGCTAATGCGTCAAAAATAAAAAACCAACATCTGGATTAATTTGTACAGTGCTATTGCAATTTAGGTTACAGCTCGTTATTCCGAAGGTTCGTTATTCCGAAGGCTCTTTAGTCCGAAGATTCGTTATTCCGAAGGTTCATTGTTCCGAATTTCATTTTCGGATTAACGAATCTTCGGAATAGCGAACCTTCGGAATAATGCCACAAATGTTCGGATTAAAGAACCCTTTTTCATTTTCGGATTAACGAACCTCCCAGTATAGGGAATTTGTGTGTTTCGGATTAACGACTCTTCGGTATAACGACCCTTCGGAATAGCGAACCTTCGGAATAACGAACAGCACCTGCAATTTACGTCATAAATGGAGAAATGACAGAATGGCTTGCACTGAAGTGCATCCTCTGATGGGTGATGAAACCATGGCCTGTTATATACTACTAGTCAAAAAACTTAATTCTTCTTTCATTATATTATCCTTGGATTTTTGGATCTTCTCTACACATGGAAACATTAAAGTTTAATCGTACGGTAAAGGTATGTTGTTGTTGTTTTTTTCATTTTAACCAAGTTTTACTCAAACAATATACACAGAAAAAGTCAAGTTGAACTGACAGTCGAGACTGGTCAATTCTATCAAAAA